>NW_015505182.1:8377820-8393788 GCF_001515645.1 Sinocyclocheilus grahami
TGTAAATATTTTCAAAATATATATACTGTATGTGTGTATTTATATATACATAATAAATATACACAGAACACACATGCAAACAAAAACTTTTATTTTGTATGCGATTAATAGCGATTAACTGTTTGACAGCACTAATATACATATATATACTGTGTATATATATATATATATGTGTGTGTGTGTGTGCATGCGTGTGCGCATGTCTGTGTGTAAACATTTATAGACCCAAATGCATAAACTTACTGTCTCTCCAGAAGCTGCTTCACTGTAAGGTAGGCCCACAATCTCTGCATGAAATCTTCACTCTCAGGTGGGACATCACTGGGGTCTTTTGTCATTGTAGTGTCCTGATATGTCACATTACTGCCTTTCTACATGGAAATAATAACACTAGTGAATATTTTTATTAGGAATGCTGTCAGTACCACTTTCGCCAAGAACTTTCTTTCAAAACAAAGTGGTCATTATTATAAACTCTATTATAAACAACTGGCCATCAATGATTCTAATATCAAATATACTGATTTGGACTGCTGAAAATTAAAAATACCTGCCCACACAATCCCTCCCCTGGTCCAATTTGATAAACATAGAGTGAAGATCTTACTGATACTGCGATGACTTCAGTGGTGAAACTCTCCACACTGTTGTCTATGATTTGTCCTGACACCACAATCTCAGAGCCATTGAAGTACAAGCTAAAGCTGGTCTTGGTAAGGTTTGTCCCGCCTGGGTATTTAAGTTGAATATCAGTGAGGAGAGGGACGGCAACTTCTTCATAGAAGCCCTAAAAATAAAACTAACTTTAAATGTGCTCAAAGACAGAACCGTTCAGCAATAAAGATGAATTCTCAGCTGATCATCTGTAGTTCACCTGCAGCTGTAGATCAGCGTCTGAATCTTCATAAATCCTGCGAGCAACTCCACCATTTTCCAGTGACATCTTTGTCAGGAAGTCAAAGTTAACATCATATCCAAAACCAAGGCAATAGAGGGGAAACTTTGTCCCAATGGCCTTTTGCACATTGGCCATTATCTTCTCTATGTTGGTTTCACCTGTTAGAGAAATTTTTTTTTTGAGTTATTTGAGTGTTCAGCAATGGATACTTTTTAGGCAATTTCATATTTCTTATTGTCTTTCTCTCATACTGAAAAAGACTGAAAAAAACAAATTGGTCATGATAATCCGTTGGTCCTACAATTATTTCAATTAGGTCTAAAACCCTTTATAAACAGGTCTGCTAATAAACCCTGAATATTATAGGATGGCAATTAAAATGTTGTATTGATGAAGCATGGCTGACTGAATAAACATGATAAAACCTCACATTGGCCATTATCTTCTCTATGTTGGTTTCACCTGTTAGAGAAATTTTTTTTTTGAGTTATTTGAGTGTTCAGCAATGGAGACTTTTTAGGCAATTTCATATTTCTTATTGTCTTTCTCTCATACTGAAAAAGACTGAAAAAAACAAATTGGTCATGATAATAATCCGTTGGTCCTACAATTATTTCAATTAGGTCTAAAACCCTTTATAAACAGGTCTGCTAATAAACCCTGAATATTATAGGATGGCAATTAAAATGTTGTATTGATGAAGCATGGCTGACTGAATAAACATGATAAAACCCCGTTTAGCTTGTGTTTGTCAGTGTGAATCTGTGCCTGAAGTGGGATCTCCGTCAGTCAGCAGGATCAGGATGGAGGCTGTTCCCTCTCGTGGATGTCGATTGATCATGTCCACTCCTGCTAGAACTGCAGCGTTTATGTCCGTGGCTAAAGGAAGACCAAACATAGTTGTGTCACTGTGAGGTACAACTTTTTTACTCCTTATGTAGCATTAGTGCTGTAACTCACCTCCTCTATCTGTGATCTCATTCACGAAAGATTTCGCATTCCTCAGATTTGCCTCAGTAGCTTTGAGAAGCTCACGCTTCCATAAGTTAACTTCACTGTCAAAGGTGATCAATCCAAAGTGGTCATCCTCATCAAGATCACTCAAAATCCTTAGCAGTGCCAATCGAGTCTAAAGAATGACAACACATCTGAAAGTTATTCTTTCTTCATTAAGACTGCATACTCACATTTAACAGACATGGACAGTTTGTTACTAACTTAGAACAACACCAAACTGATTTCAGTAGAGGAAATCAGAGGAAATCTTCTACAAGACTTTGACCATCCACTAGTATACAATGAAATTTTTTACCTGTTCTATTTTTCTGCCGCTCATAGAACCACTCCGGTCAATGATAAACGCCACATTTTTGGAAATACGTGGAACATCAGAGGGGGCAAAGTAGTGGACGAAATAGCCATTTGAAACCTGAGAGAGCAGAAAAAGAAGTACATTCTGGACTTTTTGCATTGCGCAAAAAAAAAAAAAAAAAAGTACCATGATTTCTCCGTTAGGATTTTGTCTGTTGACATCATATGTTACAAGCAGGTCACCATTCAACCCATTTTCTCCACAGCTTTTACACTTGGTCTGTTGATCTTGAGTGGGGTAGAAGGACACCCATGCCTGAAATGATCAGTTTGTTCATCTGGTAACTATTTAAGTGTATGAGCATATTGAGAACATCTAAACTGTGTTTAAACCCTCATTTAAGTTCTTACGTCTTTGTCTGCTCTGGTGGTTTTGATGGCATTTGCCAGATCACCGGTGCTCAAATCTCCTTTCACCTCCAAGGAGGAAATTCCTGGTTTCTCTTGGATGTGCACATTCATCTGATATGAGGAAAAGAAACATAATCTAACTATACATTAAAATGATCAATGTCCTATTCATTTATTCCATTAACCTTGAAGTCAGCCACAGGCTGCACCAGTTGGGCATTGATGAGTAGCTCATATTTGCCGAGGCGACGCTTTAACAGTTCCTCGTAGGTCAACTCAAACGTCACTTTACTAAAAGCAGCCACTGTCACTGAGGTTTTAAAGTCCTCCAAAGTCCTCCCAACAGATCTGAAATATAAACAAATCCCAGCATATTACTAAACATACTACAAATACATATTTTATGGACCTAATTGAAAAAAAATTCCAGTACTTGACCAGTCCAGCACTTTGACCTTGAGATACTGCTTGACTGTATTGCTGCTGAGCTTCCTCTTTTTCCATCACAACCCCATCATATGTTTTTTCCTCTATAACCCTATGGAGAAATTAAAAGACTAAACTGACTTAAAAGTTAATTTGTTGGCTATAGTTGTCTTCAAACGAGTTTGCAGACACACTCAGCACATTTGTAATTAAGAGTACTGAATTTCCCTACATTCTGAATTTGCTGATGAAGGCATTCTTGGGAATCTTGACCTCAAACTGGATCTCTTGAGATTCATTCAGTGTGTTCGCAACACGGCTTGTGATGACTGTTGTGGCGTAGCGACTGGTGACCGTGGAGTTAATGTAGAAGCTGTATATATCCACATTTTGTTTCTGTTGAGACACCAGAAGGTACTCTTTAATATTTTTGCAGGTACACTCTTAAAAATAAAGGTGCTTCACGATGCCATAGAAGAACCTTTTTGTCTAAATGGTTCCATAAAGAACCCTTAACATCTGAAGAACCTTTCTGTTTCACAAAAGGTTCTTTGGGGCGAAAAAAGGTTCTTCAGATTATAAAAAGGTAAGAAAGAGATGGTTCTTTAAAGAACCTTTGACTGAATGGTTCTTTGTGGAACCAAAAATGGTTCTTCAATGGCATCGCTTGAAGAACCTTTTGAAGCACCTTTATTTTTAAGAGTGTAAGACTAATTTGAACTGAAACCAGGGGGTTATAATTTGAACTTAACTGAGCGTAAGAAGCCGTTCACACAACACTGAGGAACGGGTAAAAACAATCGATTCACTGATTTGAACGTGATAGAGCGTCTTAAAGAGCATGCGCGAGACGCAGCTCAAAGATGCCGTATAGTGCATATTTACTGTACATGGACAACAATTAAAAAGCAGCATAGTGGAACACAAAAGCGTGTTATTTGTGAACGGCTCATTGAATTGTGTACACTTTTCGTGTGGGATTGTTTAAATATTTACTGCTCGTAAACAAGGAGAAAAGGCCTTTGGACTAAAAGACAAATTCGACTACATCTCAGTGTAAACTATTGAGAAATAGATAGTTTAGTAGAGTCTAATAGCGTTCAGTCAACAGTTCTGTATCAACAGAGAAACCAAAAAGCTTTTACTTTGAATATTTATTTATTTATTATATTTTGTTAACAGGAGTAAAATATCACACACATATGAACACAAGCATAATTGACAGAAAATACCTCAATTGTATTGGCTCAGATGAAGATGTTTATCTGGCCAAGAAGTAAGATGAAATTCAGATTTTTATCTGATTGAGATTTTTATAACAGTACAGCAGACTTCTTATATAAAATACATATAATTCCAGTCATCACGCTATATCTTCCCATTCCAATTCCAGTCTTAAGATGATATTTAAATGCTTAGTTTCATTTTCAAAATCCTGTAGTTTCAATTGTGGGCAAAATATATAATGCGATGCAATACAATGATGATTAAGAGATGAACCAATAAACATACCTCAAAAGCCTGTTGTATTTTATACGTACATTTTAACATTTTTTTTTTTTCTAACAAATGATGTACAGATAATCAAGTAAACCAAAGAAACTTTGCCTCTATCTGATTGTGTACCCTAAACACATTGACTGATATGTTATTTGGCCCTTACCTTCTTAACAACACCTGAAGAGGCTGAGATGAGAAAAACACCCAAGAGAATCGACCAGAGAGCTGCTCGATCCATCATGACCTGCACAGCAAACAGACCACACAGCCTTTAAGCTCATGTCCAGTTCCTGCTATTGGCTATTATTGACCGGATAAAGAAACCTCCCCCTTTTTGTAAACTTGAACCTCACATAAAAGCATAAACATAAACTTAAAAAAATAAAGAATAAGAAGTATATGAAGCACTTAGTGTATACATTGTGCTTTTTTTTAAGATTATAGATGCTGAGCTTGTATTTTTGTGGGTTCTTACTTCTATCAGAATTTGATAAGCTTAATGTTAATTAAGTCTTTAATGTTTCCCACTTTCAGAGTTTTCAAGTATTTTGAATTTTCATGTATGTGTTGAATATATTTTGCTTTTAACTTTTGTAAGAATTCCACAATAGCATATTTTAGAAAAACACATTTTTTTAACTTCACTTTTGAATAGAGTGTCATCTGAGAGGTCGTCGAGGATAAATACATAACCAGCTTTGAGCTCAAGTTTCGCTTTGTGCAAACAGACAGTGCTGCATTATTATGTCTATCCCAAATGAGGAGTTATGCAATGTGGCGCTCTGTACAGGCATTCACTATTATTGAGCACTTTCTGGCATGGTATCTCTATTTATATAAACTAGGATATTATGCAATTCATTCTGTTCTATTTTTGTGCTATTCTATTCAGTGTTCTTAATAGGGACATAGGGGCTTTCACAGACAACAGACTTCCTTGACCCTATATAAAGCCTACAGTATCATATTTAATATGCAATTTTACAAGGCCTCTAAATTATCAACATGATGAAATTTTTGCAAGTAAAACGCCTTTTATTCTAATTATAAAAATGTCCCCCTTTCAGGTTGTGGTACAGTCTTTTTGCTGTGAAATCCTTAATGATTCTTATAAAGTAAACGTAAGAATAACTTTTATATTGTTAGTAATATTTCAAGATGATCACTTACAGGACTGAAGCAACTTAGGTTTACTTGTTTATCCATATATCATTTATTAGAAAAATCATGTTAAAATCATCAAGGATTGTTTATTTGTTCATCACTCAGTCATCATTGTATTGCATTGCATTATATGTTTTGAAACTACAGATTTGATCATAAAAGTTTAGTATTAAAATATCAGCTTACTAAGATGTTTTATTAGGAGACATAGAGTGACAACTGATATGCATTTTTATGTTTAAGTTGTCTGCTATACTGTTATAAAGAGCTCACAGACTTACATTAAGCTATCATAATTGTATCCGACGTTTTGGCCATACAAATTGCCTATTAGTAACAGTGCAAAATTGCACATTTTTGCTCAGTTTGGGCCTCAAAAAATTTAGGTTTTGTAAAAAATATTACAAATATCAAGCTTTCCAGTGCTGAATGTTGGATTGTATCATATAATACTGTCTGCAGGGGGCGCTTAGTGACTTCACTGTTAATATACTCAGGTCAAATGCCTCATGAGTGCACAAAAAAGCTATTTAAATATAAGTATATTTGTGTAGTAGCAATATAATCCAACTGTAAAAATGTATATGCTCTAAATGTTAAGATGTAGTGTTATGGTTGCTGAATAATGTTGTATAATGTTATAATGTTTAATAAATGTTGTAAACAATTATTAAAAAAAGAACAAGAACAAGTAAAAGAAACCTCTGCCTGTAACAAAATCATCAATAAATATCCCCTCAATGTTCTTCTTACAGAAAATAAAAAGATCATTTTTAATGATTTCACAAAAAACACATAAACCGTATACTGCAGTCTATTTGAGGCACCACTGTTATGTTAAAAGCATCAAATTAGCTCTTTGAAGAAGACAAAAGCATTTAATGAATGTGACTGGGCAGGTCTGAGAAATCCCTCTACCTTTTTTTCAAAGTAGAGCTAAAAGAAGCGAAAGAATGCTAACCAACTTGTTTACTCAGATTTCTTTTTGGGCTTGTTCAAGAAAGACCCATCTAGCCATGAGACATTTCTAGAACAAGCACACAAAATATACATGTTCTTTATTTAATGTCCACTAAATGGTCAACAACAAACTTACGTTTATTGGTGTAATCAAATACAGTCAACCTGATTCAGTCAAATTAAATGACATAATTTGACAATCTGATAAATTGAAGTTCTTTCATGTTGTTTTGCCTTTAAGCAGGACATTATAGTGAAAAAAAGTTTGCTGAAGAATACGTTATGCTAGTAAATATTTCTATATTTACATTTGGGACTCAATTTCTGTGCAAACTTTAAAGTCTTGATTACAAAATAGCTGTTGCACATGCTGTTTAAAAAAAATTGTAACTAACATTTATTATTATTAATACAAGTAATATTCATTTACAGTAATAGAGGGGCATGTTGTCACACAGGAACTTGCAATTAAACAGCCTATTTTGGATTTTTATTTGGATTTAATTTATACAGTAGCCTACAACACATGAAAATCATGTTACATCTTGCCCCAACATGATAGCTGCTCTTGCCCATGTAACATCTCGCCCCAGTCTCCCCTAGATGCATTCAGCTTCAGGGATGGGTGTTTTGGGGTGTTTCTAATGATCACAATCCCATAGCAAACCTTGAGCCTTATTATCTTTAAAAGAAGCATCTGGATGAACTCACTATGCTACTCCCTGTTTTGGGTGGTTTCTGTCAGTTATTAAACAGCAACTCTTAATTCCAGGTGAGTTATTATAACCAGTTGCCATGATACACGAAAGAGAGGTGCTAAACAAATTCACTCACTACAGAGAATGATACAGACAGGGAACTTTGCACCTGGCCATTTCCTGGTTACAGTTTTACAACGCTGCAAATAACCAAGATCATATTTCTCTATCAGCTCTGTTAATTATGAGCACACAAACACCTTTTTAATAACTGCAGTTTTCTTCCATAAAGCCATTTGGTGCTAGTGTGTGTTTTGATTGTCAGCTGGGAGGGGTGAGTCTCTCATACACTCAAAGTTCACTCACACGCTCTTTCGTTTAATTAATGTGTGTCAAAGGCAACAACGTCTTATGAGGCTTTATAATCCATACTCTGCAGTGCTTCGAAAACACCTTCTCATTTATACCACTGGGCAGTAAGTAACATTTTCTGTTAAAGCTAAAGTAAATTTGTTGTGTGTGTGTGTGTGTGTGTGTGTATGTGTGAGTGTGTGAGAGAGAGCATTTATTTATCAAAATTAATCTTTATTGTCATTTTTATTACCATAAGCAACCCGTATCATCAACAATATGTATTTTGAAATCCAGTAATACAATACAATTATATACAGTTAAAACTATTTAAAAAGGGATTTAATGTAGCCTACTCAACTAGTTAACAAAAATGCTCTAAGAAGGTGTTTTTGTTAACATTCCCATTAAGTTATAACATTATTTCCGAATATTCTCTAAACATTTATTTTTAAATGTTTAAAAAAAAAAAACGTATTCATTTGAACGTTAGATGCATTTTGTTATTTTGCTAGCATTGAGGGAATGTTACCTTGAATGTTCTCTGAACTGGAGTGGAAATAAAGTTTACATACAGTACAATAAATGAGAACAATACGCATTGCCCTTTAATATGCATCAGAAATCCAGGCATTCCAGGCAGAGCAGCAAACGTGATTCATGTACACCCACGTTATCTGGCAATCTGTCATACACACAGACACACCTGGGCACACTGGAAGCCAGGTGACTTCTTAAATGTTGCATTTTGTTATTTTGCTAGCATTGAGGGAATGTTACCTTGAATGTTCTCTGAACTGGAGTGGAAATAAAGTTTACATACAGTACAATAAATGAGAACAATACGCATTGCCCTTTAATATGCATCAGAAATCCAGGCATTCCAGGCAGAGCAGCAAACGTGATTCATGTACGCCCACGTTATCTGGCAATCTGTCATACACACAGACACACCTGGGCACACTGGAAGCCAGGTGACTTCTTACCGAACACAGATCAACCAACGTTTAGAACCAGAAGCTCAAATCCGATATTACAAGAGCTAAGAGTTTGAATCGCGGATTCAAAATAAAACACTAATCGTTTCTATCTCCTTACAGACAGACGAGACAGCATGCCGTCTAACTGCGATCCCTAGCGCTTCCTGCTCGGCGAGACTGGAGAACCGGACGGTGGATTTGGACTGTGTATCCGAGCCGATCAGAAAATGGTCATCTTGGGTTCTCCTAAAGCCTTATAGAGACAACATAGCGAAGGATATAACCTACAGGATTTTGTTCTTAACCAGTTTTCGATTAATTGTCTCTTGGATACGAGAGTGAAACTGTTGCGCAATGAAGTTGACGTGGTGGATAGTCCAACTGCTCCTATTGGCCAGCGGAAGTGTGTGTTCACTGGAGCGAGCCACACACAACCCAGAAAACAACGTCATCTGTCCTCAGGTTGAATGTTCATTCATTAAACATGTTTGTTTGTTTATTACTTGTTTATTTGTATAGTTGTGATATATGTTTGGAAAAATTCCTAAACAAAGGTGTCCAGTGCTCAGTGTATTATTAAAGTATGTACCTCATTATTATATTATATTATATTATATTATATTATATTATATTATATTAGTACAAAAACATCACATAGAACAAAAAATAATAATGAAATTAAATTCAGTTATGCAATATTATTATTAGTTTAAAAATATGTATCACATGTAAGTTTATGCCATTATAAACAAACAAACTAAAGTCAATTTAATGTTTGATTTCAAGTGATATAATTATCAAGTAACAAGTACCAAAAAAAATGTAGTTTTAAGAAATTGTTTCAAAGACAATATGTGAAAGATCAATGTCAGTTTGGCCTGAACAAAACATATCTTTTCATAATTGATTTTGACACACACCTTACAGGTGCACCCTAGACACAGCATCAGTGATGTAAACTGGGGTCATCGGGTGTTTCGGGTCTTTCAACATCATACACCCTCGCCCAGGTGACCCAGCCAGGGGTGATCAATCCCCGACTTAGGTAGCTTGTGTAGTCCACGGATTGCCACAACCACACTTTTGATCCACAGCCATCTAGATGCCTTCTCAGCGGCATCCATGATGTTCTTGATGGCTTTATTCTTGTGCAGTCCCCTAATTCCCAAGAGCTTGAGGGCCCTGCACAATGATTGACCGGCAAACCCTCGGCATCCAACCTCAGTGGGGAGGCAGCGGGTCTTCCATCCCCTATTACGGCATTCTCCTTTCAACTCCATGTACTTGGCCCTTTTCCATTCAAACGCCTCTTCCATCCGGTCTTCCCAGGGCACAGTCAATTCCAGTAGAACCACCTGCCTTAATGATTCTGAAAATAGGACCATGTCAGGGCTAAGCGAGGTCATGGCGATGGTATCTGAGAGTCTGAGCTGCCTTCCCAGGTCAGCCTTTAGGTGCCAGTCTCGAGCTGTTGCCAGAAGTCCTCCTGCTGAGTAACTGCTCCCTGGTGGTTCCTCTCCAGCCTTAACAAATGCGATTACACACTGTGTCCCTAAGTGTGTCTTTCAGGCCCCAGGAGAAGAGGTTGGTTGGACTGGAGAGGACATCGTAGACTGATTGGATAAAGAACTGGATCCAGTATGGCTCTGCTTCCCACAAGTCAGTCCACAAGATCTTTTGGTTCATGGCTTGTTCCTATCGAGTCCATGCCCCTAGTTGTCGCATCCCACCATCCTACTGATGCGTTTTTCCTCCCCCCTGCTTGGATTTCTTTTTGAACCAATTGACACTTGTCCTTTCCCCGAGCCTTGTCCTATCGAGGTTTATTGGTACAGCCAAGCCCTGCGTGTCCTGATAACACTGTACCCACCAGCACAGCTGTGAAGCTGTGCTTCAGCCTGGTCAACTGCCTCGTGGGCCCTCCACTTCCTACTCGTACTCACCTCGATGCCAGCTGAGGAAACTTTGGTGTCAGTGGATTCTCTGTACAGCAGCACCTCTCTTGCTCGGGAAACCATGAACTCCTCCGATAGACTACTGAAGGGGAGTTGTAGCTTGTTCTTCCTTCCGTATAAGGATATGCTGGTGATACTCCGAGGGAGACCCAGCCACCTGTACGTAAAGAGTGGATGATTTTCCTCTCAAAGCCCTCAACAATAGTTAGGGGGACGTCATAAACCAGCAGTGGCCAGAGGAGTTGCGGCAGAATGCCATGCTGGTAAATCCAGGCTTTGAACTTCTCTGTCCACTGCAGCTATCCAGGCGTGCAACACTTTTCCAGTTTCGTGGCTGTGTCCCTTAGTGTGCTGTTGAAGACTTTTCCCAGGCCCTTAACTGGCTTCTCAGTGACTGATGGAATTTGCACTCCTCCAGGGGAGAAATGGAACTAATCGGTTACGTTTCCCTTCCTCACCACAAGGGATCGGGACTTAGCTGGCTTAAAGTCCATTCGGGCCCAACTGATGAGGCATTCAAAGGCTTGGAGGATCCATCTGCAGCCTGGTACGGATGTTGTGGTCACCATAAGATTGTTCATAAATGCTCTGAAAGGGAGATGTCGCACACCTGAACGGGTAAGTGGGCCTCTGCATTCCACCTCTGCTGACTTAACTAGCATTTTCATAGCTAAGGCGAACAAGATCACTGAGATTACACTCTGTGATTATTCCTTTCTCCAGCCTAAAGATGTTATTGGTCCAGAGGTGACTCTCAAATTAAAACAGCTATAATAGTTCAAAATGAGATCCCTGATCTTATCTAGAACAGGATGTCGGATCAGTGAGGTTTCCACCAGAACGTGCGGGATTGACCTGTAAGCATTGGCAAGGTCGAGCCACAGCACCGCCAGATCACCGTCACCTTCTCGAGCCTCCTGGATTAACTGGGTGGCAACTTCTGTGTGCTCAATGCAGCCTGGTACTTTCGGGATACCACCTTTCTGTACAGCAGTGTCAATGTACTCATTCTGCTGGAGGAACTCCTTCATGTGTCGGATAACAATACTGAAAAATATCTTCCCCTCCACACTGAGGAGTGAGATGGCCCTGAACTGCTCGATGTTACTTGAGTTCTCCCCTTAGGAATCCAGACACCCTCTTCATGTCTCTACTGCTGCGTCACTTTCCCCCTCCTCCAGATGACTTTGATAATTTTCCATAGGGTTTCCCATTCTTGTAAACCACGTAGGGCACTCCACTTGGACCTGGTGCTGAGTTTGTCCTAGCTGCTTTGACAACCTCCTGAACCTCTCTCAGGGTTGGGTCCTTGAGGTTAAATGCCACACTGGGTTCCATTGGGGTTATCAACAGGCTGCATGGTCCAAGGTCCTGGTCTCTTGCTCTATCGCAGTAACTGGTGCTGAGATGTTTATCAACCTCGTCTTGAGTGCAGGTGAGACGAATGCTACACTTCTGCCCGAGGAGTCTCCTGGTGAATCCGAAGGGGGTTGCGATAAACTCTGCCCATCTGCGAGCCCTCTCCTTGCTCCACTTTCTGTGCCACTCAGCTCGACGGGTGGTAGTGAGCTTACTCCTTAGGATGTTCCGAATCTCAGCCAGCGCAGCTTTATCCTCCTCCTTTGCTTGCTTGAACTGCTTTCTAAGCACACAGAGCTCCTGCCGCAGATGTCGGATCTTCTCCTCCCGATGAGTTGGTCCCACAGTACCACTAGACGAACGCTATTTTCTAGAAAGTTGTAAAAATGTGTAAAATGTCATTTTTTTTCTCTGATTTTTTGACGTATAATTAGCTAGCATTTCAGTGATTTTTTTTAGTGGATTAATTCAAATACATTTTTAGTGGAG
This sequence comes from Sinocyclocheilus grahami, assembly GCF_001515645.1. NCBI lineage: Eukaryota > Metazoa > Chordata > Actinopteri > Cypriniformes > Cyprinidae > Sinocyclocheilus > Sinocyclocheilus grahami. The sequence goes on from NW_015505182.1 coordinate 8,390,323, forward strand.
TTCTCCTGAATACATAATAATTTTTTTTCTTTTTATATATTTTAAAGACTTATAATAATTCCAAATATTTTTGAAATACAAATAATAATTGTTTTGTTTGGTACCTCTATGTATGGATATACATTTTTTCCATTAAAAAATTCTAAAACAGTATTTAATAAAAACTGAATTTGTAGTATTATTCTAAAAGTTACGTTTTTGGTAAACGGAGTTTTGAGAATTTATGTCAAACCAAAAAAGGAAGAAAAAAAAAGTTAATTTAAAAGCTAATACAAAAATGTGTCTAAGATAGTCTGTTTGTAACCTGGAGTATGTTTGTGTTTTTAGGCTCTAAACTGCAGGGTGAGAAATACAGATCCTATCACACCACTTGATGTGGTCTGTGGTTCTGTGTATGTGTGTTCTCTGGCCGTGAAGCCAAAACTGTGCTGTCACAGGAATGACTGCAAACCCTGTTTGTGGATCAACATCCAGCTGAGTATTATTCTAGATCTCAAAGAGGAGGAGGACAGAGATATTGAGAGATCACAATATGAAGAGGAGAGCAGTGGTGAGTCCTTACAGTAACAGCACATTAGAGTTGTTGGCCTAATGGTTTATGCTTACACTAACATTCTAATTTCAGGGGACTGGGATTCGGGATGTGTTTCCATGCCAAACGACACATCAGAAGGTCAAAGGGTAAGTGTTTTGAATATTCATAACAAAATGTATTTTTAAAAACTCCATCTTTAATTAAAATCTTTAACATCTTATACTTTTTAACAGGAAGACTACTCTCTCTGTGAAGGCCGGCTAGATCAAGGTAGACCAAGTGAACTTAAAAACTCAAAATATTTCTTAGCTCTTCCTTTGTTTATTAGTGCTAATGTACTTAAGCAAACTGATTTTCTCAAACTGTATTTGCTTTTGCTGAAAGACAGCAGTGGATTCACTATTGTCTGTCATGCAGTGCATTATTAAAGCTTGCCTCTTTGTCTTCTCTCCATATAGCTACTATTACAATATGCTACCAACCAGCAGAAGTGCAGTATGAGTGGTGCAAGAGATTAGACTATACTCTCTCTGTGAAGGCCGGCTAGATCAAGGTAGACCAAGTGAACTCAAAATATTTCTTAGCTCTTCCTTTGTTTATTAGTGCTAATGTACTTAAGCAAACTGATTTTCTCAAACTGTATTTGCTTTTGCTGAAAGACAGCAGTGGATTCACTATTGTCTGTCATGCAGTGCATTATTAAAGCTTGCCTCTTTGTCTTCTCTCCATATAGCTACTATTACAATATGCTACCAACCAGCAGAAGTGCAGTATGAGTGGTGCAAGAGATTAGACTTCACAGCAAGCCGTAAACTCCTCAATGTGAGTGTCACCACCATGTCCATTTAACCCTCATGTTGTCTTCTCGCTATTTTGACCTGGAGAAGATTTTCTTTTTCTCAAAAATGCTAGTTAATGGAATAGTTCACCCAAAAATGAAAATTCTGTCATTAATTACTTACCCTCATGTTGTTCCAAACCCGTAATACCTTCGTTCATCTTTGAACACAAATTAACATATTTTTGATGAAATCCAAGAGATCTGTAACACTGTGCATTTTTTTACTCCATAAAAAGAAGCTAAATTAAAAATGAACATGACACTTATTTATTTATATCAGTAATAACAGTGTAATATTGGAACTTTTAACATGAATATTTTATTTTTAATTTAAATATTTCTAGAAGGTCTGGCAATTTAAAAGTAAACAGTGAAAAAATGCAAAGTTTCCAGACAATCCTGACTGAAGTAATGGTGAAGAAAAACCTTGTAAGTGTGAATGAAATTAGTGACTTGATTGTTTATCTTTGTGTGGTGCAGCTGACTCTGGTGGAGTATAATGATGTTGACTTTGGCAGAACAATGAAGATCACTGTTGGATCATTCACTAAGTCACCTGAAGTTGAAATAAATGAATTCCCTACATTAAAAACCGGTAGCTATTGTTTTTACTTACTCTAGATACACATATACAACAGTAGCCTATACAAGTGTAGTTTACTTATTAGTATTTAAAAGTGTATGTCTCTTACATTCACTAATTCTATTTAAAAGTAGATCTATATGTTGTCATTATGCCATTTTCATTCACACAAGTTTAGTCTTGTTGAATCTAAATGTTATATTTTACCAAAAGGTTAAACGGGGAAGATGTATGCAAATGCATTATATTTCAGCATAAAATGAATGAAAAGTAGTGACAGTGACATCAGTGATGCTTTCATTTACCAGTCAGTAAGCATGTTTTGTTCAAAATGCAACAATGTGCACTGTTTTTATAGAAATAAAATGTTTTTTGTCTTGGCAGTGTGTTCCTCATCACACCTCAAGGACATAGAGCAGTGCATAGGTATGTTCAGATTGATTCCGTTTTAAATTTCTCTTATTTTAATCTATGTTAAAAAAGCCTTCCTCATTTAAACCCAAATTTAATTATAGGTTATGTTATAGGTTCTTTGGATCAGAGATTCGGTTTCTGTGTTCAACTAGAACTTAAAAAAAAAAAGATTTGACAGACTTCTTTGTTTGTAGGATAAAAGACCATAGTGGATGAGCAAATTTCATTTACTCCATGTTTCATTTTCCTTTTTAGGTCCCAGGGTCTCCACTGAAATACAGGGGAGTGTGGTTAAGGTGCTGTTAGTCGATGAGGATGAAGGAGCTTCTGAACGCCTGTCCCTGTGTATGAAACGTGGAAGAGAAGGGAGATGCTGGGTCAGTGAACTCGCACATTATTTATGTCCATACAACACAGCCTGAAGGCTTATTACAGACAAACAGTAGACTATACAAACCAGTTTGTGCTTTTCATCAGCTACCATTTTTTGGTAACTTACTATACATTCTCTTCTCTTAGCCCTTGCCAAGTAATAACATTCCACTGGCATCAATCACAGACTGCATGTGTTTCCAGGTACCGTGCTTTTCAAACATGCACACGCTCAAAACAATGCCTGCTAAAATCTCTTTCAGTATTATTTTAACTTGCCTTGTGTGTTTGCATATGCTTCAGGCATGGAAAAACGTTTCAGTTCGTGCGGAAATCTGTCCTTTTGAAAAAAATACAGGTAAAACAACAATCATATTCAGAGACCCCATGACTTTAAGTCGTTTGTGACTTACTGAATAAGGAATATATTGTATGAAAAAAAATTATATATATATACTGTATATATAATAAATAAATATTGAACACCACCATTTTTCTCAGTAAATATATTTCTAAAGGTGCTGTTGACATGAAATTTTCACCAGATGTCGGTAACAACCCAAGTAATCCATACATATAAAGAAAACAATACAAATAAGTTCAGAAATTAAGTTCTGTGTAATAAAGTAGAATGACCCAGGGAAAAAGTATTGAAGACACTTACTGAAATGTATTTAATACTTCGTACAAAAGCCTTTGTTGGTAATGACAGCTTCAAGAC
>NW_015505182.1:8393819-8405129 GCF_001515645.1 Sinocyclocheilus grahami
TTTTGGGGTGATGTGCAGTGCCATTTGACCTCCAAACATGGTGTGAATTATGGCATCCAAAGAGTTTAATTTTGGTCTCATTTGACCAGACTATATTCTCCTAGTATTTCACAGGCTTGTCTAAATGTTGTACAGCAAACTTTAAACAAGCTTCAACATGCTTTTTCTTCAGCAATAGAGCCTTGTGTGGTGAGCGTGCATACAGGCCACGGCGGTTGAGTACATTACTTATTGTACTTATTTTCTTTGAAACAATTGCACATGCTAATTCCAGGTCTTTCTGAAGCTCTCCACAAGTGATCCTTGGCTCTTGGACAACTCTTCTGATAATTATTTCCACTCCTCTGTCAGAAATCTTGCGAGGAGCACCTGGTCGTGGTCGGTTTATGGTGAAATTATGTTCTTTCCACTTCCGGATTATGGCCCCAACAGTGCTCACTGGAACATTCAGAAGTATAGAAATCCTTCTGTAACCAATGCCATCAGTATGTTTTGCAACAATAAGAATATATATATATATATATATATATAATCTTTTAATATTTAAAATTATTTTCAAAATTTGTAAAATATAATTATAAAAAATAATATTTTAATAATTTTTTTTATTTCTACCCCATAAAATAACTAGTGTATGATGTGTATTCATTATAAGATTTCATTTATTTACATGAAAATAATTGTAATACTTGTTTTGTCAGATTTTAAATCCTTTAAATAATCTAGTGCCGCTTAAGGGACCCTGGCTCCTTGGTTGAGAATCACTGATCTAAGATCTACACTTTTCTTAAAAATTAAAGTTAGCATTAGTGCCTTGGATATGGAGGATGTTCAACATCATCTTGATTTATTTTGTCTTCCCACATTTTTTTCCACTGGCAGTATTTAAAGCCAATGTCCTGAGCAACATGTCAGTGTCTTTAGCCCACATCAAGACAAATGATGGTAAACCGGTGCTAAGCTGGAATTTCACAGTACCCTGCAGGATAAGAGCCAAACTGTGGCCGTGTCAGCTCGAGGCAGATGGAAAATGCACAGAAGTTGAAGGATTCAGACAGAAATGCTGTAATGATTGGAAAGAAAACAGCACAATACTATGGGTAAATATACATTTTGGGTATATGTATTTTCTGTCATAAATTAAATGAGGCTGTAAGGAAGTAGAAACACTGCAACAGTGGGATATATAACCTCTAACACCACACTGAAAATCTAGGATTTTTAAATTGAAACCTGGAAATAAATGCTTTTAGAATAAAAAACCCAGTTTAAACAAAGTTGTATGTATGTATTTATTTATTTACCTTTCCTGTTTCCGTCATGGGAAAGAAAAATAAATAAATGAATAATACATATATACAGTACATCGATAAATCAATGTAATTCTGACTTTTTTTTGTATCTCAGAATTACAAGTTAACATCTCGCATTTCTGACTTTTCTCTTAGAATTCTGACTTTGAAAAAGACAGAAATGTGAGACAAAAAGTTGTTATTATCTTTTTACTGTTTTTCATTCTTTGGTGAAAACAGGCTTCCATATCAAAAAGACATTTTGATGTAAAATAAATACATATTTAAAGAAGATACATTAAAGCAAAAGGGCAACATAAATTGTCAATGACAACAATTTTGTATTATTTAAATTTGAAAGAATGCAACAATAGAAGCATTTTCACTACTTTTCACTTCCAGACTTTTGAAACTGAATGATTGACTCCCAGGTGCAAAACAACCTATTATGTTAAATGGACCCTTGTTGGCTTTCATTATAATTCATGTGAAATTAAATATGGCGTTTGCTCCAACTGAGGTCAAAGCTAATAATTGCTTTTCCAGTTGGCTATAAAGCAGTTTGCTTTAATGATATTTGTTCTCTGCAGGCATCCGGGAGGTTTGTGAATATCAGGTCTCGGAATCACCAGCAGCTCTGCGTGATGGTATGATACCATCTGCCTTTTTGAATTCTATCTTTCAGCATTCATCAGTCATTTAGTGCAAACAGACAATGAACATGGTGAACATTCATCTTTGTCTGTGTCTTTGTCTGCAGCTTGAAGTAGATGGAAAGATTGTGCGGTACTGTCAACATTCCTGTAAGTGTGTGATGAGAAAACATTTCATTTATATCCTGTTTAGAGCTGCCGTTCATTGTCATTTGATCACATTGATATTTGTGTGTTCGATGTACTAAAACTAGCATTCACTATCCTGAATATGGGTATGGCAGTTGTCATCAGTTGGTTTATTGTTCACTTCATATTGTTTTAGTGGAGCGGCAGTATTGGAGCCTTCTTCTTCTTCTTCTGCCACTGGTCTTTGTTTCTCTGACTGCTTTTGGAGTACTTCTCCTGGTGAACAAACTCAAATGTAAGTCTTTGCTATCTACAGCATCTCTTTATTTATATAGAAAGATGTTTTTCCTCTCGGCAACAAAGAAACTACAAAAGAATGTAGGGGATGACTTACATTCCCAACTAAAATCACTATTATTATTATACTGCATATATTTCATTTAATTATATAAAATAATACCAATTATATTAAATATATACATAAATTCTATATTTCATTTAGCAAAGACACATTAAACTGATTAGATTTAATATTATATATACATAATAATTAATCTTTTAATATAAATAGATTGAAAGATTAAGATCAATATTTATTTAATTGCCATTATTTGACCACTTGCTACACTGCTCTAGATATTGCAAGTGGCCATTGAAAAATCCATCAAAAATCTCAAAGTAAATTCAAAATATTTTATGCTAGAGACTGATAACTGCTGTGCTGTCAAAGTAAGACTGATCAGTCACTTCTTATTATTTGATTGGATTTAAGATGGTGAAAGAGAGATACAGTTGAGGTTTTTGTTGAGATGTTGACCAGACACTCTTTTTGCTCTCAATAGCTCTATTCACGCGTGTCTGTGAATGGGCCATATTTTTGTGGTGATCTGTGTAGAAATCATTTATTCCATCGCAGCATGCTCTTTGTCTTTTTCAACTCCTTCTTCATTTTGTGTTCTTTCACCCATCTGACCACTTTTTGTGTCTTATACTCTTTTTAGTGAAATTTCTAAGGAATACAAATTTAGTCACTCTCAGGCCAACCAAGATATAGATGAGTTTGTTTCTTCATTGGAACAGATTTGAAGAAATTTACATCACTTGCTCACCAATGGACCCTCTGCAGTGAATGGGTGCCATCAGAATGAGAAACCAAACTGCTGAAAAAACATCAAAATAAACCACAAGTAACCCACACATATACAGTCCATCAATTAAAGTCTTGTGAAGTGAAAAGCTGCATGTTTGTAAGAAACAAATCCATCAATAAGGCAAGGCAAGGCAAGGCAAGTTTATTTATATAGCACATTTCATACACAATGGTAATTCAAAGTGCTTTACGTGAAAGAAAAGAAAATAATAATAACAATAAAACAAGGAATTTAAAAACTTTGAAAATGATTTAAAAATTGATTTAAGAGGTTTATAATGAATTTAAAACAGTTAAGAATAGAAAATGATTATACATAAAATATAGTGCAATAGGATAGTACAATAAGATGTTACTGTTGCTTCTGGCCAAAATATGAGTCCATAATCCATAATAACACTTCCTCCAGTGAAAAATCCCCTGTTGGCATCTCACATTAAAATCCACTTACATATTTGTTTAGAACTGTTTTCAACTTGTAAACAGTACTGTGCATATTTCTCTCCTGATTCAGATTAGCAACATGAAATAAAGCAACATTATGGATAGAGGACTTGTATTTTAGCTGGAACCACTGGTTTGAAGTAAAAAAAAAAAAACATCTTAATGAAAAAAAAAATGAATTAACTTAAATGATGGATTAGTTTCTAACAAGCATACAGCTTTTCGCTTCACAAGACGTTATTTTATGGACTGGAGTCATGTGGGTCACTTGTGGATTATTGTGATGTTTTTATCAGCTGTTTGAACTCTCATTCTGACGGCACCCATTCACTGCAGAGGATACATTGGTGAGCAAGTGATGTAATGCACATTTCTCCAAATCTGTTCTGATAAAGAAACAAACTCATCTACATCTCTGATTGCTTGAGTGTGAATACATTTTCAGCATTTTTTTTTGTTTAATTTCGGGGTGAACTATTCCTTGAAGTATTAAAGAAAGTCTTCTCCGTTGATGAGATTTTACATTCTTGTATGTGCCTCTCTCAGGGTCGCTTAACGAATGGGACAGAAGATGTCATTCTCAAGGTACACAAGGTGTTTGTTTACAGTCATTTGTGTGTCTTATTATCAAGAAGCCTTTTAGCATAGGAAAAATGACCTTATGATAATCTCATGCGCTCCTTATTTCTCTCTCTAGATATGAGGGGACAGGTGTTGTTGCTCCATTCCTCAGCCACGGACCCACAGCTGGTGTGTGAGTTGGGCCAGTTGTTTTCTGAGCTGGGTTTCAGAGTATTTCTCGATCTGTGGAACCAAACAGAGCTCGGTTCTTGCGGCCCGGCCGCGTGGCTCCACTCTAAGCTCGATCACATCCAAAATCATGGAGGGAAGGCCCTTCTGGTGCTTTCTCCGACAACACTGCAGAGAGCCGAGTTGTATTGGAAAATTGCAGTGGAAAGACGAAGCAATCCTGCCACATACTCCTCAGATATGCTGGCTTCGGCATTGGGCTGCATTTTTGCTGACCGTCAGAAGGGCTGCGCTGCTCAGCGGTTCGTCCTTGTGCAGTTAGACGTACATGAACTTCCCATCAATGAGGAGCATGACATGCCAAAGCTGTTGAGGGGTCTGCCGCTTTATAAACTGCCTTCACAGTCTCAGGGATTACTTATGGAACTGTGTTTGGAGAGCCCAAATATCATGAGCGGGAAGTTGAAGAAGATGTGGTGGATGAAAAAGGCACAGAGAAAGCTGGCCCAAGGAGTGCAGAACATTTTTAAGTCGAGGGTGAGGACTGAATCCATGCTCACTCAGTTTGATTCACTCAGCCTAGACACGGAAGACACAGAGGAAATAATGTTTCTCAAAAATGAACAGCTCTGATGTATTATTTACTCCCTTGTCACACCAGAACATTGTTTGGATTGTCAGTCACAATCTGTCAGTATGGACTATGGACAGATAACATGAACAATAAAAGTACCAGAAGGTCCAAAAAACATGGTGATGCCATGTTTTTATGCGCATGCTTGGAAATACCAAATGCCATCATGAAGTACCTTTGAATCCTACGTGAATATGGCATAATACAGACATATTTACAGTAACTGGCTATTATTGCTGGGAATAGCTTAAGAAGGAAGTCTGCATGTAGGACTTAAAAGTCCAAATGAGGAAATTCCACAGTACAGACGCTATAGGAAGTAAAGAAGTGTATAAATACACTAAAAAATACTTCACATTCATACTGTACATATATACCCCTATGTTTTCATAGGTATTTGGAAGGAAATTTCCTCTAACTTACTGTTTTCATCTTTGCTTTTATTTAATGGTTGTAAATAATGGCTTTTGGCTAATATCTATGCACAAATTTCATATGTAAATATTGCTATTCACATATTTTATATATGGCTGTAATATATATTTTAATTGAACTTTTGTAATATACAGTACATTTGAAATGCTCTGGTTGTACTCAAATATACAGTTTTGACATTAGTATTTTGTCATGGTCTGATGAGTGGTAGGCCTATAGAATAGAGGGAATATAGCCAACAGATAGCACATCTGCAAGAAGTCTGTTAAAGATCGCTTGATCTGGAAAGCATTTGCTGTGTACAAAGATCTGACACAGGTCTTTAAGATGTCAGTTTTACATACATTCTAAATCATAACCATCTTAAAGATAGGCCTATCTACTAATAAACATCTAGTTGACATCTGATAACGTCCTATAGACGTATTGCAGATGAGCAAACACTCTAAAAAATACGTATTTCAGATGTAAATGCAGACATCAAATAGACGTCTTATCAGGGATACATACATAGGCTACATACATTCACAACCAGGCTTGTCTGTTTGCTGGTTTTAAAAGGGTTTGGTGCACGCTTCAGCTGGTCAGACTGGACAGCCAGTCGAAGCGGGAGACCAAGTCCAGCAAACTATCAGACTTGAAGTGGACAGACAATTAGAGTCTATAAAAAGAAGCTAGGGAGGGGGCAGCATAAAAATATCGTACACCAGACCCACTGCAGACTAAAAATATTCGCTGTTATTTGAGAACGTCCTCAAGCTGCTGCTGCACTGGTTTTGTGCGTCCATGACTGAAGAAACTAAAAACACATAATTAGCCTACTTAGTGGCCCGAAAGCTGCCTGAGAAAGCTGCCATGAATCAGGTATAATGAATCTAAATAAGAATTCTTCCGCTTTAACTCGTTGTGTATTTTAAAAAGCAAGAGGCATTCTCAGTGTCATTAGACAAGTTCCAGAATGAGTCTGAAGCTGAAGCAGGTGGCATGTGTTACATTTCTCCATGCTGGAAGCCTGGAAACGTAATTACATACATATAAAGTGGAGTTAAAACATGTAATACTTAGGGTAGCCTATAGGTCAAGTATTAGTAAATGCGGTTCAATAATAGGACATCTCCTCGCGCCCCTGGCAGAACACAACAAAGTTATCTTAGCAACTCAGCGAGACAACTAGTACTATATGGCAAAGATTTTCTCTTAATATTCACAGACCAGCCCAGGGCTGCCCAAACTCGGTCCTGGAGGGCCGGTGTCCTGCAGAGTTTAGCTCCAACCCTAATCAAACACACCTGAAGCAGCTAATCAAGCTCTTATAAGTACACTAGAAACTTCCAGGCAGGTGTGTTGAGGCAAGCTGGAGCTAAACTCTGCAGGACACCGGCCCTCCAGGACCGAGTTTGGGCACCCCTGGACCAGCCCATCATCACCAATGAAATATTTCCATACTACATCACCAGGACCTTATTAATGTTCATGAGTCAAATTGTACATCCACCAGTCCATGCTGGAATATCATATGCAATATTCATGAAGCAACCCTTCGCCATAGTAGCATCTGTCATTTTTCCCTAAACTGTGCACAGGTGGGTCTGTTGGGTGTATAATTGCATCCTGAACCCTAAAAACTAGTCAATCCTGGTTTTACTGACCATCACTATCCCGTTCGTGAGTATTTAAAACATAAATTCAGTGCTGGTCTTTTCTAAACTTTTGCATTCTGCTTGTTGATTTTGTTTTAATGCATTATGGTTTAGCATGCATGGTAAAATATAATTTAGGTCGCCCTTTTCGCCCCCTAAACTAATATCGTAACTAAAATAAATACACATGCACTTAATATGATATGTGGTTTAATACAGTATAAAAGTTGTTAGTACACTTTAGTTTTATGGTGTCCTTGTTACACATGTTACATGCACTTGCTATTTTAATAACAAATTATGCATAATTACATGCAAGTAACCCAAACCCTAAACTAAACCTAAGCATATAGTAAGTACATGTAGTTAATTAATATTACTCAGTAAATATATAATTACACTGTAATAAGGACACCTTTAAATAATGTGTAACCAAGTTTTATTATTTGTCCTTTTTCAGAATGTGATAAGGCCTGTGTTGGTTGTATGGGTGGAGGACCTGCCCGCTGTAGGAAATGTGCTTCTGGTTACAGATCATCAGGCATGAGATGCATAGGTGAGTTGTAGTCTATATCAGTGTTTCCCAATCTTTCTTTAGTCGCGGCACCCTTTGGAAATTTTAACAAATTTGTGGCACCCTACAAAATGTATTTTATCACAATATTTGAATTTGTAACTTCGATATGATACTTTGAAAAGTATAGATATTCGGTACAGCAGGGAAGAACTGCAAAAGATACTGTCATACAGATATTTTTAATATTATAAAAAAAATGTGTCCATCAATGATGGCAATCAGTTCTAATGAAAAGACCAATTTATATGACATATTTTAATGTAGGCTTTTATTCATATGTAAACATTGTGAGATAGCTAGTCATAATGGTAATTAAACAAAGTTTTGCTCACTCAGTGTATTTTTGATTTTACAGTTGGGTAATTTTGTTGCAGTAGCACGAGATAGCTTGATTTAAAACTTTGAATTGAATAAAAAATTACAAGGAGGCTAAGCAGTTAATAATAAAATAAGAACAAATAAAGAAATGACTAATGATAGCACAAATCAAAAATAGCGATAGGCCTACAAATGAAATAAATTGCTTTTTAGTTTTTCCGGTAGGTATAACTAGTTTTGTATTGTCTAGTTTTTCAACCCCTGTTGTATAAAATATGTGTAGTAGTATTAAAAATGAAAAGATGTGTTCTAAAAATGTTTGCCAATGTTCTCACTAAGTTACGAACATAAAGTTCTGAGAATGTTCCTTGTTAGCTGGGTAAAAACACTAGTGTTAGGTAATTTGATAACAAACATCTTAATTGTTTTTGTCAGCTGAAAGTGTCACATCTGGGATTATGCAAACATCGGCCTGAAGACATCACCATTCTAAATGTATAAAAGGACATAATTTGAAATAAATTAGAACTTCTAAGTACATGTTTTTATATTTTCCCATTCAAATCCCATTTTAGACTTGCTTTGTTTTGCTGAACAATGTAAAAAAAGTTCCTTAATCTTGATTGCCATACTACTAATGGCTGGACTAATTCATTTAAAATATATTATAGTTTCATTTGGGAATTTGCTGCTGCTGTATCAAGCTTGAAAACATACAAGAACAGAAAATGAATCTTGTCTGTAATGATGACACATATTAGTTCTTCTGCAATGATACCATCTTGTGGCTACAAGAAGCATTTCCACCAAGAATGTTAAGAACAACAACACTAATTATACTTTTTCAATACATACATTGTTATTTTAATTATTTAGTATTTTGCTACAAAACTGTCTATTTGTTCTATAATTGTAACTATAAAGTTGATATATATGTATATATAACTATAAAGCTGTCTGTCTATCTCATTTTTTAATTTGCATTACGTGTATATTTGTCTCTGGGCCAGGAATCGCAGCTGTATTTTGTTTCTGTATTCTGTATTTTGTTTCTCCTGCAGATATAGACGAGTGCGCTGAGGAGGTGTTGGCCTGTCCTAGGGTCAGTATGTTCTGTGTAGATCCAGAGGGCTCTTTTCACTGTCACTGTGCAGTGGGTTACACATGCAGAGGCGACACCTGTGAGAGGAGCCAGACAACAGGTGAGTTTTATTTTCACCGATATGAAATAACACAGGTATAATCTGTGTATCAAAGAGTCTGTGTTCATGTTATTTTAGTATTATTGAGTATTGATATATTAGCATTCATTTTCATTTATTTGTTTGTTTTAAAGTTTTTTTTTTCAGTGTTCAGTGGTTTTCTCATTTTATTAGTTAAAAAATATTATTGTAGTTATTTTAGTTCAAGAAGTTAGGGATCAAGGCATAGCTCTCCTAAAAATGACTATTCTGTCATTAATTACTCACCCTCATGTTGTTCCAAACTCGTAAGACATTCGTCATCTTCAGAACACAAATGAAGATATTTTTGATGAAGTCTGAGAGCTTTCTGACCCTGCATAGACAGCAATGCAACTGACACATTCAAAGACCAGAAAGGTGGTAAGCACATCATTAAAATAGTCCATGTGACAGTGGTTCAACTGTAATTTTATGAAGCTACGAGAATACTTTTTGTGCGCAAAGAAAACAAAAATAATGACTTTATGCATTTAACACTGCATTTAAATCACATAGTGTAACGCAAAATGCACTTGTGGATGTTTCTGAATTCACCGACGTCTTCCTGTCTCTCTCCTCAGCGTCTGAAGAAAGGGTATTTTTGATGACATTCAGGAGGATGAAATTGAGGTTCTGCAACAGATGTTCTTCGGTGTTGTGCTGTGTGCATTGGCCACATTGGCGGCTAAAGGGGACTTGGTGTTCACCTCCATCTTTATGGGGGCAGTGGCAGCTATGGCTGGATACTGGCTATCTGATAAAAGCGATCGAGTGATAGATTCCATCTTGAAGGGGAGATAAATGCAAAGCTATCCGCAGTGCTGCTTTCTACAAAGTCTACTACTTTTGAGCTGGGCCATTTCTTACACCATATGATGGTATGTTCACACACACACACACACACACACACACACACACACACACACACAGCCCAAGAAAGCCCATTTTTTGTGTGGTATTCAACAATAATGCAATGAGCCACAATAGGCCGTCCAGTTCTGTGATTTTACTAACACATGGCCTACAATTGGCTTATTGCATTTATATAATGGCAGCAACAGCAATATGTTCAAAAAGGATAATGAGCATGAACTTTTCTTACCCCAAATGGTTTTTAGTTAGCAATGTGACAACTTGGTGTATTCTTATTTCACTTACAAGTTGACTACTGTATATTGGGAATCAGTTGTTTCTGATTATTCATTTGGGCACACTGGCAACGGCCTTAAACAATATCCATCTGATGTCATTTTTTATTGTGGCCGTTGCCTTTTTAGTAGCCTTCAGGTAGTACATATGTTGTAGAAATGTATTTGTGAGTGTACATAATGTTTAAAAGTTTGGTTTTGATAAAAATTTTTAACATCTCTTCTGCTCATCAAGGCTGCATTTATTTGATTTGAAAACTGTAATAATGTGGAATATTTTTACAATTTAAAAAAACTGATGTCTATTTTAATATATTGTAAAATGTAATTTCTTTTTTTATGATGAAAGCTGAATTTTCAGCATCATTACTCCAGTCTTCAGTGTCACATGATCCTTCAGAAATCATTCTAATATGCTTATTTGCTGCTCAGGAAACATTTCTTATTAATAAAGTTAACAATTGTTAAAATGTAAATAATGATAAAAATCGAATTGATATTTTTGTGGAAAGTGTGATAGCATTTTTTCCAAGATTCTTTGAGATGGTAAAAAAAATGAAAACATAAATAAAATTTAATAAAAAAAAAAAATATCAGCATTTATTTGTAATTTACTTTTTTAGTAAGTCCTCTTTAATGTCCTTTTTGAACAATTTAAGGTGACCTGGCTAAATATATATAGGCCTATATATTTTAAATCTTAAAGAACCAAACTTTTGAACAGTTGTGTATGTACCAGCAATATACAGTGTATTTTTATGAGGACAAACACTCTTTGGACTTCGACTAATAAACTTTTATTTGTTTTTAAATTAAACAGAGCATAGGCTATCTCAGAAAGAAAGTCACTTTTATTTAATGGATATAAACAAGCCGACTGACACTCAAGAATAGTTGGGGGGGGGGGGGGGGGGTGT
>NW_015505182.1:8407542-8423240 GCF_001515645.1 Sinocyclocheilus grahami
ATATTCTCACACACACACACACACACACACACACACACACACACACACACACACACACACACACACACACACACACACACAGCCCAAGGAAGCCCATTTTTTGTGTGGTATTCAACAATAATGCAATGAGCCACAATAGGCCGTCCAGTTCTGTGATTTTACTAACACATGGCCTACAATTGGCTTATTGCATTTATATAATGGCAGCAACAGCAATATGTTCAAAAAGGATAATGAGCATGAACTTTTCTTACCCCAAATGGTTTTTAGTTAGCAATGTGACAACTTGGTGTATTCTTATTTCACTTACAAGTTGACTACGGAAGCCCATTTTTTGTGTGGTATTCAACAATAATGCAATGAGCCACAATAGGCCGTCCAGTTCTGTGATTTTACTAACACATGGCCTACAATTGGCTTATTGCATTTATATAATGGCAGCAACAGCAATATGTTCAAAAAGGATAATGAGCATGAACTTTTCTTACCCCAAATGGTTTTTAGTTAGCAATGTGACAACTTGGTGTATTCTTATTTCACTTACAAGTTGACTACTGTATATTGGGAATCAGTTGTTTCTGATTATTCATTTGGGCACACTGGCAACGGCCTTAAACAATATCCATCTGATGTCATTTTTTATTGTGGCCGTTGCCTTTTTAGTAGCCTTCAGGTAGTACATATGTTGTAGAAATGTATTTGTGAGTGTACATAATGTTTAAAAGTTTGGTTTTGATAAAAATTTTTAACATCTCTTCTGCTCATCAAGGCTGCATTTATTTGATTTGAAAACTGTAATAATGTGGAATATTTTTACAATTTAAAAAAACTGATGTCTATTTTAATATATTGTAAAATGTAATTTCTTTTTTTATGATGAAAGCTGAATTTTCAGCATCATTACTCCAGTCTTCAGTGTCACATGATCCTTCAGAAATCATTCTAATATGCTTATTTGCTGCTCAGGAAACATTTCTTATTAATAAAGTTAACAATTGTTAAAATGTAAATAATGATAAAAATCGAATTGATATTTTTGTGGAAAGTGTGATAGCATTTTTTCCAAGATTCTTTGAGATGGTAAAAAAAATGAAAACATAAATAAAATTTAATAAAAAAAAAAAATATCAGCATTTATTTGTAATTTACTTTTTTAGTAAGTCCTCTTTAATGTCCTTTTTGAACAATTTAAGGTGACCTGGCTAAATATATATAGGCCTATATATTTTAAATCTTAAAGAACCAAACTTTTGAACAGTTGTGTATGTACCAGCAATATACAGTGTATTTTTATGAGGACAAACACTCTTTGGACTTCGACTAATAAACTTTTATTTGTTTTTAAATTAAACAGAGCATAGGCTATCTCAGAAAGAAAGTCACTTTTGGTTAAGGACTTTAAAAACATCGAACATGACACAGATTTCACACCGAACACCCCAGTCGCGCCTGCTATAGGCTCTCGCACCACCAACTTTCTCCAACATTCACACCCTGTAACAATCCTATTTGCATACACAGACACAATCATGCAAGCATATCCCACACTCCTTTTGATGTCAGATCTGCCCTCCGAAAACATGCGAACGCTTTGATTTAGTTGCACGGGCAATCCACTGGCAGTGGGCGGGAAGATGTGGGTGAGGACACACCATTCTCAAACACATTACACCATCACGATGCCAATGTGTCTCATCCGTGACGACTGGTGCACCATGGGAAAATGAACCCCACGTTCACACGGTATCATTCGGCATGCGGACACTCACATTGGACTTGTTTGCACTGCTGTACAGAAAAAACAGTAAACTAATTTCATGTACAAATCTTACAGTCCCAAACTGACATATTCAAAAAAGCATGAACCATAAAAAAAACCACAACATAAATAAATATCTTAAAAAAGTAAAAACAATGTTTTTTTTGTTTTTAAGAAGAATTATACTATTTCTTTTCTGGTATTTGTCACAGTGGTTTGTATCATCCAGAGGTTTGCATTTTTTTTGACATCGTGAAATAAAAGAAACAATGCAACTGGCACACAACAAATATAAATATAGAGAGAAATCTTCACTTTTGTTCTCTTTATTTTGGGCCTTTGCTCAAACCAGAGGCCCTTTGACATACGTCATAGTTTCATAAAACCACAACATAAATAAATATCTTAAAAAAGTAAAAACAATGTTTTTTTTTGTTTTTAAGAAGAATTATACTATTTCTTTTCTGGTATTTGTCACAGTGGTTTGTATCATCCAGAGGTTTGCATTTTTTTTGACATCGTGAAATAAAAGAAACAATGCAACTGGCACACAACAAATATAAATATAGAGAGAAATCTTCACTTTTGTTCTCTTTATTTTGGGCCTTTGCTCAAACCAGAGGCCCTTTGACATACGTCATAGTTTCATAAACCCTACAGGGCTGAATCTTCTTTCTTTCATTCATTATTAATCATTTCTGCGTAGAGCTCCATTAGACCTTTAGTCTAATGTTAGACTTCACTACAGCCCAGAGTTGGCACATAATGTACATAATCATGCATCATCACCACACAAGTCAACATTTCTTTTTTTTTTTCTTTGTTCTATATAATATATCTCTTCCCAAGGCAGGAGATCTCCCCCTACTTCAAGTATTCAATAATTCAAAAGGTCCTGAAGGTGGAGGACTGCAATATGTCTGACGTCTTTTTTGTCCTTATAGTACAATTATAGACTTGCACAACAGAGACAGACAGACAGACAGGTAGACAGACATAAATATTAGAACAGCAGATCAAACACTCTTCTAGTGTTTGAAACTGAGTCAGAAACATCCAGTATTCACATGGTGGACATATTCTGGATCAGTGTTCATCAGTCACAATAGTTAAAGAAACGTAGGAATATTCTAGAGCACAGCGACAATGATGCACTCACGTCATGCCAGAATTACCGTGAGGTTTCCGACTTCTAACTTGCTCATTGTGACGTGTTCATAATGACCAAAAGCTTAACATTAAAGCAACTGTATGTACAGTAAGTGTGTATTACCGTTCACCATGAGTTTCAAAATCATTCTTCTGACTTCTAATAAGGCGAATGGCTTCTGTTTCTTTCATGCTCCCCTCAAACATCTGGGAGTTTGTAAGTTTGGTGAGATTGCTTTACGACATAACGACAGCTTGTCGAAATTACGACAGTTGTATATTTTGAATTCCACTCACACTCTTAAAAGTAAAGGTGCTTCAAAAGGTTCTTCAAGCGATGCCATAGAAGAACCATTTTTGGTTCAGCAAAGAACCATTCAGTCAAAGGTACTTTAAAGAACCATCTCTTTCTTACCTTTTTGTAATCTGAAGAACCTTCTTTCGCCACAAAGAACCTTTTGTGTAACAGAAAGGTTCTTCAGATGTTAAAGGTTCTTTATGGAACCATTTAGACAAAGAGGTTCTTCTATGGCATCGTGAAGCACCTTTATTTTTAAGAGTGCACTTAACCGTAGGAGCTCAATAGTCACAGAAATACGCAGAACTACATACAGTTAGCCTACTTTAAACTAGTTTCATGTCATTTTTTTATAGCTTAGGTACACAATGCACTTTCTTTGACCCTCAAGATTTGAGGATTGTCAGAAAAATTTATAATTTCTGAGCCCAAAGATACAAACTTATCGGAACAGAATCTTTTAAATGCGGTAATTCTGACATTATGTGAACACAGAAACATATGCGATTCTTGAAATAATGTGAAGACGCCTGAATAACGAGAAGGTGAAATGCAACATGGAAGCACAGACAGGTCATTTAACAGTCAGTTCTTGGCTATATTTTGGACTTTGCCAAAGTCCTAATGTGAACTCCACAATTACAGACAACAGCAGTGAAATGACACAAGACAATGCATAACAACTGTTAACATATCCCAGCCATCTCAATGTGTTCTTCCACTTGAAACTATGTTTATGCTTCTTAAAGGCATAGTCTACCCTAAAATGGAAATAGTCATTTACTCTCCCTCATGTCGTCACAAATCTGTATGAGTTACTTTCTTCTGCTCAACACAAAAGAAAATATTCTGAAGACTGTTGGTAATCGAACAGCCATTGCTATTTCCATTGACTTCCATTATATTTTTTGACCATACAATGGAAGTCATTCATACAATTCTATGTCAGAATGCCAGCTCTTGTGTCAGCAGCAGCACATGCATGCCTTGTGGTATTCTCATGAATGCACGTTGAAGACTGAAACGGAAGATAATTTTTTTTTTAATAAAGTGATTACTTTTTTCTTTGCACACAAAAAGTATTCTTGTAGCTTCATAACATTAAGGTGGAACCACTGATGTCACATGGACTATTTTAACAATGCCCTTGCTACCTTTCTGGGCCTTGAATGTGTCAGTTGTGTTGCTGTCTATGGAGGGTCAGAAAGCTTCTGGATTTTATCCAATATATCTTAATTTGTGTTCCGAAAATGAAAGAAAACCTTAAGGGTTTGGAACGACATGAGGGTGAGTAATTAATGACGGAATTTTCTTTTTTGGGTGAACTATTCCTTTAAGGTGTGTTTACAATGATGAAATCCACCTCAGGTCAACATAATTTTTTTTTGTTCAGATCTCATTGTCGTTTGATTTTTAGTTTTTTTGTGAGGTGCAACATATTCTATACAATTCTTTTTCTAGCTGAAGATCTAGTTTCTTGATTCTGCAAAAGACCTTTTGTGTTCTTTTTTGTTTTGCATAGACCCCAGTGCAAATATCTTGTAATTGGAGCACTGTGAGGGCCAAACAGACAATGATAACACACACGACTCAAACACACTGAAAAAAAGGTTTCCCTTGATTTCTGACACAATAGTCTGACCACAGTAGACACTTTATTTAGCTAGTATTTATCTATATATCTACTATCTATTTATAAATAGGCACTCGCCACCATGTTGAGACGTTACAAGAATTTGGCGGTAGCTCCGCCGGTACCTGGTGGGGCGGTTCGTTAAAGGAGAAGGACATTCCCTTTATGGGACACGCAGGTTGGACTGGCCTTGTCAACAGACATCTTGATGAATTCATCAATGCTACGACCTGCAGCAGTAGATTGGGAAAACATCTCAGTTATATTCCGAAAAACTTGCCGCCATGGATTCATGGAGTGTTATAGATCAGCTGATGTCCGAAATAGTTTAGCCATGGCTGTCTCCATCTCTTTTGGGCCTGAGCACCAGTTGAAGCACCATTAGAAATGTTCCCTGTTGTAAGGGGTGGAGGTGCATAGGTGCATGAGAGCTTACATGCAGACCAGGCTTGGTGTTTTGAGTGGAGCACAAGCAAAAAATAAAGGGCCAATTCTGGTTAGCATGGTGTATGTTATGTGCGTTATAATCGGTGAGACGAAATTAACTCTACATAGAGTAGACTACCTCTGAGGTATACTAACTCCCTAAGGTCCAATATACACTAAAAACCAAAAATGGTGACTTAAATGCTTATCATAGTGCATACTCAAACCTAAGTACATAAATGTATACAGTAGCACATATAATAAAACCTAAAGAATTGAAGGCAGGCAACAGTTGGCAGACTTGCGAATGCAGACGTGATCGTAAAAAATGGTTCAAAATGAAATTAGGATGGTATTATTTTACAATGGATTACATAAAAAAGCAGAGAAATGACAGAATCAAGGCTTGAATGGGTGCAGGCTGACATGTTGCTTCATTGAAGAGGTGGAGCTAGATGAGAGTGGGCGAGGCAGTGATGAGAAGGGGCGGGTCCAGCTGGATGCACCGGTCTCAAGTGAAAACCAGGCAACTAGGAGCAGCTGCAGTGTCTCATCTAGTGTTGACTGAGCATGGAGAGTCTTCAAGGCAAATGTCTTTAGAAAAAGGACTGCACCAGGAAGTAACTGTGTTTCTGATCAGTCAAGACTTCCTCTCCATTTTTTTTTAATCATCTGAAAACAACAACAACATGGAATAATTATCCTTAAGAGAATACGTCATTTAGCATTAATATTACACCATGTCTTATGTTTTTGTCTCTAATGCTCAACAAGGCTGCACAAAGATACATTAAAAACCGCAATATTGTGTTTTGGGCTTGTCAAAAGGTGAGTGACTTTTGGACAGTAATATTTAAAACACTAAAAGATGCCTTTAATTTAGAAATAAATCCCAGTGATGAAGTTGCTATTTTTGGTGTACCATAACACAAAGTATCATTGACAAACAAGGTGTTTGATAGCAAAGATAACAAAAATGTTATCGCTTTTGCCACTTTATTAGTGAGGAGAAGAATATTACTCGAGTGGAAATCAGCAATCCCACCTAAAGCTTCAGTGTGGATGTGTGACCTGGTTTTATATTTGAAATGAGAGAAAATGTCATATTTAATGAAGGGATCTGTCCAAAAATTGATGTGGCAGATGTGGCAACCTATGATCACATATTTTGAAAAGATGAAGATGACCCCTTAACTGATCATTATAAAGAGATTTGTGGAAACTGGTTTAAACATGATCATCATGTTGCTTGGTTTTATATTTATGTAAAGACCACTATGAATATGTCAGAGAATTGAATTGTATTATTGTTTAGGTATTTATTTATTTTTATTATTCCTACAATTATATTGTTTATTTGTAAATGTGTACAATATTGTAATGTTTATCTTGTATTTTTAATATGTATCTATTTTTTTAATTATTCTTAAATTGTCTATTTTAAAATAAAAGTATTTTATTTTATTTTGTCTGTTTAATTATTTTGGCGGTAAGGGTCATCATGGGGGAAAAGTTATAACCTTAATTGTAAGTTTTCTGTTAAAAGGTTTGCTTGGAAAAGGTTTATATATATACAGTATATATATATTTATATATACTGTATATATATATATATATATATATATATATTGCTAAATATTATTAAGTTAAAAACTATGAATTTATTTAAAAACTACTAATTTATTTTTGTGATGCAAAGCTGAATTTTCAGCATCGTTACTTCAGTCTTCATTGTCAAATGATTCTCCAGAAATCATTCTAATATGCTGATTTGCCGTTCAAGAAACATTTATTATTATTATCAATGTTGAACACAGTTGTGCTGATTGATATTTTTGCTGAAACATTGCTACATTTTTTTCAGGATTCTTTAAGTAATAGAATGTTCTAAAAAACAGCATTTATTTAAAAATAAAAATCATTTGTAACATTTTACATGTCTTCACTGTCACTTGAATAAAAGTATTAATTTCTTTAAAAAATGAATGTCACTTTCTATCAATAGAATGTGCCCTTGCTGAATATTAATTTCTTTATATTAATATATTAATTATATTTATATCAATTCATATTAATCTTAATGTTAATATTAATGTTATTGACCACAATGGTACTGTATAATATGAAAACTGTAAATTAAAAAATAAGGTGTTAGTACTTCTGTTGATAGTATTTACCTGCTCAGGTGGTCATCTCCAGCTTTGGCCCTCCCACTCAAACTAATGCTCCGCCTCTTTCCTTAATGCATGGAAAAAAATGGGGCCCCATCCAAAAGAATGAATCTGATTGTAGGTAAAGACTGGCCAAGTGAACAATGTAGAATTTCATCTGTATGGCATGGCTGTGCTCCTCCTTTAGTGACTGAATTGCCTGCGAACATAACAAAAAAATTGTTTGGCAAACCGCTTTTATTCACAAAATCTAATTTTAAACCAGACAACTGACATCAGACATCAAAATCTCACCCCACAAAACAACATCATAGCTTTGGTTTGGAAATAGTTATGCCCAAATTCCTTCTTCATCATCCTTTGGGCCCAAAATATATCCAGATATCCAGAGGTCAGCATGAAATGAGGAGAATTCGATGAGTTAAAGGTGAAAGAGCAGGTTGTTTAGATTAGAAAATTTAGAGATTACATTACAGTGAGAGACAGGTAGATTATACAGAGGTCAATCGCCAGTGAAAACACCAGCCATATATTGTGATTTGATTTCAATCAATGTTGTTGTCTTTAACCAAAACTAATTAAAATAAAATAAAATGTAAACAACAGATGAAAAACTTAAAAGAAACAACTAAATGAAAATTAGAAATTTTAAGAGGCAACTAACTGAAATACATATGCTTACAGCATGCTGAACTACTAAAATTACTAAAAAAATGAAATGTATTTTACTAAAAATGAAAAAAATCTAAAAAAGACAAAATCCCATCACAAAATTATTTGTTGATGCTTTCTGAATTTTGCCTTTTGAATTTTTATTTTAATTATATATATATGTATCTGCTTTTTCAGTTTTCAATGACAAAAATAAGTATTGAAAATGTATTATTTAACTTACAAATCAAAACAGGCACTATTTATGGAATCAGCATCCTAAAATTAGTAAGAAGCAAGTATTGGATTTCATGTGATGCAGATTAGATAAGAAATATTGCAAAGGTTAAGGAAACAGTCATATAATGAACAACAGGAAGTAGAAAAAACTAATATACACTAATTTAGATGAATTAATTAAATTAGAAGGTGCAGACACAAAATTTGTAGTATAGTGAAGATACCATACAAACCTGGTCTGGAGTGGGTCGGTGTCCGGGATGCGGCGGTCCACGGCCTGGACCCCGATGGTGTGGTGGAGGGTGTCGAGGGTGTGGGCCCTGTGGGCCAGGGTGCGGGGGGTGATGGGGGTGCTGCTGCGGGTGTGGCATGGGCTGATGATGGGGGCCCTGCTGAGGCGGAGGGCCGTGGGGGTGCTGCTGCGGATGGACCCCGGGATGAGGGTGTTGAGGGTGGGGTGGCTGAGGTCTAGGTGGGTGCTGGTGTGGGCCGGGCGGTTGCGGGTGCTGGGGGTGTTGTGGGTGTTGTGGGTGGGGGTATTGAGGCTGGGGCGGCTGCTGCGGGTGGTGGGGTGGAGGCTGTGGGTGTTGGGGATGGGGCGCGTGTGGGTAAGGAGGCTGGTGGGGGTGTTGGGGCTGTGGGTATGACGGCTGGGGCTGGGGTTGAGGATGAAGGGGTTGAGGTTGCATGTGGGGAGGTGGAGCGTGAGGGTGGTAATGGTCATCCTCGTAGTTGTCAGCGATAAGTTTCATCCTGCTCTGTGTCTAAAATGGATAAAAATAAGTTTAAAAACACAAGCAGCATATTTTTGATACAGGGTTTGAGATCATCAAACATCTCTAAATGGCTTGTACAAATGTAATCAGTTTGCTTTTACTCAATTTCCAGGAGTTAATGAAGCACAAACTGCCAGAAAACAAAGCTGAGTTTACAAGGTATCAGGTGGCTACATGCCTCAGAAGAAGTACAGGAGATTTTCTAATACTTTCTTTGACTCTTTCCCTCAAAGCTGTAAGCTGATATGGCCACATTTTGGGAAGAACATCCTTCTGAAGCTGAAAATAGGAATGCACAATAATGTATATAAGCGCCTTTTTTCAGTTTATTGGCTGATATTGGATATTTCATTGCTTCTGGCTATTTTAAGAGTAAGATAACTTGTGCAATCATCTGGAAAAGGAATGGCATAGTGATCAATTATAGCAAAGATTAACTAGAAAATTAGAAAAATTAGAAAATACTAATGTATATATTAGTCCTGCATGATATTGAAAAAATTATTTTGTTTTTCAGCAATGTATATTGGCATATAAAAATACATACATTTTGACAGAAACTCTGTTTGGAAATAAATATTAATTATAGAATGACTGAGGTGATTTTGTTGGGGGAGTGCAAGTGGATAGAAATAAAATAAAATAAAATAAGATGAAGGCCCTATTTTAACGATCTAAGCACATGGTCTAAAGCGCAAGGCGCAGGTGCACTTAGGGTGTGTCCAAATCCACTTTCGCTAGTTTAATGATGGGAAAAACGGTCGGTGTGCCCGGCGCATGGTTTAAAAGGGTTGTCCCTATTCTCTTAATGAGTAATGGGTGTGTTTTGGGTATAACGTGCAATAAACCAATCAGAGTCTCATCTCCCATTCCCTTTAAGAGACAGTTGTGCTTGCGCCATGGCGGATTAGCTATTTACACGGCGGAATTTGCAAGAGCAAAGACTGAATGCGTCTCCAGAGAGGAAACAGAGCTGCTTGCGCGCGAGCAAATAGGTAGCCTAATTCTGATACATGCAATGACTATAAATTATGACGTAGGCATTCTTATATTTATGTAGCCTACACAATAATAATCTTTTATATTGTAATCCTTTAATTTTTCATATTTGGCATGTTTGTGTACTGCTGCACGTCCCTGTGTGTGTAATAAGCAGAGTGTTCACGCGTTGTGGACCCGCCTATAGGTGCATATTACTAACGTGCTCTTTAAATAACAAAAAATACTGCGCCAAACCATGCAAACCATCCTTCTAAAGGGTCATATGACGTTGCTAAAAATAACATAATTTTTTGTATTTGATGTAATGCAATGTATTTACACAGTTTAAGGTTCAAAAAACATTATTTTCCACATACCATACTGTACATTATTGTTGCTGTTCTCTGCACCACCTTTCTGAAACACTTCGGTTTTTACAAAGCTCATCGTTCTGAAAAGCTAGCTATCGAGTGCATTGTGATTGGCTGAATACCTCAAGCATGTGACGGAAATGTTATGCCCCTTACCATATTTGGAATATCAGCTTCCATGGCAGTGGTGGCAACAATACTACAGTGAGAATAAAAGTTAAGCCTTCTTTCTTTGCGTATACATTTGGTCGGTGTTATGAAAATCTTCCCACACAGTGCCGTAGATATGTGGGGGTGTGTTTGAATGAGGCGTTTTAGGAAGGCTAGACGAGACTTAACTCTTTGGGGTTGAGAGATTTTAATCTTTGCGACTTTACATATCTTATAAATGCATGAACAGCTTGTAACACTCCAAAGATAAAGAAAATGATCGCGTCATGATATGACCCCTTTAAGGTTTAATGGTTTAGGACAGTGTTACTCAGTGTTACTCACTCGGACGCAAGTGTTGCGATGCGACACGATCCCCGTCATTAAACTGATGCCTCGTTCTATTTATGATGTACTAACACAACGTTCAGATGATTTGCAACAGTCACGCGTCCAGTGTAGACAGACTTTAGATGTTCCAGTGTAGGTAGACATTATAACTGGATGTAACTTTTCATACTTTTCGTTAAAAGTGGCTCTCCTATTGACTTAGTGTAATTAAATGGGTTTCTGAGTACAGAAATCGACCGACCTGTTGTTTGAGCTGATGCATTAGTCTGTCCTTCTCTCTTTTCAGGGCCAACACTTCCTCTTGTGTCTTCTTCTTATTGGAGGAGGACAGCTCCAGCAAAGCGATGTTAGCATCCTTCTCACTGATAGCAGCGAGCAGAGCCTGTTGTCTGAGAGGAACAGACCGTTTGAGATACTGTATGCATGCATGATATACACTGAGCAGCTTTCAACAAAACTAAAAACATCCTAGGCATCAAATATTTATGAAGAAACAGAATCTGACTGTAAGGACCCTTACTTCATCTCCAAGATCTCCTCGAGCTGTTTTCTGCGCTCCTGTCGGAGGTTGGTCAGATGGCCGTCTCTCTCAGTCAGAGACTGTTGGGTGGAGGACAGACGCTGCTTAGTGGCTTCCAACTCCTGCCTCGTCTTCTCCAAAACATTCAATAACTCCTCCATCTGTGAAATAAAGAAAAACGTGTGCAAGAAAATAAAGAGAAACCCTTTTGTTTTCTCTTGATTTAAGACCAAATTTAAAGCCATAAAATAAAAACAACACACCTTTGGGTTGTCCATTGGATTATCCTTCCGTTGGTCTTGCAAGATATTCCCAGGGCCTTTCTTGTCCATCTGAGGACCAAGCTTGATGCCTGGGCCCTTTTTATTTTGATCCTTGGTTTGCCTTAGAACACATACAGAGTGTCACCTGAAATGCTGAATTTGATATCAATCACAAAATTAACCAAACATGATCAAAATTAATTATTATAGTATATTTTTTGTCGTTGTCCAGTACAAAAATCTTTCTTAAATTAACATACATTTACCTAAGAAGCAACTGACATAAGATATTAAAGGACAAGTCCACCCAAAAATCTAAATTCTGATATAATTTGCTCACCCTTATGTCCTTCCAAATGTCTATACATTTCTTTCGTCTCTGGAATTCAAATAAAGATAATTTGAAGAATGTGAGTAGCCAAACAGATTCGGTTCCCATTGACATCCGTAGTTTTTTGTTTGTTTGTTTTGTATCTTCTTACATGTTCCACAGAACAAAGAAAGTCTTACAGGTTTGGAGTAAGGTTTGGGCAAGAAAATTATGACTATAAATATAAATGAATATTATGAATATACATTTTTGGGTGGACTATTCCTTTAAGAATTGTTTTCTGATAAAGCAAAAAGAGTCAACATTGAGTGAGTTTATACTTGATCTGCCAATGGAGTAAGAAAAATAAACAATTCAAAGGGAAAACAAGTTTAGCTTTCTTACCTCATTGCCAGATTTTTTTCTTAAGTATGAACTCACTTAATTTTGATTCTTTTTTTTCAGACAACATGACTTTATATGTCATTTTGCTTCTCAAGTAAATGTATCTTGATTTAAAAATATTTATACTTGAAAAATTGCATGAGATTTCAATGCATCCACTCCAAAGTGAGTGAGTTAGATAAATATATCATTATATAATGCAATGACATTCTGACTTCTTAAAGTGTGTTTTAAGTGTCCAAATACATTTTGGGGTCGCTGTATGTGTGATTATTAAATGCAAACAACAACACAACATCACCATGAAAATGACTCATAACGGTGACAACAACACACTAGATGCAAATGTAAGGAAAAATACAGTTATTTTTCTAACGTCACACAAACAAAACACGCTTGGTTATTGCTCATAATGGAGGGTGAACAACACCTGAGGAACAACCAACTTACCTAGGAGCAAGACTGACGGAGGAGAAAGAGGAGGAAGGAAGGATGCAGGAAGGGCAGGAACGTAAAGGAAGAGAAGCCACAACACAGAAAATAGGAGAAAAGGAGAAATAAAATTTTAGAATTCATCAAAACGAAGCAGAAAACAGCTGGAAAGAGTCAAGTGAGAAACTAGGAGGTCAGCAAGGCAGGATGCACAATGCTATCATCTCAAATCATCACCGTCAGTGGATACGCCACTGAGTCCAGATCTGCAGGGGCCTGTGAGAGAACCAACATGCAGCAACCCAACCAGCCGAGCCGCAGTGAGGGATCGCACGGGGTGGCAAACAGGGTAAGAGTGATCAGGCATGAGGGTGCAAACCTACTTGAGGAACACTAAACCCTACCTAAAGCACCCAGCTCATTCACAGAGCAAAACAGGGCCTGAAATGCTGCAGAACGTCATGCAGGCCGATGAGATGGCCGATTTGAGGGGAATTTCACAGGCTGAGGTGGGAGGCGATGGAGAGGATCATTCAGAAGAGTGAGAGGGAAGGGAGGAGAGATCGTGTTAGGAAGCAGAAAGATGACTGGTCAAGAGGTTCAGCATGTGAAATGGGTGTTCAAAGGTCAGGAAACGGGGCTCCGCTCATTGTCAGAGCCCTCGTATGCCAGCAACACCCAAGCAGCAAGCACAGAGATCACAGAAGCGTGTAACGTCATAAAGCAGGGTAGAATAAAATACACCAAGATTGCTAAAAATAGCATTAGTTGACAGATCTATGTGAAAACCACTGTATAATTGAGTGTAATTAAGAATAGTTCACCTGAAAATAACAACGTTGCCATTTACTCACCAAAATGTAGTTTCAAACGTATGATTTTCTTTCTTCAATAGAAGACAAAGGACTCAATATGAGATTTTTAGTAACAATGACTTAAATATAATCTAATCCTTCAGATTTAAGAAGACTTGGAATATAATGAACAAGCAATAAGTATGAACTACTTCTATTGCATTTTAATGACTTTTTGTCATTTTTGGCTCAAATGCATTTGTCCCCATTTACTTTCTGACAGAACATTATACGTGTTTCAACCAAAACCAATGAAAACTATAATAATGATGATATTAGTGTCCACACCAACAGATGATAATGTTCTGTTTATAATAAACATAAGCTGCAGTTTTGTTGTCTGCCAATTTAAATGCTCAAGCTCTTTAAAGCAGAATAGATTTTGGTTGGATGTCAGTGTTTTTATCATTCACTAACTGAACAAAAATAATTCTGAAAGTGATTCCAACTATATTTGCTCCTCTGTGTCGTTTTTGATTTAGCTGTGGTGTGAACCTCATAGAATTAGAACAATTAATACAATTTCTCCTCTCTTATTTTATGAAAGAAAGAAAATCAGCCTGATGACATGGGGGACAGTAATTAATGACAGAATTTAAATTTTTAGGTGAACTATCCCTTTAATTTTGGTGTAATTTTAGAGAATGACTTCACATCAACATGTTGCAATGCCAAAATCATGACATAAAGTGTGTATTTATCACATGTATGACACTATGTGAAAGAAAATTGTGCTGAAACTATGGAATCATTAGATTAAATTTTCATGTTCTATTTTTATCATACAAAAAATAAATAAATACACAAAAAATTATAGAACAGATATAATCATAAAAGGAAAACGTGCACTCTGGTTGATGTACACATTATCTCAGTTCCATAGCCTAGTGAGCTTCCTACCTATAGGCAACATAGTTTATGCACTATAGGCACACTCTCAAAAGGAAGTAGGTAGACAGCAATATATAAAATATACAGTTTTGGCCAAAATCTAAGGTAGCATTAAATGTATCCTTTACATATACAGTATTACCATTCAAAATTTTGGAGTTCTGTAAGTGTAAACAGTAGAAAATACTTTTACAAATGCACTCAGTCAAGATTTCTGTTGAGTAGTTAGCAACAGCATCAGACTCTCTTTCAGATCTCTTGAGCACGGTTTGTGTGACTGTATTGCTGCTGCCCGCTAAAATTTTTTTAGAGAAAGAACATTTTTAATCAGCCACTTATGAGGCTCCATCTTGGTTAGGATGTTTCCTATGTAGACATTAGACTGCGAGGCAGCTCACTAGGGTTTGGAAGAGAGCCCAACACATGCGCAAGAAACAGCATACACGACCACAAAACACATTATACACACAATATTATTTTCTGGGCTTTCTCAATTCACAGATTTTTACATCAATGCAATCTGGCACGTATTTACCACATTATAAAGAACAAAAGGATTCTTTCCTTTGTAAGAAAAACCAGTGAATGAGAGACAGCCGTGCAACAGAGGCATCAAGGCATCAAGCACACAGCAGTTGCAGACAGATAAATGCAGCCGAGCCGTGGTGCCAGGACAGAGCACTCACTTTCCCAGGAAGTCCCACACCATGCCCCCAATCTGCTGGGGGGCAGCGGACACAGAGGGGGGAGGGTCAGAGGGGGCTCTGCCACCAGGGCGGGGCGAGGGACGGGCAGCGGGGGGAGGGGGGCTGGGCCACAGTGAAGGGGGTATGAATTATGAAGTTATGGATGGAGACAGACAGACAGATAGACAGACAGATAGACAGATAGACGCGGGGGGAGGGCCACAGTGAAGGGGGTATGAATTATGAAGTTATGGATGGAGACAGACAGACAGATAGACAGACAGATAGACAGATAGATAGATAGATAGATAGATAGATAGATAGATAGATAGATAGATAGATAGATAGATAGATAGATAGATAGATAGATAGATAGATAGA
>NW_015505182.1:8425490-8434653 GCF_001515645.1 Sinocyclocheilus grahami
CCTCGCCCACGGGGGGGGGGGGGGGGACGGGCAGGGGGGGGAGGGGGGCTGGGCCACAGTGAAGGGGGTATGAATTATGAAGTTATGGATGGAGACAGACAGATAGATAGATAGATAGATAGATAGATAGATAGATAGATAGATAGATAGATAGATAGATAGATAGATAGATAGATAGATGCCAATGAGAGAAATGCAGAATAGGAAGAACATGAAGATGGACAAGAATTTTTGAACAAGAAATTAGTGTTTTATGACAGAAGATGAAGGAACATGGAAGAACAGGAGGAAGAGAAGGAGGTCGGAAAAAGAGAAAGATCAACAGACAGAATAGAAAGAGTTGGCGAGACGGTAAAAAACAAAACAGAAACACACATGGTTAATCGAACCACATTAACACTAAAGCATGAGTCTGTCAACCGAGAATAAGCAACAAGACTTTGAGCCAGAGCTGGAACCTATGAGGTACTGAACTTACTATCCAATGCTCAAAACTATTATAAGGGCTGTTCACACTGACAGCAATTACTGCTGAATGGGAACAAAAAGTGTGTATATAAACTGCAAACTGCAGCATTTTATATTACATCATAGGCCCTGTTTACACTTGGTATTAAGATGCGTTTTGGTCGATCGTATCACAAGTGGACAACGCTAAATACAGGTGTAAACGGGGTGTGAAACGTTTTGAGCTTGTCCACTTTCGACCACTTCCAGAGGTAGTCGAAAACGCATTCGACTGGATTGCTTTCGTGGTGTAGACGCTGATGTGGTCGAACGCGTTCGAACAGCCTACTCAGAAGTATTATTCTGATAACACGAAAAAGAAACAACAGCAGTAAGTACAAGCAGACGTAATATTAGTGCACGATAACTTTAGCCCTCCCGCTCATGTTTTGACGCCGACAGAGGGATCCGCCCATTTACCCTCCTCTTGACGTAATCAGCACCACAGGGGTAATCTGGTCAGAAATGGTCGAAAGTGGACAGAAGAGACAGATTAAAATGCTAGGTGTAAACAGGTATGTGTCTCCATTGTCCACTTGTAATCAGATTGACCAAAAAGCATCTTATTACCAAGTGTAAACAGGGCCATAAATGCATCAAACTCACTTGGAATGCTGAGAAATTCTAGTATGGCTAGACAACGTGTAGTATATATATATATTAGTGCTGTCAATCGATTAAGAAAAGTTAACTAATTAACATTTTTTCTGAAATTAATCGTGATTAATCCCAATTAATCCCACCTAACATTAACGTTTTTAAAATACACTTTTATATTGCAATAATTACACATTCAATCTTCAAATTAATGTAGAAATAACAAAGATAGTATATTTTTTAATGGCATCTTTTTTATGACTGAAGGCGAGTATCACTGATACCAATACTACTGATGTGTCTGGGAAATTGTTCTTTTTTTCGCTAATATTTAACCATAGAATCAGAATCAGAATCAGAATGAGTTTTTATTGCCAGGTATGTTTACACATACGAGGAATTTGTTTTCATGACAGAAGCTCCACAGTGTAACAGAATGACAGTGACAGAACAAAAACACAGATAATAAAAAATAGAAAAATAGAACAAGTAACTAAGGAATAAAAATATACAAATCGACAATTGTATGTACAGGTATATAACAATAGACAGTTGTATGTACAGGTATATTATGTGCAAATTGAAATGTAGACTGAGTATGAGTGTTAGATAAATAAGGGTATGAGTGAATAAATAGTGTGTGTTCCACAGTTATTGTCAAGTGTTCATGAGATGGATGGCCTGAGGGAAAAAACTGTTCCTGTGTCTGGTCGTTCTGTCGTGGACAAAGCGGAGTCCAGCCCGCCTCAGCTCACTCTAGCCTGGCCTCATAGAGGAGAAACAATAATGTACAGTATGTGGAAAATAATGTGTTTTTTGAACTTTAAACCGCATAAACACATTTCATTACACCAAATACACAAAATAATGTTCTTTTTAGCAGCATCATATGACCCCTTTAAAAAAATAACAACTTCTAATTAAAGTGAACTTAAAACAATCTTCACATAAACCCATTATGATACATGTCATATTCACCTATGCCCTTTAGCAAGAAGAAAAGTATACAGAAATTTAATAAAGTTATCAACACTAAATTATAAATGAAAAAAGATGAATCCTTAAAGCTTCAAAAGTTACTGATTTCCTCTTTTTTCTTTGATTAACAGACATTACAGCAGCTGGGTTATTAGGATATTTGGCTGCTATTACTTTAAGAGCTGCCACTGCTGAACGTGATGCGGAACTGACATTCATTTGTGCTTTAATATGAAATGATACAAGCTACAGCGCGCGCCGCCATATTTGTGTGGGCGATTGAATAGCACACGCTACGAGCAGATTTGTTTCTGCTGACATATGGCCTGACAACATCTCATCTGATCACAGTTCACTGAGCTCCTCATCACCTATACCGTTTCCGCGCTCGTTTGACTCATGCTAATCTAAAAAGTCTCCTGTTTGATATGGTCATAAAGATATTCTGCATCTAAATAAATGCAATTCTTGTCAAGAAAAAAGAGACAGAAGCAGCAGTTGTGAGTGGGGTAGCCAACCCTAGCTCCGCCCCTGCGTTAAGTGCTTTGAGTATTTTTAATGCTGTTAAACTGGGGAAAATCATTGCCTGTATTAATGCGCTAATTTTGACAGCACTATATATATTTATATATATTATATGCAAATTGCAATCAATGATTTATGGTCATTTTGCTGTTAGTGTGAATGTCCATTTTGGATGATGTACAACCTGAACCTACAGCACTAGCATGGATATTAATTACTCAACAACTAAACAAGAATTTAGAAGAAGAGAAAAGAGATATGGAGGCAGTTGTACATGAACATGCCAAAACAAACACAAATCTGTCGGGAGTAGCAATCATCACAGCGCATGAAGAGAGAGGCAATACACAACCACTAAACACGAGCTCGATATCAATATTCAGAACATGTCAGAAACACAGAATACTGATGACCTCATGAATGCATGATTCCAGGAAACAGCATAAATATTTGCAATCATCATCATATTTCACCTCTAGGAGATGCATTATTGACGGCAGCTCTGAGAGTACAGCATGGTTTCTACTGCATCAGTAACAAAACGTCTCTTGACATCAGCATTTTGATGTTATACCCCAGCAGAATTTGATATTAAGTACAGTAGAAACTGTCAACCGATGCTGTCAAAGCTCAAGATAACGGCAAAACAAGGCCTCTGTCCTGATGCTGCTTTATGAAACTCGTGCAGGCAACAAAAATATTCTCAAATCTTTATAAAATTCATTTGAATTCCAATATTTACACTACATTACTAATGTTTGGACATGTTTATTCATTGTTTACTAATACTACTGTTAACATCTTAGAAATACATATTAAAAACACAAATGCAAGCATGTGAGTTATACAGTGTAAATTTTTTTTAAACAAATATTGTATATTTTATACCTTAAATATCTTTTTTGTCTATATTCCAGCTCTGCACAACATAATTAAAGACACTTGTTGGCAGCTTCATTATCCTTCACTGACTAGCCAATAAATTAAATTAAATTAAAATAAATAAATGAAGACGTGTTATTGAAGTTATTGAAGACACGTGTTGGCAACTTTTCCTTCATTATCTTATGGAAGCCATTTCTTCCTTGGGATCAAAAACTTATAAAGTTAATGACAAAAAGGTTGTGACTTTTTATCTCACAATCTGACTTTTATTCTTGCAATTCTAAGAAAACTTCTAGATATACACTCACAAGTATTACTTTTTTCTCTCAGAATTGTGAGGAAAATATCAGAATTGTGAGATATAAACACAGAATTACAAGAAAAATTGCAAGAAAGGTTGCAATTACCTTTTATAATGATTATTTTATCCTGTGGTGAAAACACTATCATACTATATATATCGCCAAAATCAACCTTTAAAAAAAAAAAAAACTTTTTTAAAATAAAATTTTAGTTTTGTAAAGAAATGCTTGCATGTTACACTATCTGGCCAAACTCATTGAAAAATATGTAAAACTTATTTTATAAGTTTTAAATAGGATATGCACATATGTATGCTTTATAAAAGGAAAGAAAATATTTTGTAATACATACAGTACTATTAATACTAATCTACAAAACTAATTTCAAGTATTTAAGTATAAAGATTTGGATGAAAGGGTTTTAAAGATCATAAGAACACAATCTGCACAAGAATGCAAAAATGAATTCAGTCAAGTGTGTCCAGATGTGGTAGTGCATATGGGACTTCACACTTTCAAAAGCATTTAAAAAGTAAACATGTGGCTTTTTCTCACCTTTCCAGTTCTGCGATCTTCTTATCCTTGTCATTTTTCTCTGTGTCCACCTCTCTCAGAATCTCCAATAACCTCTCGACCTCGGTCTGGGCTTTGCTGGACTCCTCTTTGTAGAAGGACACCTCTTTTTCTAGAAGCTTGACCCGGTCCACATACTCAGGGTTCCCACGTGAGCTTTGCTGCACCTCCATATCATGAGCCTTCTGTATGATGATCATGGGAAGGCATCACCACAGAAACCAGTTAAAACACACAGTCTCAGTCAATCAAAAATTCCTGAAGAAGCATTCCCAGTTCGGAATGCCACTCCAGTGCATACACCAGTACGCAGACTAGAGGGCTCCACAAAGCAGATAATTAGCCAAACTTTAAATATAAGATTAAATGCACTTATTTGTCTTGCTGCAGTTGAAACAGAATACAAGAGATCACGTTATACTATATAAACAGAGGAAGTTGCAGTTATGCATCATTTTCTTTGCAATGTTGAAATGCAGCCTTGCTTAATTATTAAAACACAGCGGGCATTCTGAAACACAGTTTACACTGGCATGTTGAAAATGAATGCACAATGGATCACACACAATGCAAAATTGAAGAAAGCGACAACATAAATAATCCAAGATAATGTGGTCATACAACCAAAGGTTGCAACAGATCAAAGCTGACACCAGATTCACATGACATGAGAGGAAACACACACGACAGAGGAACATGCAACGCAACATGCAAATGTGGATTTTAGCTCCATGGTTCGGTGGTAAGATTCTTTGCAATGCGTTTGCCATCAGACATATGCGTGTTCAAGTACCTGGGTATTAATTTCAAAAACAGATTAGTAAACATTGGAAGCATGAGGAAACAATACAGTTTTTCTACATTTCACAGAATGCCCTTGAATCCCAATTAATTCTGTTTTAATCCTGTTGGTTGGTTATATGATAAAAACAATAAACGTATTAAACAGGATGCACATGCAAGATTCTGAAAAGATCTGTATTGCACCCAAACTAAGGAAGAATATTTTAGAAAAATAAAATAAAATAATTTACACTTACATTTAATTTTTGTATTGCACAATTCACTATATATAATTTAGATTTCCTCTAAATAACCTACAACTGCTGCATCCTGCAGACCTCTGCTTATACAACAACAACAAAAACCTCCAAAAATAGCTAGACTTCAATCTATTTTTACTTGACATTTTCCATAATAATTCAAAGCTGTACCTAAAATACATATTGTGTTGTTCCTGAACTGTAAAGTTCATCAGACCATAAATTAGATCCCCTTCTTCTAAAGCAGCAGGGTTGAATTCTTATAAGTTAAAGTAGAAAGAAACAAAGAGTATAGTGTCCTCATGTTTTCAATAAGTGCTAGTACAGATCCAGAGAGACACTTACGGGATTGTTCATTTGACTGAACAGCTGCTCTGCTTGCTACATTGCAAAGGAGGGAATCATGGGAAATGAGGAGGAGGAGGAGGATGAAGGGACTCAGTAAAACAGCACAAGCTTTATCATTAGCTCTTCTTTCAGGATAATGATAATGTTCTACACAGGAGAATATAAATAACTAGAGAGCAACATAAGAACAAAAAGAAGCCGATTGAGTGAATCGCCTACCAAAACAGCATTTCTGATCAACATAGAATTCAAACATTTTAACTGAACTATGCACCTCTGATACCCAAAAATGCCATTTAGGTAGGCGGTTCACTAGGCTTTGAGACACAGCTACTGTCAAATAAGAGAAATTAGACAAAGACAGGAACTCATCACTACTTTCATAAAGTTCCCATGATGCCCTCTAAAATGAGTGACCATTAAGCTGATGCCGAAAACACATTCAATGACACAACTAGCTAAATCATTGAAAGTAATTTCAGTGGTACCAATTACAGGTTGATTGATATCAGTTTTAAAAACGCAGATATTCTTAGAGCAAGGTGGCCGATGGCTTATATACAGCCAGACTATATACAGTGAGACCGCAGAGAAAACCTGGGATTCATTCAAAATGAACAGAAATAGAAAAAAGATTTTGCACTGTCACCAATCAAATCAGCAAATTTGTGACACTGATTATAGGAACTCCTTTGTACAAAAAGTTTTGGTCTTTTAAAAAATATTTACAAAAAGATTGTTATGCTTAAAATTACATACTGTACACTACCGTTCAAAAGTCTGGGGTCTGTCCATTTTTTAATATTGTGATATTGTGTAATGTAATATTGTGAAATAATTTTATTTTAATTTCTATTTTAAAATGTAATTTATTTCTGCAATGCAAAGCTGAATTTTCAGTATTCAGTATCACATGATTCTTCAGAAATCATTCTGATAGGCAGATTTGGTACTTAAACATTTCTTATTATCATCGATGTTAAAATCAATTGTTCTGTTTAATATATTTTAGGGGAAATTGTGATGCATTTTTAAAATAATTCTTTATTGAATAGAAAGTTCAAAACAACAGCATTTAAGCACAACATAAAATCTTTATCATCACTTTTGATCAATTTAGTGGCTTCTTGCTGAATAAAAGTATTATTTCATAAAAAAAAAAAAATCTTACTTACCCTACATTTTTTGAAAGGTAGTGTATATTATAATGAACAAAAATAAATAAATAATTAAAAAATATATAAAATAGAAGAGAAACAGCACAAATATGAAATTTCTGAAAACAATTATCTAAAAGTCTAAATACACATAATTGCTAAAATTAAATAATGACCAAATCAAGTCTAATTTTAGACCTAATACAATCTTACTTACCCTACATTTTTTGAAAGGTAGTGTATATTATAATGAACAAAAATAAATAAATAATTAAAAAATATATAAAATAGAAGAGAAACAGCACAAATATGAAATTTCTGAAAACAATTATCTAAAAGTCTAAATACACATAATTGCTCAAATTAAATAATGACCAAATCAAGTCTAATTTTAGACCTAATACACACAGTATTTAATAACTAAAAATATATGAAAACAAAAATGTGGATTTTCTATTGACAAAACTGTCGGCAGATTCTGAAACGGACACACACTTCTTGTCAATCGGCCAAGCGCCACAGTTAACAAATGATGCTGATAATCCTAAACTTGCCAAAATCGAATGATCAAGATGTCAGAAGGAAAATCATACCTTCTGCAGCTGTGTCTCCAGTTTACTGCATTCCTCTTTCTTTTGCTCGATTGCGATCTCAAGGGACTTGAGTTTGGAGTCTTTCTTGAGACCTGACGAGGCCAGTGAGGAGGCGTGCTCTTTTAAATCTATGAGGCTCGACTGGAGGAAGAGCAAGACGAGACCAAAGCTGACAGTCCCACCAAAAACTCACAGAAACACAACTGAAACCGACACACGCAATCACTGACGTACCTCTTTATCTGTTAGCTCCACTTGCAAAGAGTTCACCTTCTCTTTTAGGTCTTTATTCTCTCTTTTATATGAGTCCACCTCCTCCAGTCTCTCTCGGTCTTCCCTCTCCCTTTGCTCTTTGAGGCGCTCGATAATTCGCTCCTGTGACAAAAACACATTTCACCTGAACTCATGGCTAATTGAGCATGCTAAAACAATCTCCACATCCCTAACACTCGAGGTTTATCAATAAATGTCTGTAAATGTCTTCATTCATCACAGATTAGCGGGTAAATTCACTAAAACCTGCCAGAAAAAAATGCTGTACAATCCGACTAAAGTATTCCAGATCATGGTAGTCTCTGAGCATCTGGCCTGAATGCTGAGAAATGTGCTGTATTTAATTATGTTTTTTGGCCATGTTTTCTTTGTTACCTGATTTGCATAATTACTTTAGAGAATCAGGTGCTAAAACAACACAGTATGCACAAATAAACAATGCTATCAGCAGACACAATTTATTTCCTAAGTTTAAAATACTGTGAATGTGTCATGCACAGTCTGTTGTCGAAGGCAATTTCTTGAACTTTGAACTTTATTTTATATTCTCCAAACACCTAAATCAGCATATATGAGGCAGCTCTGATTTGATTTGCTTCTGCTCTACATTTTCATTTCCTCTTGTGATGTTTGGGACCGTTTCTGGTACCTTCTCAGACAGGGCTTCCTCTAGCGTGGCGAGGGCAGTATCAGTGTTGCTGGAGTCCGTCTGGAGAGACTTCACTCTGTCCTTTAGATTCCCGAGCTGTTTATTTTTATCCCTCAGCTGCTCCTGAAGGTTCTCAATCTGGGAGAGAGGAAGAGGATAAAACGAGTGTGGATTTAGCAATCAAAGTTTTTTTATTGCAAAGCATGTTTTGTTCAACATGATAATCTTCACAAATGAACATAACTGTTATGAATTTTGAAGCCTAAATACAATTGCCCGAAGTAAAATGTTAGGCTATAAACGAATTATACCACATTTGCATAACTTCAATGTCACCACTACTAAGATTCCGTCAACTGTTTAAATATTTAAAGGGGTCATATGATGTTGCTAAAAAGAACATTATTTTGTGTATTTGGTGTAATGAAATGTGTTTATGCGGTTTAAGGTTAAAAAAATACATTATTTTCCACATACTGTACATTATTGTTTCTCCTCTATGCCCCGCCTTTCTGAAACGCGTCGAATTTTACAAAGCTCATCGTTCTGAAAAGCGAGGTGTGCAGTGATTGGCCAGCTATCCAGTACGTTGTGATTGGCCGAATACCTCAAGCGTGTGACCGAAATGTTACACCCCTTACCATACTGTGATGCTGTGTCCCGGAGCAATGAGACAAAAACATTAAAACCCATTATAAACGAGGCATTTGTTGCATCCAGTGGGGACATAATT
>NW_015505182.1:8434808-8444660 GCF_001515645.1 Sinocyclocheilus grahami
TTTGAATCATCAGTGGCAAATCCTTTAAATAAATAAAAAAAGTACTTACAGTCTGTGAGACAGAACAGCCGGCATTGTAGTCTACTCTACCAGGATCAGGAAACAAACCTCCATAAAATGTGCTGCACACATCTGAATATTTGGGTTGAACTGTTCTGGAACAGTGTTGTAAATACAACTTAACCACTGATTTCTAGTCGTGTCCTCTTTTGGAAGGCCAAACAAAGTAGTTTCGCTTTCATAATGAAACACACAGCGTCTTCACGACATGGCGGCACCAATACTACAGCGAGAATAAAAGTTACGCCTTTTTTCTTTGCGTGAACATTTGGGCGGCGTTATGCAAATCTTCCCACATAGTGACGTAGACATGTGGGGGCGTGTTAGAACGAGCCGTTTTAGGTAGGCGTTGTTGACTCTTAACTTTTATAAAGATTATCTCTTTGGATTTGAGACTTTAGTCTTTGCAACTTTACAGATCTTCTTTATGCAACAAGAGCTTGTAACACTTCAAAGAGAAAGGAAAAATTTAAATCGCATCATATGACCCCTTTAAAATATTGTTAGAAAGTTTAAGTTAGAATAGTTTGTAAGAGCACAAGTATAAAAAAATGAGGCTGTAAAAAGTGGACTAGTGAGCAATTGCCATTTAAAGCATAAAAAGCTTTTTAAAAATCATGAGTAGGGTATTACTGATGTATTTTATGTTGTTGAATGAAATATGAAAATCTTGCTTGTTTTAACCACAGGTCTTATTTCAGGCATTTAATCAAAAAGCTGTTCAAAAAAACCTTTGACTTTGGAACAGTGGAACTCATCTCTGGATTTTAGGACTCATTCCTGCATCACTGTATTAGCGAAACATGTTCATTCAAACAATTAAGAACTGCACTTCATCTTGGTACCACTAGGGGTGCTAAAATTACATACTTCATCTTTAAAAATCAAATGGAAAGGGAGTTTAAAGGGATAGTTCAACCAAAAATGAAAATTACCCCACCCTCAAGCCATCGTATAGGCGTAGCTAGAGATTACAGTTTATAAAGTTTGAAATATGGATTTTTTTAAATACAAAAATGCACCAATTCGCTTCAGGAGGCCTTTATTAATCCCTCGGAGCCGTGCAGCACTTTTTATGATGGATGAACTTCTATTATTGGACATCTATTGAACTATTGAATATCAACACCCATTCACTGCCATTATAAAGCTTGGAAGAGCCAGGACATTTTCAATAAAACTTTGATTGTATTCGTCTGAAAGAAAAAACTAATATACACCTAGGATGACTTGAGAGTGAGTAAATCATGGGGTAATTTTAATTTTTAGGTGAACTATCCCTTTAAATTTGACTTAAGGTTATGCTATGTTGATTGCTGTAAGTAAATAGTTCTCACATGCTTTTTAATATGAAAGGATTAGTTGTAAAAGCACTATGAGCTAATAAAGTTACAAATATACCCACAAACTGTAAGTGCACTGGTCACAAAAACATCATTTTAGTCTGTAAAAGGTGAACAAACATTGTCAAAATAACAAGGACAAACATCAAATAACAACAAATGACACTGACAATGCGAAACATTAATATGTCAGTGTTTACTGACATGAATGGATGTATACTGCATTTAGAGGCCATCTTACAAACAAACTGTATGTACTCAAGGCCATCTTACAAAGATGGATAACCTAGTGTAACGGACACAGTACCTGGACATCTGAGTAAGTTATATGGTCTTTCGGTTCATCTTTCACCTTGTTTTCCATTTGAACGGGTTTGTGTTGAAGAAAGCCTAAGGATGTTTCAGCCCACAATGTCTATTGCTGACTATGAACAATTGTGGTTGGTCTCTAATGGTACGGACGGCATCTCATGGGAATATTTATGCCTGATGATGTTCTGTATGGCCAGATAATGGGCTAGATTTCACTTCCTTCATCCCCCCAGTTTTCTGTTTGATGAATGGTGCAATATCCCGTTACCCACAGTTATGGAGCTGTATGAAGGGGTTTCAAGAACAAATCAAGCTGTTTTGAAGGCAAAAGGAACTACTTGGTTGTTTCTTTGTGTAAATATTTAAGACATACAGCAGGATGTTTGCAATGTGACTTAGAATATAAGATATGAGGGATCAAACCAGCACAAAGAGCCAGAGATCAGAAGTTAAATACAGTTTGAAGCAGACTGTGGCCTTTTTTGACTCTTGAGATGTTTCCAGTGTCTGAACAACATGAAAAAGGCTGAAGAACCCAGCAAAGCATGTGGTGATATGGTAAGAAGAGAGCAAAGATGAAAAAGCAGTTGGAAGAAGATATGGGGAGAAAGACACTAATGCTCTGTGGTTCTGTCACATGGAGTTACAATGCATTTGACTAGGACTGCTTTGTCTGTGAAGAATACATGTGAGTCTGCTTCAATTTTTTTGTCAAAATTCAGCTCACTAGGTTTTAAAAACAGAGCTTTCTCTATATTATATTATATTTATATTTTCTCAAATATCTCACCAAAAACACTATATAGGTGTGCAATAAGTTAAATCCGTTACAGATACAGGCTTTCAAATCCCCTTGCTCTGGCTCAAATCCCACTCTTCTTGGTACTGCTCATCAGTATTGACCCCAATCATTTCTAAATGGCCCATGAAAACTGGTCTCTGACCTTTGATTCCCAAGTGAGATTTACCTTCTTCTGCAGGACGTTTATCTTGCGTTCTTTGACTTCCAGCATGTCTTTCATGTCTCTGATCTCCCCGGCCAGTGTTCCCTTCTCCTCTGTCAAGTCTTGCAGTTGCTTCGTCTTCTTATTAAGGAAAGATTCCTTCTCCTCCAGACGCAATCTAAGAGCGTCCACCTAAACAACACACCATGAGCACAGAGTTCACGTAAAGCTGGTGAGATGTGTCTTCAAGTGCTTATTAAAATAATAATAATAACAATAATCAAATCCCATAAAAATAAAATAATTTACAATAACACACAGAATTGTAAGGGACAAGGAGTTGCACCAAGGTAAATGTTAAAACTTAATAAAAATAAAAATAAAGAATTTTAGAAAAAGAAAAAATAATAAAATAAAATAAAATCATTTTAACCTCTGTTTGTAGGATGGCAGCGCGTTGCTCTTTGGCAGTGAGGGACTCTTTGAGCACTTCAATATGCTGTTTGCAGTCTGAATTCTGATTATTTAGAGTTTCCAGTTTTGTTTGCAGAGCTAAAAGCTCAGACTCTTTTTTTGAGAGCTCCTGCTTGAGCTGGTCAATCTGAAAGAGATTGAAAAAGCAGGAACAGAGAAAGAAAATCTTCTGTTATTTATAGGACAGGGAAATCATTTAGTACATATGAGTATCTAGACAAATTATATTTTTAACGAATCATGTCATAAAATGTGTTAATCAGCTATGTTTTTTTAATAGGGGAGCTGAAATGAGTATGGGAGTTTTCTTCTCTACATCTGTACTCTCCTCACATAAAAGATGGATTTCAGAACGCAATCCCCATTTAATATACATCAGCCATATCAATTATTGATGAAATGAGTTCTATAAATATCACAACAAAACCCCCAGCTTATTCACGAGCATGTTAGATACAGCAAAGACATCACACACATGCACAAAAATCCACTAACCAATGAGATTTTTTCTGTTAAGAAACAAGCCAGTTAAAAACAGTTGATTGGGCAGTGCAAATCAAACAAACCAATCAGAGCTTTGGATCAAAATATCATTAAATATCAATTAAAAATAAATAAAGTCAGAATCATGCATCTATCATATTTAGTATGCAAGTGTAAAATTAGAACATACACAAACCTTTGTACATTGTTTGTTAAAGTGGCCTGGATGGATGGCAGTGTTATTTTAGTATTTTTTTATGTACAAGTATAGCATTTATTGATATGAATAATTCATTATAATTAATAAATATAACTAATTTATTAATAAGAATTAGCTCTTATTTTTACTGTCAGTTTTAGCGATTTTGTTGTGTGCTTTTTTAATATTTCTGTTTAGCTTTCATTTATATTTCAGTATAATTTTATTTTTTAAAGTTGAAGTTTGTCATCTAATACTTATATTTTATTTCACCTTCATTTCAATTACCGAAAACATTTTTAAATAGTTTTACAACAACACTACTGGATAGCGTACTATTTTCAGTTCTTTTTCAAAAATACAAATGCATGCTTTTTTGGCTAAAACTACCCACAACCTCTTATGCAATGTATTATTTTGAGATGATTCTAGACACAGTGCCCAACACAATGCATGGTAGACTTACTGGCACTGGGAACTGTGATTCAGCCAAAGTTTGTGAGGGAAGAATTTCTAATAAACCTACAGCAAATACACTGAAGAGCTTTGACAAGAAACACTGTCAGCACAGCCGTGAGAAATATTTACACAGATCCTACAGACTCTATTTTAATACTGCTGCTTCTAGCATTACTCAGCAAACCTATCATTACAATTCTACAAGACATCCGCAAGGATGTTCTCAGCCACTTCCCTGCCACTGGAAACCCTTTACTGCACTTAAACATTTGTGAAAAGACATTTATTTATTTGAAAGAAGCTCAACATAATATTTAATCTAAGTATGGACTGATAGCGAAATTTTTGAATAATATCACTGATATTATAGCAGATTTTTTCAATCTTTACTGTTAAAGTAAATATGAAACAGCTTTCACAACCCATTTTCTTTCGTTAACAAGAAACATGATATTCAAAGTGAAAAAAAACTATGGTGGAAGTTTTATCCATCAAGAATTGATTGGATTGTGCAAAGTGGCAATTGCAGTGGAGGGGTTGAAAAACATGAACAAGACAGTTGTTTCAGTGACAAAGCAAGCTTTTACATTTTAAAGCAAGATTACAAAGACAACCCTTTTAAAATTTAGAATAAGAAAAAAAAATCTCTAACAAATTATTCAAAAAAAATTTTGATTTATTAAGAAAGTAAGTAGGGTCAATACTGATTTCATGTTTACTTAAAAACAAGAAATCTTGCTCATATAATGTACAATTACA
This sequence comes from Sinocyclocheilus grahami, assembly GCF_001515645.1. NCBI lineage: Eukaryota > Metazoa > Chordata > Actinopteri > Cypriniformes > Cyprinidae > Sinocyclocheilus > Sinocyclocheilus grahami. The sequence goes on from NW_015505182.1 coordinate 8,439,842, forward strand.
AGCTTTAAGTCAAAATATACATCTTCTGGCTGCTAGCAATAATTAAAGGAACAGTGTTACCCCCCAAAATTGCTCAAATCACCTACATTTCGGTATGCTTCTCATGCATGGCTTCCAGAAGACTGTGTGGACTTTTTTTATGATGATTTTTGCGGTTTTAAATTTTCCGCTCAACAAATTAAATAACAGCATACAGGTTTACAACAACATGAGAGTATCTCTTTAAAAAAACACATAAATAATAATAAAAAATGATGCATTTTCACTTTATCAGTTACCTAAATGCACTGATTTCTTTGTGTCTAAAGCGGTTTATAGTTTAAACTCTTTGAAGAAAAAGTTTACCTTGGTCTTCATGAACTTGGAGTGGTTTTTGTAGACCTCCATCTGTTTGATCTCCTCCTCTCGATCCTCCGTGTTCAACAATCCATTCGCCTTTAACATCTGTATCTCATCCTCCAGGTCTCGAATGTTGCGTTCCAGGGATGCGATTTTGGTGTCCTGGATAAACAATTTAGTGGAAAAATCAGCGACGCTGTGCTCCATCATCTTAAGCTAGTATGACAACTTTGGTGCGATTCTACGGACAAAAGCATGCCAAACCCAATTCCCAACAGATGGTAATATTTAATCTAAGTGTGGACTGATAGCGAAATTTTTGAATAATATCACTGATATTATAGCAGATTTTTTCAATCTTTACTGTTAAAGTAAATATGAAACAGCTTTCACAACCCATTTTCTTTCGTTAACAAGAAACATGATATTCAAAGTGAAAAAAAACTATGGTGGAACTTTTATCCATCAAGAATTGATTGGATTGTGCAAAGTGGCAATTGCAGTGGAGGGGTTGAAAAACATGAACAAGACAGTTGTTTCAGTGACAAAGCAAGCTTTTACATTTTAAAGCAAGATTACAAAGACAACCCTTTTAAAATTTAGAATAAGAAAAAAAAATCTCTAACAAATTATTCAAAATTTTTTTTGATTTATTAAGAAAGTAAGTAGGGTCAATACTGATTTCATGTTTACTTAAAAACAAGAAATCTTGCTCATATAATGTACAATTACAAGCTTTAAGTCAAAATATACATCTTCTGGCTGCTAGCAATAATTAAAGGAACAGTGTTACCCCCCAAAATTGCTCAAATCACCTACATTTCGGTATGCTTCTCATGCATGGCTTCCAGAAGACTGTGTGGACTTTTTTTATGATGATTTTTGCGGTTTTAAATTTTCCGCTCAACAAATTAAATAACAGCATACAGGTTTACAACAACATGAGAGTATCTCTTTAAAAAAACACATAAATAAGTGTTGTAAACAACTCCACCTGTTCCCATGGCACCAGAATCAGCATCCCTGCTCAGCCAATAGGGCGAGAGAACACTACCAGTGATGCTAAAGGTTAAAAGAGCAATGGAAACCAGTACAGGTGGAGCGGCTTTTGCGGTTTTTGGTTCCAGGAAAATGCATCAACTGAATTAGCGAAGTTGCACTTTGAATAGGAGTCTATCACTTTGCTTTTTGTGTCACATGGATGCAGTGGTGAATTCTGGGTAATATTTAGCTCCAATCAGAGTGGACCCGAGGGGTGTGTGCGTGCCTTGCAGGAGGCCATGCTTTATTTTTAGAGTGGTGTGTAATGCTTCTGCTGGCAGGAGTTGCTCTGCCTGTGAGCGCACAAACCCACTTACTGTTTCATTCAGCCATTAAGCAGCAGGCTGCAGTGGCTTTGCCATCAGACATTTCTCTTGTCTTTCTGGACCATTTCTGTTTGCCTTTTCAGCCTATTGTTTAACCAGAGCGTGCCAAATACAACTACTCTCTCTAATGACAATACTAATTATTTGTTAAACAAGTCTTTCATGCGCACCAAGGCTGCATTTATTATACAAATACAATAAAAACAGTCATGTTGTGAAATAGTATTAAAAACAGCTATACACTTTCAAATGTAATTTATTCCTGATGGTAAAAATCCATAAATCTAGTCTTCAGAGTCACATTATCCTTCAGAAATCTTTCTAACATGCTAATCTGCTGCGCAAGAAACATTTCTTATTAGCAATGTTGAAAAAAAACTGCTTAATATTTTTGGAAACCATGATACAGTACATTAACAGCATTTACTTGAAAGAGAAATCTTTTGTAACATTATACAGTCAAACCAAAATTTATTCAGACACCTTCAACATTGCTCACATTATCACAGTTATAGTTTAGAAAATGGTAATAAAATATGACAGGAACTGTGTCAGAACAAATTCATCTTGATAATGTCAGATAACTTTGATGGAAAGGTATGCACTGAATTAGATTGAATAGTTGTCAGCTGTTAAATTTAAGTACACAATTAGATAATACCAATTTAGGTCAACCCATTACTAAGCAATGCTTAATTTAATTAATTTAGTTCAGTCTGTGGTGTAAAAGGATCGCATTAGCAATTAAAAAAAAATGGTCAGGTCAAAGTGCCTGAATAATTTTTGGTCCCAATTTTTTAATCAATTTTACTGGTAGTTTTTGGGTATAATATGTCACAGTTCACTTTATTTTGCTATCCTCACTTGCATAAATGAACTATAGTGTCCTGCACCCACTAGTAAAAAAAATATCAAAACTTATATCTGGTGTCTTATTTTTGGTTTGACTGTAAATGCATTTACTGTCACATTTGATCAATTAATTGCATTCTTAAATTCATTATTAAAAAATCTTACTGGACTCAAACTTATGAACAGTAGTGTATAGTATATATATTATATAAGAAGCATTCACAGATGTTTACCTTCATCTCTATGATAGTCTGAAGAGCTTTAGTTTTTCCAGGGTCTGGGTGAAGCTGGTTTCTCCGATGAAGCTCCTAAAGAAAAACTAAGATTATAATCAACATAATAACAAACACATAACACAAACTTGAGCTATACACTTTAGAATAAATGTGTTCTTGTTTATAACAACTTCATTCTTTTTACCTTTTATACTGTGAAGTTAAAATCCATTACGTAGCCCTAACCTTAAACCAACCCAAAACATCAGAGAGCAATTATGTCAATCCGTTAACATTAAAATCTTATTTTCAATCTGCATTCTGATCTTTTTCACTCTTTGACATTTGGATTGTTTCATTTGATTCTCTTTGAGCTCATAGGGCATTATCTGTGTGGTTGGCATGGATCTCCTCATGTTTTTCTCTTGGGTTTAGATGACTCAGAGACCATATGCTGTTATTGTCTTATTTGTATCTGACTATCTATCTGACTATTACAATGGCAAACCACTTAACCTCAGATTGCTCAATGGAGACTGTTTCTGAATTATTATATTTCTCTGCTCTGAAAATCTGCTTTGAATGTGTTGCATGTTCACGTTTGAAAACAAACATTCCTTTTGAAAGTTTACATCCATTACTAAAGTCCATCTTTAAGTGACATGCACGCTCCACTTTCAGCCAGAAAGTTTGAGTAGAACCTGATACCTCTCTCAGGTGGATGTTTTCCTTCTCTTTCTGGTCTAATATCACCTCCAGGTGTCCCAGCTGTGCTTCAGCCTCTGCGATACGCCTGGCTCGCTCTTGCTCTTCCTCATCTGACGCTCTTCCTGAGGCTGGGGGAAGTCCTTTACTCTGCAGCATCTCCAACAGCTTCTTTATGGACTCGTCTCTGGCTCCTAGCGTCTGTTTCTGCGTCTCAATCCTCAGCTCCATCTCTTCCAGTGTCTTCCTCAAGAGGAAGAGCTCTTTGGCCTGACGGTCGTGTTCGGCTTGGAGTCGACGGAAGTTCTCCTCGGTTAGCTCGATGGCAGTGAAGTGCTCACCAGCACTGACCCGCGACCCGCTCTCCTGCTGGAGAAGATGGTTGAGATCACGTTGAGTCCTCAACTCATCCTGCAGGGCCTGGATGGTCAACTGGAGGTGCTGGAGAAGGAAACAAAAGCAGAAATGAACAAAACAGGCACTGGGATCCTCATGTAGACAATAATCAGAAGGTATCCTCAACCAGACCCATTCAGAAAGCCATCTTTCGATATCAGAAATTTTAGGTTAGATTTGGAAAAAAGGTTATATAGACCTCACTGTGATGAATAAACAAATTGCACTGTGTCCTAACCAGGTGTGGGGCAACAGGTTTCCAGCATCAAGCTATTTTTCTGTCCTTCAGGAAAGTTCAAAAGCTGAAAAGTGACAAAAGCCAATCAGAACGTAATTGATGTTGGAAAAAGTGTTGTAGTCGTTAACTAAAACTACACTATTTATTTATTTATTTAGAATTTGATATGAAATAACTCTGTTATAAGATGAAATATAAACGTTGGATTAAAAATTTCAATTTAAAATTTTGCCTTGACAAATAAAATAAATAAGTTTAAGCTGAAGTACTAAAAATACAAAAACTTAAGCTGAAATTGAATTAAATAAAACTAATAAACAAACAAAAGCACATAACAAAATGACTAAAACTTAAACTAAAACTATTAAAAACTGTTTTGGTCATTTAAATAAAGTAATAAAATTAAATATAAATGTCAGATTAAAAATGATTACTTAAAAAGGGAAATGTTGCCTTGTCAACTAAAATAAATAAGATTAAGTTGAAGTACTAAAATTACTAGTTAAGATTTAAATAAAAATGAATAAAGAAAAAACTAATAAACATAACAGCACATAACAAAATTGCTCAACTTTAACTAAAATTAAAATGAAAACTTTTAAAATAAAAGCTAATTTTAAATATTAATAAATACTATTATACTATATATATATATATATATATATATATATATATATATATATATATATATACATAGGCTAATACTA
>NW_015505182.1:8444851-8451926 GCF_001515645.1 Sinocyclocheilus grahami
TAATACTAAAACAGCACTGATTTGGACCAATTAAATTTCACTTTGTGCGGGGCTAGAATTTATAGCCTATAGCACTGCTGCGTTGTACCTGGTTTGAGTACAGATTACAAATTAACTGGTTCAATTTTGCATTCATAATTCACAATGACTTCTATTTTCCATTTGACTGCTAATTATGAGTGAGATCAATATTAAAAGGTTAATCTTTAATAGCTAAACTGACCAATTTAGCAATATCTGGATGTATATCTTAGTAAATGTATCCAAATGAAGGGTACAGCGGGAAAACCACAGTGAGGTCTATACTAGGAAAGGAAACGGGAATGGATAAGGTTTCTTTTGAGAAAAAACTAACTAATAACTCCTTAAATAAGGTTAATGACAAAGAACTTAGCTAGAAATAGTCACAAGATAATGGGGTTTTCGGGTCTACGTGGCACATGTGGCGCCTTCGGCAGAATGAGAGAGTGTATGGGCCCAGAACTGGATCAGATCATTCACACTCATGTCAGGAAATTTAGATCAGTACACATCCTTGCGCTATCACAAACAGAACACACAATTCACAAAGGATCACAGGCATGCTTTTGGTCAGGATTTTAGTAAAAGATCCAGCTATTTAAGGCCCGGCTAATGCGCCGATACCCCGCCTTAGCTAATCTTGAAGGAACATGGAGGAGAAGATAAGGGAAAATGTTCCTTATTGAGGCTGTCCTTATATAATGATCTGATCCATTTAAAGTAATCATTAAAATAGCAATGGTCTCAGATCAAGCTAGTAGGGATGCACTGATATAAACATTTTAGCTGACTTGCCGATTAAATCTATGTTTCGCCTGTTTTTTTTTTCAAATTCAGTCAATTCAATTTACATTTATTTGTATACCACTTTGTACAATACATATTGTTTCAAAGCAGGCTACAGAAAAATGAATGAAGCTATACGTTGGTATTGTAAAATAAACTATTGAGATCATTTTGGTTAATTGAAATTAAACTTTTGAATTAAACTTAAAATATTAGATTAAGAAAATTAAACAAAAATTTGAAATATTACATTGGCAACAAACTGAAATAAAATATGTTTAACAGCTAAAACTACTAAAACTAAAACTGAAAAATAAATAAATAAATAAAAGCGAAATGAAAATATTTCTTAAAAAACAAGTAAAAATAACAAAAGCAAATAATAATATTGCTAAAACTTAAACTAAACTTTGAAACCGAAAATAATTTAATTATTTCATATATTAACTCAACAGTTTATATATGGCTAAATGCTATAATAGTTTAGAATAATACAAACATAACCCTACTCTTCATCAAAAACATTGTAAAATCATGTCCCTTTGAAAATGGTAATTGAAATCTGGTTGAAACCTAGAAATTAAAATGTAAACTTAAATTTAAAAAAATAAAAAATAATAAAAATACTAAATAAAATAAAATAAAATCTGCTTCCGATATTGGCCTAAAAAGACCAACACAACTAAAAATCCTAATATTGGCTGATACTGGTCACCATTATTGTGCATCCCTAGTAGATAAGAACAACACTCAAAGAAACGCATGAGATCTGAATCTATGGATCAGGTTTAAGGTACAGTCTGGTTTTGTTTAAAGATCAGGGACACATTTCACGTCAAGCGTGCGGTACCATGTTCTGCACACGCTTGTGGTGGTGAACATGACAACAAACCTTTGTTCTCCTGGCGTCCAACAGGTGCTGCATGATTGTGGAGTGCAAAAAAACAGAAACAATGAAACAGCAGAGTGAGTGCAGAAGGAGATGGACCAAGCAATGACACACAACAAAAACAAACTGATAGCATTATTCAAAGGATTCAATTACAAAGAATAATGAGGCATTTTACATTCAGTACACTGCATACAAACACATTGCTAATGGAAAAACCATAACAGAATGGAAAATACAATTAAAGACCAGAGGAAGTCATAAAGCAAATGTGAATGATCATTCTGGAAAGATGTCAGTTATTAAACAGGATAAATGCGCTGTGATTTATTTGTGTTGTGGCTTTGTAATGCCTTCCTTTGACCAGCAGAGGGAAGGGAAGTGCTGTTTCAGAGACAGGAGTGAAGTGTGAGCTGGCTTGTGCCAGCCTGTCTTAGTTCCAGATCAACGGGCACTCAGTCTTATGTAAGAAATGCCGTTTTGGGCTGGTACACTTCTGCCATTATACATTCCCTTCACACAGAGACATACACACACTATAAACACAGAGGACTCATGCAAACTGCTAAAACATAATTTTATTGTGTTTGATATTTGATAATGCATACATAGTGCACATAATGCATACCTACATACATATATATGTATGTATATATTCATGTATGTGCATGTGTTTATATATATATATATATATGTGTGTGTGTGTCTGTGTGTGTGTATATACATATATATGCATTCAGACTTTTTGCACAGATGTATTATTTCATGAAAAATAGATAATGTCCAAGACAGATGATACATAACAGATAAATAATGTCCAAGTCACATTTCACCCTAAAATGTCACCCTCAATTCTTTTTTGTTTTGTTCCCAGCACAGAATAAAAAAACGAAAATGTTAATTGCGAACACACACACACACACACACACACACACACACATATCAGTGGTGTGCGGTGGTGTTCTGAAATGAGGAGAAAAAGCCCTAAAAGCTTTTTTTTTTTTTTATCAAATGTAAATTCACGTCCTGGTCACATTTTCTTGGTCACATAAACATTACTTACACTATTAAGGAAAATATATATATATTTTTTTACATTAACAATGTAATCAGTATTCTATTTATTAAAGCCAAGTATGAATCTCATTTAGTTAGTGTTTTTAAGCATTTTACATGTATTCCAATATAATAATTCAAGGCAGTAACAATTTAAACAATATGTTTTATTCGTGAACTTATGTTCAGCTTTTCTTTTTAATAGTTAACATCTAAGTATTTTTTTAATTTCTTGGATCATCAGTCATCAAAGCTTGGTAAATATTGGTCACAAATTCAGAGATTTACTTTAAATTTCACCAAGCTAATTGCTCACTAAAAACTCCCACAGATCACGTTTTCATGCTATTTTAAGTCTTATTTCGATGTAACAAAGTGGTTAAATCTAAGTGTGATACTTTTTAATTAGTCTTCCCATTAATGCCATTATTGATCTAGGTGTCAAATATGACCTGGGTGTGGTCTTGGCAGGTTTTGTGAGATTCACTCATCCTTATAAATGTAACTACAGTACCAATATTCTTTATGACTGCCGCCTGCGCTCATTGCCTCTTAAAGAATCGAATGCAGCTGTAGGGAATCGTGTGCGTTTACCGCAGGCACATTAGCAAATTAATTCAGACTCCTTAAACAGACACACACACACGACTGCAAGCAAACACACATAAAATCAAACACGTGCACTTATCCCAGATAAATGCTACGGATGCTCGTGTAGATATGCACGGCACACTCGAAAACAGAGGAGATGAGACTTTGGCTAATTAAATTTGTCAACCAAATAAACTCTCTATTTCTACAGCTCTATTTCTGTTGTTTTCACTCTTCCCAGCATAGATCGTGTTTCCTTCAGCACAGGAAGTTTACTGAGGACACAGGACATTTGTCTCTCTTTCTCTTCTGTCTATCCATCTCCTTCCCAATTCCTTATCCTCTCCTTCTCTTTCCGTCTCCGACCAATAATCTGTCTTGGCTGGCATAGAATTCAAGGAAACGGTCCAATGATTCCATTTGCATAATTACAACAGTTTGCAAAGAGCCACAATCTCCTGGGTTGCAAAACGGCGGCTAGAATAAACTCCATTCCTTACGACCGGAGATATATGGGGTTGTTGTTCAAGTGCATTTAAAGGGACCACTCACCTCACATTCACTAACCTTCATGTCACCCTTGGAACAATAATATAATTTTCATTCTTGGGTGAACTGTCCCTTTAAGAGCATGAGGTTTGAGTAGAGTTAGCTGAGTCATTCAGAAGTGTTCAACTTTCATGTTGTGTGTGTGTGAGGAGCTCTCAGACGCACTGAAGCATAGACAGCCATGAATATGTATCCCATACGGTAGCGCGTGATAAGAGGGGGGGGTTGCATCGCGCGGAGGAGAGCTGGCAGCAGGAAAATTCCAAAGCATCCATGAGGAAGCCCGCATCCCTTCCTCTCCCGCTCATTACTCATTGCCCCCCATTATTATCACAAATGTTTCAGCTTCATGCATCCAAGAGAGACACAATTTTTCAGTCAATTTGTCATTCTGTGAAATTTAATTTCTCTGCATATTGACTCTTTATGCTGTGTTTAAAACATCTAAAAGAGAAAAAAATATACATAATATACATATAATATACAGTCATTCAAAAGTGTTTTTGAAAGAAATGAATGCTTTTATTCATGCAAAATTGTTACTTTTATTTATGCGATTAAGTAAAGACATTTCTAATGTTACAAAAGATTTCAATTTTCACTAAATGCTGTTCTTTTGATTTTTCTATGCATCAAAGGATCCTAAAAAAACTGTATCATAATTTCTACAAAAATATTAAGCAGTTTTAACATTAATAATAATGATAAATGTTTCTCAAAAACAGAAAATTAGAATGATTTCTGAAAGATCATGTGACACTGAAGACTGGAGTAATGATGCTGAAAATTCAGCTTTGCATCACAGAAATAAATTACACTTTAAAATATATTCTAAAAGAAAACAGTTATTTTTATTTGTAATAGTATTTCACAATATTACTGTATTTTTGGTCAAATAAATGCAGCCTTGGTGAGCATAAAATACTCAAAAATGTAAAAAATCTTACCGATCCCAAACTTCTAAACAGTAATGTAAATAAAAATATAATAAAAGGACCACTTTACCTTAGTATTATTTAGTAGTACCAGAGTTAGTAGTAAACAAGAAATGTGAAGAAATAACATCCAAATGAATAGACATCTAAAGAACATTAATTGGATTAGGCTGGCTAGCTATACTGAGCTAATTTTGCATTTTTCTGAATTAAACACTACAGGCCTCATTCATAAAACACAAGCAGAACAAATGCATGTCTTAAGTAATCCACAAAACCATTGTATTGAACTCAATCTGGCAATTTACATAAGAAGGCTTTATGTACAAATGGTTTTATGATTTACAAATAAATGTATTGCACTAGTGTTTGTGGCACAATGTTTGTTGATCTTCATATTATGAACTGTAATGAGTTCTTGGTCTCGAGAAGTGAACAATCAAGCTAAATGTCCAAATCTTTGCTTGCTAGTCAGAGCAAATTTTAGAAACACAGATCCTAATACAACAGCTGACATACACCAATAGTCCGTATGTATACGCACACACACCTTCACATCCACCCTCATGACAGATGCTTCATCTTTCTGCGCAACATCCATCAGCTCAGTCCAAACGTGGAAATATTTGGCTCTGGCTGTCAACCACCACAGTAAATGTTACTGCATCTCTAACCGAATGATTACATTGAAAGCCAAAACAACAGCTGGGATATAAATAATAGTATTAAAGCAATCAAATTTCTAGCACTTCTTTTTTATTCACAAATCTACCTGCATTGTTAGTCAAGATGTTATAAATCAGAAGTTGTACATCACTATTTTCCAATCTCCCTGAATGAAATTACACATTCAGACATGTGTTACACATTTTTGTGCTACTGTACCTTTAATCCCAGTTATGATTAGCTAGCCAGCATACTTCATTCAACATGATGGATCATGAGCTTAATATGTAAATGTACATGGTCATATGGTCCAGAGCAAATTTTAGAAACACAGATCCTAATACAACAGCTGACATACACCAATAGTCCGTATGTCTGCGCACACACACCTTCACATCCACCCTCATGACAGATGCTTCATCTTTCTGCGCAACATCCATCAGCTCAGTCCAAACGTGGAAATATTTGGCTCTGGCTGTCAACCACCACAGTAAATGTTACTGCATCTCTAACCGAATGATTACATTGAAAGCCAAAACAACAGCTGGGATATAAATAATAGTATTAAAGCAATCAAATTTCTAGCACTTCTTTTTTATTCACAAATCTACCTGCATTGTTAGTCAAGATGTTATAAATCAGAAGTTGTACATCACTATTTTCCAATCTCCCTGAATGAAATTACACATTCAGACATGTGTTACACATTTTTGTGCTACTGTACCTTTAATCCCAGTTATGATTAGCTAGCCAGCATACTTCATTCAACATGATGGATCATGAGCTTAATATGTAAATGTACATGGTCATATGGTAAGCTGTTCATGCTGTGACAGGACTATAGTGACAATAACTAATTTTGAGGGGGAAATGCATGAAATCATTTACAATAAGACTGGTGATGCATATTATGACAGTAAAAGTATTTATTTTGAGTCATGCTCACTTGAAACTAAATGTAAATCATCCAGAGGGACAGGATAAATTAAAGCAATAAGCCCCAAGAAGCCGTGATTTACAGTGCATTTATAACAGCTAAGGGGCGTTAACCCCCTTAGCTGTTATAAATTCACTGTAAACCACGGCTTCACGGGGCTTATTGCTTTTATAAAACGGTTATTCCATATATGTAGTAAGGTTTCACAAAATAAAAATGTAAACAATGTAGTTCCTCAGAAATGATCATGGTTCCAACAAAGTGGTTGCCGAGCAACAAACAAATGTAAACAAAGGTTTATGTTTGTAGATTAATTTACAACAGCTTCGAACTTGGCTCAACCAATCAGAATCAAGGACCGGAACTATCCGTTTTATAAAAATAAATACTGATAAATATGTGACTGGAACTAATTAAAAGGCAGTGAAAAAGAGGAGAAATATTAGAATGAATGAATGAATTTGTGACTGGACAATAATGAAAAAGGAAAAAGCTGAAAAAGTAATTTAAAAATGATTATAAATTTGTGACTGGACCACGATGAAAAGGCAATGAAAAAAGAAAAAGAGAAGAAATATTTCATATTTGGATAGCCAAAGCCACTAAACACCTCAGGGATTATCACCGCTGCATGATAGGACACAA
>NW_015505182.1:8452155-8459834 GCF_001515645.1 Sinocyclocheilus grahami
GGGACTCTCTCCCTTCCTTCCTATATATATATATATATATATATATATATATATATATATATATAATATATATAATTTCTTATTTCTTTATTTTGATCTAGGTGTCAAATATGACCTGGGTGTGGTCTTGGCAGGTTTTGTGAGATTCACTCATCCTTATAAATGTAACTACAGTACCAATATTCTTTATGACTGCCGCCTGCGCTCATTGCCTCTTAAAGAATCGAATGCAGCTGTAGGGAATCGTGTGCGTTTACCGCAGGCACATTAGCAAATTAATTCAGACTCCTTAAACAGACACACACACACGACTGCAAGCAAACACACATAAAATCAAACACGTGCACTTATCCCAGATAAATGCTACGGATGCTCGTGTAGATATGCACGGCACACTCGAAAACAGAGGAGATGAGACTTTGGCTAATTAAATTTGTCAACCAAATAAACTCTCTATTTCTACAGCTCTATTTCTGTTGTTTTCACTCTTCCCAGCATAGATCGTGTTTCCTTCAGCACAGGAAGTTTACTGAGGACACAGGACATTTGTCTCTCTTTCTCTTCTGTCTATCCATCTCCTTCCCAATTCCTTATCCTCTCCTTCTCTTTCCGTCTCCGACCAATAATCTGTCTTGGCTGGCATAGAATTCAAGGAAACGGTCCAATGATTCCATTTGCATAATTACAACAGTTTGCAAAGAGCCACAATCTCCTGGGTTGCAAAACGGCGGCTAGAATAAACTCCATTCCTTACGACCGGAGATATATGGGGTTGTTGTTCAAGTGCATTTAAAGGGACCACTCACCTCACATTCACTAACCTTCATGTCACCCTTGGAACAATAATATAATTTTCATTCTTGGGTGAACTGTCCCTTTAAGAGCATGAGGTTTGAGTAGAGTTAGCTGAGTCATTCAGAAGTGTTCAACTTTCATGTTGTGTGTGTGTGAGGAGCTCTCAGACGCACTGAAGCATAGACAGCCATGAATATGTATCCCATACGGTAGCGCGTGATAAGAGGGGGGGGTTGCATCGCGCGGAGGAGAGCTGGCAGCAGGAAAATTCCAAAGCATCCATGAGGAAGCCCGCATCCCTTCCTCTCCCGCTCATTACTCATTGCCCCCCATTATTATCACAAATGTTTCAGCTTCATGCATCCAAGAGAGACACAATTTTTCAGTCAATTTGTCATTCTGTGAAATTTAATTTCTCTGCATATTGACTCTTTATGCTGTGTTTAAAACATCTAAAAGAGAAAAAAATATACATAATATACATATAATATACAGTCATTCAAAAGTGTTTTTGAAAGAAATGAATGCTTTTATTCATGCAAAATTGTTACTTTTATTTATGCGATTAAGTAAAGACATTTCTAATGTTACAAAAGATTTCAATTTTCACTAAATGCTGTTCTTTTGATTTTTCTATGCATCAAAGAATCCTAAAAAAACTATCATAATTTCTACAAAAATATTAAGCAGTTTTAACATTAATAATAATGATAAATGTTTCTCAAAAACAGAAAATTAGAATGATTTCTGAAAGATCATGTGACACTGAAGACTGGAGTAATGATGCTGAAAATTCAGCTTTGCATCACAGAAATAAATTACACTTTAAAATATATTCTAAAAGAAAACAGTTATTTTTATTTGTAATAGTATTTCACAATATTACTGTATTTTTGGTCAAATAAATGCAGCCTTGGTGAGCATAAAATACTCAAAAATGTAAAAAATCTTACCGATCCCAAACTTCTAAACAGTAATGTAAATAAAAATATAATAAAAGGACCACTTTACCTTAGTATTATTTAGTAGTACCAGAGTTAGTAGTAAACAAGAAATGTGAAGAAATAACATCCAAATGAATAGACATCTAAAGAACATTAATTGGATTAGGCTGGCTAGCTATACTGAGCTAATTTTGCATTTTTCTGAATTAAACACTACAGGCCTCATTCATAAAACACAAGCAGAACAAATGCATGTCTTAAGTAATCCACAAAACCATTGTATTGAACTCAATCTGGCAATTTACATAAGAAGGCTTTATGTACAAATGGTTTTATGATTTACAAATAAATGTATTGCACTAGTGTTTGTGGCACAATGTTTGTTGATCTTCATATTATGAACTGTAATGAGTTCTTGGTCTCGAGAAGTGAACAATCAAGCTAAATGTCCAAATCTTTGCTTGCTAGTCAGAGCAAATTTTAGAAACACAGATCCTAATACAACAGCTGACATACACCAATAGTCCGTATGTATACGCACACACACCTTCACATCCACCCTCATGACAGATGCTTCATCTTTCTGCGCAACATCCATCAGCTCAGTCCAAACGTGGAAATATTTGGCTCTGGCTGTCAACCACCACAGTAAATGTTACTGCATCTCTAACCGAATGATTACATTGAAAGCCAAAACAACAGCTGGGATATAAATAATAGTATTAAAGCAATCAAATTTCTAGCACTTCTTTTTTATTCACAAATCTACCTGCATTGTTAGTCAAGATGTTATAAATCAGAAGTTGTACATCACTATTTTCCAATCTCCCTGAATGAAATTACACATTCAGACATGTGTTACACATTTTTGTGCTACTGTACCTTTAATCCCAGTTATGATTAGCTAGCCAGCATACTTCATTCAACATGATGGATCATGAGCTTAATATGTAAATGTACATGGTCATATGGTAAGCTGTTCATGCTGTGACAGGACTATAGTGACAATAACTAATTTTGAGGGGGAAATGCATGAAATCATTTACAATAAGACTGGTGATGCATATTATGACAGTAAAAGTATTTATTTTGAGTCATGCTCACTTGAAACTAAATGTAAATCATCCAGAGGGACAGGATAAATTAAAGCAATAAGCCCCAAGAAGCCGTGATTTACAGTGCATTTATAACAGCTAAGGGGCGTTAACCCCCTTAGCTGTTATAAATTCACTGTAAACCACGGCTTCACGGGGCTTATTGCTTTTATAAAACGGTTATTCCATATATGTAGTAAGGTTTCACAAAATAAAAATGTAAACAATGTAGTTCCTCAGAAATGATCATGGTTCCAACAAAGTGGTTGCCGAGCAACAAACAAATGTAAACAAAGGTTTATGTTTGTAGATTAATTTACAACAGCTTCGAACTTGGCTCAACCAATCAGAATCAAGGACCGGAACTATCCGTTTTATAAAAATAAATACTGATAAATATGTGACTGGAACTAATTAAAAGGCAGTGAAAAAGAGGAGAAATATTAGAATGAATGAATGAATTTGTGACTGGACAATAATGAAAAAGGAAAAAGCTGAAAAAGTAATTTAAAAATGATTATAAATTTGTGACTGGACCACGATGAAAAGGCAATGAAAAAAGAAAAAGAGAAGAAATATTTCATATTTGGATAGCCAAAGCCACTAAACACCTCAGGGATTATCACCGCTGCATGATAGGACACAACAAACGCTCACACACTCACACAGATACACACTCACACACACACACCATTGCTCCGCAGTACATGCTAAAGATCAATAAACACAATCTGTGCGGGAGCAACAGTAGTTAATGTGCTTCCCCACAATCACCCACCACACCCCCACACACACACACACACACACACACATTTATTTATAGTCTCGTTATTCACAAAAATCAGTGGCTAGAAAACTGCATTTCTTCTCTCTTTCAATTCTTCACTCGTCTATCACAGAGCGTTGTTTTGCTAATCTGTCTTCTAATTCCCTCCGGCCACTACTTCCCCTCGCAAATGTGCTTTTCACCAATCCATCCATCCCTATTTAGTTTCCTTCGCCGCTCTAGACTGGTAATAGCGAGGAATGCATTCGAAAAATCACTGATTAAAGAATCAGTGTCTGTGCCTTGGATTTAGTTTTTAGCAATTAGTTTGAGCAGGGAAAGAATGCGATCGAAGATCATTACTTTGTTAGCCGTGACAACAGGGAACAGAGGCCTCACTCCTACCCATGATTCCCTTCTTTTGGCTTAGTCATGCCAGAAACAGTACAAAGAGACAGATCTCTCACAGAAAAATAAAGAGAAATCGCAAATATATCACCACAGAAATGGACGACGTGCCCTTTTAATCTTTTAGGAGGCACCTTTTTAGGATAATTTGAAATAAAGCAAAATTTATGAGATTGCTTTATTGCAGGTTTTGAAATAGGTTAATGAAACACAATTTTGACCAACAGTTTTAAAGAGTTTTGTCTTTCCTCTGATAAA
The DNA here is from genome assembly GCF_001515645.1 of Sinocyclocheilus grahami. NCBI lineage: Eukaryota > Metazoa > Chordata > Actinopteri > Cypriniformes > Cyprinidae > Sinocyclocheilus > Sinocyclocheilus grahami. The sequence continues at coordinate 8,456,421 of NW_015505182.1, forward strand.
GCATTCCTGTTCATTTTTGTTACATTTTTATAGAATTGTAATGTTTTGTGTAACAAAATGCTTTCTGTGTTCCGGTTTGAATGTAGTAATAATTTTGCAAAAACCAAATAAATATATATATAAACCTTGACAAAAAGTAGTCTTTGAGAATTCCTTAATATACATTTAAATCCACAACCTAATAAACGTATAAAACAACTAGGGAATCCACAAGCCTCTCTACAGAGTCCTATACAAGAATCTAGTGTTACACCATGAAATTACAGGTTTTTCATTTTTTTGCTCTCACCAGGAGGTGCTATTCTGCCTTCAAAAATTGGATTTTAAAGGCTTAGTCTCTATTTTAATCTGAAATACTGCATTAATTGAAAAAAAAAAAAAAAACAGGGAAAAAAATGTTTGTACTATTTTCAATGGGAAAAAATGTATCATAATTATTGCATAAAAATTAATTAGTACCATAAAATTCTCTCAAAATACAAAAGAAAAAATATTATTGAACAAAAATATATTTGATTGATTTTACTGAAGAAAAAAAAAGTTACATTTCAGGTGTCCGGTCACTTTTGGACCGCGAAGACCATGAGTGTGACTTCCAAATGAGGAGCACACAAGGTTAAGATGCTTAATCACACTTGAAGAAAAAAATAATTTACTGTACTCTAGAAGAAAAATCTTGTGTTTTTCTGCATAAATATAAAACAGAACTGTACCAAGGTCACTTGAATTAGTTGAAACAATTGTTTCATTCTTTATATAAGATACTAACAGTTTGCAAATAGCTTTTACTTAAAAAAATACTACATATGCATGATATCCAGGATTTTTAAAACACTACCATAAGTTTGGGTTCATCTTCTGCTCACCAAGGCTGCATTTATTTGATAAAAATACAGTAAAACAGTAAAACTGAGAATTATTGCAATTTAAATTTGTAAGCTGTTTTCTAAGAGAACACTGTAAAATTTAACAAATTTATTGCTGTGATGCAAAGCTGAATTTTCTGCATCATTACTCTTCAGAGTCATGTGATCTTTCAGAAATCATTTTGATATGCTGATTTGATGCTCAAGAAACATTTCTTATTATCAATGAAAACAGTCGTGCTGCTTAATATTTTTGTGGAAACCATGGTACTTTTTTCAGGATTGCTTGATGAGTAAAAAGTTCAAATAAGCATTTATTTGAAATAAAAATATTATAAATGTCATTGCTGACCCTTTTGATCAATTGAATGCATCCTTGCTGAGCAAAAGTATTCATTTACTGCAGACATCAAATGTCAAATGATTTGTCAAAGGATGATCAAGTAGTTTGATGGACGTTGCCACTGCGGTCTGATTTGGCTTATATGTGTCGACTGGATGGTTGAGTTTCGAAAGCTGTTGCATGTTAAACTGGCGCAGAGAGCCGTAAGCTTCCTCAGACCTCTGGATCAGATGCCAAAGCTAGCTCTGTGGAGAGTCATGTCTCAGTTACAGCACATGCCCACGCTAGCACTGTGGATGAAATGAGCATGTTCATTTAAATGCTAATATTCTGCTTGTATAGCATTAGATTACGCCCTAGATGATTTATAACAGCACGAAATGTCAGGTTAGATTATAATTACTACAAAATGAACTAGATTGTACAAGATAGCATCATGCAAGCCTGAAAATACACTCCATGCAGGGTTATTATAGTACACTAAAACTGAAACCATAAAAACAGTACATTATATATATTTTTTTATCTTAAACTTATTTCATTTCAGCTAGTTGCAACATTTTTCGTTTTCATTTTTGACTTGATGTAATAAAATAGCAACCTGAAATAAAATTCATAAAAACTATATAGACATTTAAGACTATTGACATTTAAGAACATTTAAACTAGTAAAAACATTAAAAACCCACAACAAAAATACTAAAATGAACAAAAATGAAATAATTAGTTCACCCAAAAATGAAAACTCTGTCATTAGTTACTCAACCTCAAGACCTTTGTTTATCTTAGATTAAATCTGAGAGCTTTCGGACCCTCTGTAGACAGCAACACAACTGACACGTTAAAGGCCCAGAAAGGTAGTAAGGACATCGTTAAAATAGTAGACATTCAATCGTAATGTTATGGAGCTACGAGCAAGGTTTAAATTGGGCTGGGGCCATCCGGGGTTTGAGGCCGGGCACACAGACTCCAGGGCTCCACATTAACGCTTCATTATCGCTAGCTGAGGTAAAAATTCAAAATGAAAAGTTTTTATATTTAAAATACAGTTAGTTAGGCAACATCACACAACATTTTCACCATTACGACCAACCTGAAATAAAATTCATAAAAACTATATAGACATTTAAGACTATTGACATTTAAGAACATTTAAACTAGTAAAAACATTAAAAACCCACAACAAAAATACAAAAATGAACAAAAATGAAATAATTAGTTCACCCAAAAATGAAAACTCTGTCATTAGTTACTCAACCTCAAGACCTTTGTTTATCTTAGATTAAATCTGAGAGCTTTCGGACCCTCTGTAGACAGCAACACAACTGACACGTTAAAGGCCCAGAAAGGTAGTAAGGACATCGTTAAAATAGTAGACATTCAATCGTAATGTTATGGAGCTACGAGCAAGGTTTAAATTGGGCTGGGGCCATCCGGGGTTTGAGGCCGGGCACACAGACTCCAGGGCTCCACATTAACGCTTCATTATCGCTAGCTGAGGTAAAAATTCAAAATGAAAAGTTTTTATATTTAAAATACAATTAGTTAGGCAACATCACACAACGTTTTCACCATTACGACAGTTTAATAGTTCAAAAACAGTTCAATAAGCAAGTGCAATAATATTAGGTCACTTACATTTTAGGCGGAACCACAGCGCATCTCACAGCAACCAGCCGATTCATTGCTGATTGATTCTGTGTTCTGAGCGAATCGGTTGAGTCAAAGTTTCATTAGGCCATGCATAAACATCTGATGAATCAGCCGTTTGAATGAATCGCTTGAATGAACAACTCAGTGACTCACTCAATAAACGCTCACTACTGGCACTTACTGGCGTTTTAATTTAGTTTAAAAGTATCATTTCCACCATCGTTTCTTGTTTGTATATTCCAAAAAATATTTAAAACAATCTCATAACATAATTCAATGCAGTTGTATTTTTTTTTTTCAGTGTTAATGATTTCATTTGATAACGTAGAGATAAAAATAATCACATTATTATAATTGAATTTATAGATTAAATGTAAGAATTTGAAATGAAAGATGAAGTATTAATGAGGTTAGGGGGAAAATGCCCCCTATAAAGGTAAAAAATGCCCTTGGGTTAAATATAAAAAACGTTCAGATTTATATATCACATCTGATAGAAAACTGATAAGAGTATTGCTTCAGAATAAATCATATTTACAAAAAAAAATATAT
>NW_015505182.1:8459844-8475981 GCF_001515645.1 Sinocyclocheilus grahami
CCTGAAACAACATACAGAACTACCACATTTTGCTATAAGTTCGATTGCATCATATAATAATTGCTGTTAATAGTGTCCATCGTCTGTTTGATTACGCCTTTAATTGATTTTTCCGTACATTTCTGCCATATGTACATTAATTGACAGTCACCACTGATAAGATACCACTAAATATTGTAGAAACTTAATTTGCTGTAAAGTTGCTTTGCAACGATTTGTATCGTGAAAAGCGCTATACAAATAAACTTGAATTGAATTGAACTAAACCTGAAATAAAACTCAACGAAAATTCAAATATGATATGTTTCATAATATGAATAAAAACTATAATCACTCTGTGTTACCGTGAGATGTGGTTCTGAGATGCTAGATGACAACAGAAAAGTGGTTTATTAATTTTAAGCATTAAATTCATGATCTAAATCTGGTCTTTCCATTAGCTGTCTCAGTCATGCTGAAACATGCTGTGGATCATTATTCTCCTCGATACCATCGTGTTTAAACACAGGCCATCAAAGCTTGTTACTGTACAAATCAAAAACAAGTCAGCCCCCACTAATCCTTTTTGTATTGGCTTTCTTTCAGGCACCCAGGGGGCCGAGAAATTGAGAAAGCAGAAAAAGGAGTCAGAGAAACGGAGGAGGAGACAGAGAGAGAGAGAGAGAGAGAGAGAAAAAGACCTCAAAAATAACCAACCACTCTTGAGCTAAACTAGCCCATAATACCTGAGGACATTCTCACTCATCCGTTCAAAAGAGCCATTAGCAGCAAGCACAAGCCACCCAACGGATGTACCCCATCATCATTCATCAAAGCCCAGCTATTAACAGCACGGAAACCATCAATCTAAGACGAGAGGACCGTTTTAGAAGAACTAGACTAAGATCAAGAGGTTGCTAGACTATTTACATCAATGCCTTTTTTCGACCCACTGACCAAAAGGATTTACCAGACTTAATGGAAGGTCAAAAGCAACATTATTACAACCCTTTTCAGATGAATTTTATTCATGCAAAGTACCATTTATTCTTAAAGGGCATTAAAAAAAGTATCAAGCATTGAATTTCCTGCCCTGTATTTACACTACCTGTTTAAAAAATAAATTGGGGTCAGTAAGATTTTTTATAAATTATTTTATTTAGGAAATATGCATTAAATTAATCAAAAGGGACAGTAGAGACATTTCTAATGTTATAAAAGAGAAAGAAGAAAAAGGAGTCAGAGAAAGGGAGGAGGAGACAGAGAGAGAGAGAGAGAGAGAGAGAAAAATACCTCAAAAATAACCAACCACTCTTGAGCTAAACTAGCCCATAATACCTGAGGACATTCTCACTCATCCGTTCAAAAGAGCCATTAGCAGCAAGCACAAGCCACCCAACGGATGTACCCCATCATCATTCATCAAAGGCCAGCTATTAACAGCACGGAAACCATCAATCTAAGACGAGAGGACCGTTTTAGAAGAACTAGACTAAGATCAAGAGGTTGCTAGACTATTTACATCAATGCCTTTTTTCGACCCACTGACCAAAAGGATTTACCAGACTTAATGGAAGGTCAAAAGCAACATTATTACAACCCTTTTCAGATGAATTTTATTCATGCAAAGTACCATTTATTCTTAAAGGGCATTAAAAAAAGTATCAAGCATTGAATTTCCTGCCCTGTATTTACACTACCTGTTTAAAAAATAAATTGGGGTCAGTAAGATTTTTTATAAATTATTTTATTTAGGAAATATGCATTAAATTAATCAAAAGGGACAGTAGAGACATTTCTAATGTTATAAAAGATTTCAGTTTCAAATAAACAAATAATTCTGAAATAAAAATGTATTAATATTTCCACAAAAATAAAAGCATAATATTGATAGAATGATTTCTGAAGGATCACGTGACACTAAAGACTGGAGAAATTACGCTAGCTTTGCATGAAAGGAATAAATTACATTTTAAAATATAGAAATAGAAAACAGTTATTCTAAATTTTTATAATATTTCACAATATCCTGTTTTACTATATTTTTGGACATGGACTTCTTTCAAAAGCATAAAAAAATTGTACAGACCCCACATTTTTTTTAAACTAGTGTATATGTACTCTACACAAACTTGAGTGCACTGAATCAAAATTATGTTTTAAATGGAATAATAGCCTGCTGAGTAAAAGTAACCTAAACCAAAGATGGTTTGCTGGATTAAGCTGGTTGTAGCTCTTACTCTGAATTCAGAATAGTACACTAGAATACTAGTCTCAGTATTTCTGCCATACTGTATATGGGAAGAATAGTAAGAGTAGAATGCTTTTCCAATTTTAGCCCAAGCTTGATCATCTAAAAATGGCCAAAACCAGAAAACAGACCAGTCGTACTAGGCTGGAGACCAAATACGTAAATCCAGCAAACCAATTGAATCTGGTTCAAGCTTTTTTTTTGTTTGATAGCATATCATTTACTGGCTAATCTTTCTTGTAAATAGCATGTGAAACAGTAGGTTTTATGCAAAATAAATAAGACCTCACTATGATGCATGTTTAATTCAGCGAGCTGCGTTTACTTATTACCTTTGAAATAATTGGATTTTTATTCAATTCTGTCAACTGTAAATAATGACTTTATCACTCAACTTTTGCTCAACAAAAGTCAACTTTTGCATTATGGGATGCAGCATCCCATAATCTGTGCTCTAATTGCATACTGCACATTTTGCAAATGTAGTATGTCAAGAGTAATTCATTCATAAAATCTGCATACTGGGCATGCTATACTCACAGTATGCTTCATATGGCATTTTGAGCTTCCCAAGTGATACCCTGTGATGAAGGATCCTTCCCTGATCAGCATCACCGTGGCCCACCTTTCGCCTGCCCACCTCCAGAATCACAGCAGGAAGGAACATGTGGCCACGAGGAGGGGTGTGAAAATGAAGCACTGCTAACAGCATGTGATGACGTGCACCTTATACTAATTGTGTCTGGTGACCGCTGCTATATAATTCAGCATGCCGTGTCTCCTTTGTGAAGCCGGTATCTTCAGTACATGCACAAGTGTCCTTGAGGTCCAGACGTGCTGGAGGACATGGATGGACTAGGCCTAGTGTACACTATAAGACTGAAGGTCAGCAAATAATACTGAGGAAATTCTTGAAATTGCTTAGCACTGATTGTACAGAATTTAAAAAAAAAGATTTTCTTAAAGATTTCTATCTTCTTAACATCTTTGCTCTTGCAATTTCAATGGCTGTTGCTCACTGCTACTCTTTTGCTTGCAGAAAAAGGTTGGATTGATTTCAAACAAGTTTAAAATGTATATGTTTATTGTAGTGTCCAGAATACTAAAAGCATAAAAAAGAAGGCAAAAAAGGAGCATTTTGCAGAATATATTTACAATTTATGCTATACATATATGATGAAAAACAGTGTTGGTTAAGGAAATATATATTTTTAAAATTGAAAATATGCTCTTTTTTTTAAACCTTAAAATTCCAAAATATATTACAATATGTACTTCAAGGGGCAGAAATGTAAATATATTTCAAATTTATGCTAACTGTATGATGAAAAGACAATTAAGGAAATCTATTTTCAAATTAAAAATATATTTTGTTTAAACTTTCAAATTCTGAAATATATTTCAATATGTACCTCAAGGGAAAAAGAAATTTTAAACATTTAAAATTTATGCTAAAGATATGAAAAATATAAATATATATATATATACAGTGGGTACGGAAAGTATTAATATATATTTTAAGCATTTTTTGTTTAAACTTTTAAATGCTAAAATATATGCACTTCGAGGGGCAGAAAAGCATTTTATAAAGTACATTTTCAATTTATGCTAAATATACAGTATGATGCTGGTTAAGGAAATATATATTTTCAATTTGAAAATATATTTTGAATATTCCTTCAAATGCTAAAATATTCACCTTACAGGGCAACAAAAAATGCCTTGTCAGTCTTACTTAGATGTGAATGCAAAATATATTTTGAACAACATAAATATATTTAGATTTAAAATGTAAAAAGGCCCATGAATATAAATAAATATAAACTATTAAAATATTATAAAATATCATATTATATTAAATAAAATATTATAAACATAAAACTAAATATGTAAATATATTTTTACAATCTATATTAATATAAAATTATAAACAGAAAATACCAATCATGTATACATTGCTTTATTAGCAAAGTTAGTAAAATAGTAGACTTATTGTAATGATATCTGTCAGGTAGGGACATTTTATGTTTATGGTTAAGCTGATGCAAACCATTTTATTTGTACCTATATTTTCATATCTCTTTCTGGATACTGTGCCTCTCTTGGATCGTTTTTTTGCATATTTTGTTCATAAAGACTCTTTGAAAAATATCACCATGAGTCATTTTACATTTACATTTATGCACTTGGCAGATGCTTTTTATCCAAAGCGACCTACATTGCATTTAAAATACACATTTTATGAGTGATTTGCAGCATTTATATTCAAATGAACAGATAAACAAATACATACTAACATGCATACAATGTCTGATCACGTAATCTTAACTCCAAGGGCTTCATAAGAAACCTCTTGCATGTCTAATCTTGTTACTTTCCACCACAGGGCACTAAATGTGTCATGGTAGCACTGTCACTGGATATGTACCTACAGCTCTGCTAATGTCCTTTCCCATTTTCTGGGCACTGCACGAACACACACACACATACACACGCGCGCACAGGTGTTTGCTGGGAGCTGTGGTGACACCATCATGATTTAACCTTGAGGACTCCGAAGAAGGGACAGTATCACACAAAGGAGAAATGAGACACACACACACTTTCACAGATTGGCTGAGCATAAGCCTGTCTAACTTGCATATCCAATCTCATTTGTGTATTTCAGTGTCCCTGTTCCAGTATCCCCTGCATTGTAACCATGATTGCATTCTACGCCACACATCTGCTCCTCAATAGTGAGCTTGCAATAATTTTATATTTATGCAAACTAAATGCAAGGTCGTTTTCTTTTAATACAGAGCCATGAAATAATTAGAACATGCTGCTTCTTACATTTTTCTTTTGAGAAACAACTGCTAATCTCAAATATGTCTCCTCTGGACTTTCAGAAAAGATCTCAACAATGTCTCACACTGAGCTCAGATTTAAAGAAGACCTATTATGCCCCTTTTTACAATATGTAATATAAGTCTCAGGTGTCCCCAGAATGTGTCTGTGAAGTTGCAGCTCAAAATACTCCATAGATCATTTATTATATCATTTTGAAAATGCCTATTTTGAGTGGAAACAGAACAGCTGTCATGCATGTATCTTTAAATGCAAATGAACTGCTGCTCCCCACCCTCTTTACTAGAATAGGGCTGTGCCTTTACAACTCTTAACTCAGATACTCTGCTAAAAAAATCTTCTGTTTGATTTTGATTATCATGTCTATTACGCAGAAATCATGCGTTTTAAACCATATTAGTTTAAACTTCTGATATACGGTTTTCTGAGTGCACACACTCTTAAAAATAAAGGTGCTTCACGATGCCATAGAAGAACCTTTTTGTCTAAATGGTTCCATAAAGAACCTTTAACATCTGAAGAACCTTTCTGTTTGACAAATGTTCTTTGTGGCGAAATACGGTTCTTCAGATTACAAAAAGGTAAGAAAGAGATGGTTCTTTAAAGAACCTTTGACTGAATGGTTCTTTGTGGAACCAAAAATGGTTCTTCTATGGCATCGCTTGAAGAACCTTTTGAAGCACCTTTATTTTTAAGAGTGCACATCCGAAGCACACGTGCACAGAAAGCGGCTGTCACACAGCAGGTGAGTACTAAACTAAGTTCTCTTTCATGTCTTATTGCGCTTAAACTGTCAAATACACACAAGTTTATGTTAAAAACACACATGAGTTACAAAAACAGTCGATTATGTCATTGAAAGTAAACAGCTACGAAAGAAATTGCATGTTTATATTAAATCTGTGTGTCAGCAGCTTAATATACAATAAATAAATAACTGCTCTCTTGTCTCCTCTGAGGCTGGGACTCTAAATAAGCCTTGTTCAGACTGTCAACCCAAATCCGATTTTTGTGCAAATCCGATTGAAATACGATCATATTTAGATAGTCTGAACGGCAACGAACTACATGAAATCCGATTTGTGCAAATCCGTTTTGAGCTACATTCGTATGTGGTTTGGAATCCTATTCAAATCGTATTTCAGGAAATCCATTTCAGTCTGACCGGTCAGATCGGATTTAGTGTAGCTTTTTCACGTTCTCACGCCACGTAAAACGAAAACACGTCAGACGTTTTTGTAGAAAATATAATAAATGTCTTTGCAGAAACAAGCTTGTGTTGTTGCGAACTTTAAGTCAAGCAGAAAAAGACAATATACTGCTAGTATACTCACCTCTTTGAGTGTTGAAACCAGCGGAGATGGCAGCACGGAATAAAGTCGCACATTCCAGCTTTCTGGCTGTGTTTCTGATGCTGCCTCATAAGATGAAATCCATAATAATAATAATCCAGCATGATGGCAACATGTTGCCATGTCGTAAGACATCTGTATTGCAAACTGTATTGCAGTTATTGTTGTTTTTAGCTTAGGCATAATGCAACGGCATTGCCATAGTAACTAACGCACATTCAGTAAAACGAAAGAGTGCTTATGGACACAAAAATCGCATATGAACAGCTGCAATACACTGTGTGGACAGTCAGTCAGTTACTGTCCACCGGATATGCACAAAATCGGATTTGGGCTGACAGTCTGAACGAGGCTATAGTGTTCTGTGCTTGTCAGTGCAACCAAAGACAGAAAAGTTAGCATGCTTTGCTTGAACTTTCACCATGGCTTTAGAACATCACTGTCGCTTGTGAAACACAATAGTGGCACCATGGGTGGAAACGTGCAGATTAAGAGGCGGTAATATTATAAGATCCTCTTTCTACGTCACGGGGGGAGCGAAATCTGAGCGGCTCATTTTTCACAAGCTTGCAGAGAAGGGCTCCTTTTTTAACATTTCCTGGGTTGGTAGATGCACCGGGGACCCAATTACAGCACTTAAACACGGAAAAAGCTAGATTTTTATGATATGTCACCTTTAATAGTAGAGATATATTAATCTCGCTTTGTCTCATTAGTGTCTGTTTTTAAGAAACTTCAAATCAATCTTAAAAATGAAGGTTCCAAAAGAGAGTTTTTGCAATGATACCATAGAACAGGGGTGGCGAACGTCGGTCCTGGAGAGCCGCAGCCCTGCAGAGTTTTGCTTCAACCCTAATCAAGCACACCTGCACAAGCTAATCAAGGTCTGAACGGTTACTAGAAAGCTACAGGCAGGTGAGTTTTAATTAGGGTTGGAGCTGTACTCTGCAGGACTGCGGCTCTCCAGGACCGGAGTTCGCCACCGCTGCCATAGAAGAACCATTTTTGGTTCCTCAAGGAACCTTTCAGCAAACAGTTCTTAAAAGAACCAGTTTTTCCTTATTGTGAAGGACATTTTAATAATCTAAATAACTACTTCTATTATAAAGATACTTTTGTGAGAAGAAAAAGTTCCATGGATGTTCTTCATGGATCCATCAATGCCAATAAGGAACCTCTATGTTAAAGAGTACGTGAGAACTAAATCTCCTGAGCAATGAGTGTGATTTTATCGTGTTCTTCAGGGCTGTATTTGCTCCAGGTCATTCAGGTTATTTAGATGTCAATTGTTCACTACAATTTTCAAATAATGTATTTGCCCAGGGCTTTTATGAAGCCACTACAATGTAAAATTTGCCTTGTGTGTAGAAACTGACCTGTTGATAATCAACATCCTCACAAGCTTCAGTTTCTAGTGACCTAAGACAGAATCTTCAGCAACACTCCGCCGTATTTTGCATCATCCCTTCTTTCTTCAATTTCATTAAGAAACCCATTTTCTCCCCAGGACTGCTAATTTATGCATTCTGTAGTCTTCATCTCCACCAATGTCAAAAACATCAATTAATGTATGTGTACGTTAAAAGTGCCATTCTGGCAGCGAGAACGATCCTGAACTAAATGAATGTTTTGGCATGTGAAGTGTTTATTGAACCAATCGGATAAGAGTAAATGGAGAGTCAGCGAGAGCCTCATTTGATTGGCTACAAGGTGGTGGACCCACCCTCCCCCTCATGCCTGCAAAAGTCAGTTACCGAGAGAATCGTGCCAAAATTGTAAGCGCAGAGAAAAGAAAGACATAGCTGTACATATCGGTTTATTTCTGGAACTTTTTGCCCCACATGCACAACAAGTAATTTAGACATTTGCAACAGTTTATTTTTGTACACATACAGATTGGTTCTATGCAGTCAATCCGTTTTGCAGTTCTTTAAAGTGTAGTTTTCGCTTGCAAATCACTGTTCACAGGCTTGCAGTACTTTTGACCATATTTTAGCGAAAACAACGTTCCAAAAGATGGAAGAATGCAGATATTTATTTAGCATTAGCATGAAGCTGCAGTTTCCACAATACATGAATTACACTTACGAGTAAGTAACAGTAAAATGCTGCAAATCATTTTTTAGCGAGGTGGAACACAGGGACCCAACTCGGGAGGCCGTGCGTCCGAGGGTGGGGTCTGAGTGTGCGGCGCACCACTTACCTGGCTCCATAGCTGGGCAGGGGGCTCGTGAGGAGGCACAGCGTCCCCGAACCAGACCCTGCTACCCATCGGCGAAAGGAGAGGGGGACGGCCGTGTGGAGACAGGGTCTCGTGCACCGCTATCCTCGCCCTCTTGGGACCCGGAGGCAAAGGAAACTGCTCTTTTATTGAAGTTTTGGGTACCACTGGCTGGGTAGAACAAAAACAAATGGAAACATAAGATTCTCCACCCGGCCCTCCTCCGGGGGAAGGAGTGGTGCAGTATAGCGTGATTACACAGTTGAGTGAGACACAGAACAGAAGAGAAGAAAGGAACACAGCCCACAGATGACAAAAACTAGAGGCAGGAAGAGCAACCTTGGCAACACAATAATTCATAGACAAGGCGTATCCCTCAAGTAGGCAACTTTTACTGATCGCTAGCTAATAAACTAGTCTTGAAGAGAAAGTTAACCCAAAATGAACATTCTGTCATCATTTATTCACCATCTCATCGTTTCAAACCTGTATGGCTTTCTGTGTGACATGAATAATTTTGAGAGTAATTTTGACCAATGTTCATGCTACTCTTAATTTGTAAGAATTCACATTTTCAAATATTTTGTCATTAATTCTTATGTTCCACGGACAAAAGAAAAATCCTATGGATTTGACTAACATGAGGGTGAGCAAGCAATGACAGGTTTCATTTTTTGGGTTAAAGGTATAGTTCACCCAAAAATTTTAATTCTGTCATAAATTACTCACCCTCATGTCATTTCAAACCTGTAAGTCCTTCATTACACAAATTAAGATATTTTTGATGAAATCTGAGAGCTTTCTGACCCTACATAGACAGCAACACAACTGACACGTTCAAGGCCCAGAAAGGTAGAAAGGACATCATTGAAGTAGTCCATGTGACATCAGTGGTTCAACCGTAATGTTATGAAGCTACAAGAATACTTTTTGTGTGCAAAGAAAACAAAAATGCATGTGCATTTTTATTTTGATGAACGAAGGTCTTATGGGTTTGGAATGACATGAGGGTGAGTAATTAATGACAGAATTTTTGGGTGAACTATATCTTTAAAAAAAACTTTAATAATGTAATAACATACGCTGCTGTTCAAAAGTTTGGGGTTTGGGGAGCTCAATTTTTTATGTCATTCAAATAAGTCTTTCAAGCTCACCAATACTTCATCAAAAATACAGATAATTGTAATTTAAAATAACTGTTTTCTATTTTAACATTTTAAAATGTAATTTATTTCTGTAATAAAAACGCCAAATTTTCAGAAAACATTCTAATATGCTGATTTGGTCCTAAAGAAACATTTATTTTTATTATCAATGTTGAAAACAGCTGCTTAATATTTTTCTGGAAACCGTGATACAGTTTTGAACAGTAGTGTACATCATAAGCTTATCAAAAGCCATGAGTAGTAGACAATAAATGATCTATAAATGCCATAATGTATTATTTATACATCTTAGCAAAATTCACTCTTAATAAAAATAAAAGGTTCCACAAAGGGTCTTACAGAACAATCTGATATTATTAGAGAACATTTTTAATTTCTATAGTTCTTTAGAAGGTTATCAGTATACTGGTACTACAAAAAAGAAAAAAGCCCAGGGGGCCTTTTCCTCTGTGAATGGCTGATATCTAGGACAAATATAGTGATCTGGGGCCTTATTTATAAAACGTGGTGTACGCACAGATTTGATCGTAGAGTGTGCGTACGCAAAAATCCACACCAACGTTCATATTTATAAAAACGGTCTTTGACGTGGAAAAGAGTTTAGCGCCACGTCAGGGTCTGAGCAGACATATGCACTTTTGTTTGCCCGAGTTTTGGAAATATAAGCCATTCTTGCCACTTGTAAAAGATTTGGACATTGTCAGGTACTCTTTTAAAAGTCAATGACATTAATTAGACATTGTTTACAAGGCAGAGATCTGAAACTGTTCAGCTGCTCACAATTTCAAGATCATTGCAATTTATAGATTATCTTCTAAAAGAGAGGCGTACGCACATTTTCTGTGCATACGTTCGTTCTATGAATCACACGTATGCACTTTGAGAAATGATCGTAAAATCACATTTAGAATGCTTCTATGCAGTATTTTATAAATGAGGCCCCTGAAGAACATATAATGTAACATCAAGAACTTATTCTCCAAAGAACCATACAGCATCTCAAAAAGCCAAGAAAACGGGCCTTAATTGGAAGAATTACTGCAAATAATCTCTAAAGAACCCTTATTTTTACTCAGGCATAGCTCCTTATCATTCTGCATGTAAGGTAAGGTAACAATCCTAACCTGATTCTCCTCGTGGGTCACTCGCATCTGTTCTTTGAGAATTGACGTGCGAGCTGCCTCCTCTTTCCTCATCACGCGTTCTTTCTTCAGCTCGGGGCTCCAGAAGCTCTTGATGCTATTGGTGGAAGAGCCCAGCTTGCTGTCCTTCAGGTCCAGCTCCCTCCGTAGTAGCTCGTTTTCCCTCTGCATGTCCCGCATCTGCGCTTGGAGCTCCAAAAGTTCACCTCCACTGCCCCTAACCGCCTGTCGCAGCAGGGCCGACGGCGTCCCCTGGTGGTGGAGCATAGACAGTGAGCCCAGATCTCCATAAGACAGCAGGTCGGCGTGCGGGTGTCCCACCATTGCGATATTAGGGGTGCTGCCCATGGCCGTAACCCGACCGCCATACATCGCTCGACTCGTGGCCCGACCGAGCGTCAGGGTACCTTTAGGGTAAGTAGCCGTGGATCCGACGCCTTCATGGTCGCTCAAGTACATTGGGCCAGATGTTGCGTAGGCAGCATTGAGGGACTGGATGTTCTCCATGGATAAGGTCTTGCTGCCCGAACTGCCACTGTTGGCTCGACGGTGGCCCAACCGAGGAGAGCGGGGCAGCCGTGGGGAGCGAGCAGGGCTGCCCTCGATGTGGCTGACGGCGCGCGCACTGCCATACATCTCCCGAGGTTCTGTAACACAGAGTCTGTAAGAAAAGCCCCTTCACGGATCGACAAGGGTGTTTATTGCATCCTAGAGAAGAGAAGAGAAGAGAAGTCACACACTTCAAAATGCAGTCAAACACTTCAAAATGGCTGCAACAAAGTGGCTTTGTGTATCGTCTGGAACAATTCTTCGCTTTCATTTACAACAGCCTAGAGCTAATCAAAATGCAAATACGTATTAAGTTCCATTGCGAGACATTGTATTCTTTTTCATTTCAGAGACAACGTAACTTCCTTCAAATTTCTGTCTGAGGTGGGTTCAAGATAATGCCGGTGTCTATTCTTCAGAAAGATGAGTCAAAATGAAAAGTGCCCCGCAGTTTTCCTCAGAGGTGGGGACCACTTGCTGCTCGCGGGGATGACGCTGATGCTGTGGACAGGGTTGCTATGGCAACAGTGACTGAGATGATGGAGGAGAGCGCACCTGTTTTCACTCGTATTAAAAGTGAGGATGTGTGGGCATTCATGGGCATGTGAGGGAGCGAGAGAGAGTGAGAAATGTACAATTATGCTGACATTAAACGAAGCTGGTCTTGCAGATGGCCTGGTCATCTGTGCACTTTCGTGCCAGAGTACACATTCGGCCTTCATCTTTCCGGACGGAGACCATATATATAGCATGTCATACTGGACAAACAGGGAAAAAAAAGGGAAAGGGCTGCACCCGAATGCCAAGATTTTTACATTTTCTGGTGCTTGCCAGTGCAAAACCCACTGTTTTCTGGATGGTTGCTTACTATTACGAGTCAAAAGTACTCTGCTGTTAAATATACAGTAAAAACGGCAGCCAGAAATTCATGGTAAACAAAATATAGTGGCAATGTTTCCGGTATTATGGTATTGTTAATCACCAAGTTACTTGAACTTCCAAAATCTGCTTTTACCTTAAAATGTACTTATAACCACCATGATAATACCGGTGGTAAAATAGAAAGCCACATATTGAATCAGAGTTCTGAGCAAGTGGCTAGTCAATAACACATGACCAATATATGGTTTGTAGGGTCATACAAAGACAAAACACCATCAGGGTAACACGTAACACTAAAATAATACAATAAGCATTAACTAAATAACACAAAATGTGTCACAAAACATCCTAATATACATTATTAATAACAAAATGGAGAAGTGACAAAATTATTTATACTTTATGTAATATAATCATATGTGGGAATGTCGTTTTACTGTGTTATTTTTTTAATAAATTAAATTAGTAATTTAGTAAATTAGTGTTGTCAAAAGTATCGACTGTGATACCATTGGGGTAACACTTTATTTGAAGGGGTGTGCATAAGACTGACATGACACCTTCATAATCATGACATGACACATGTCATGAATATGAAGGAGGTTTTATGCATGTTTATGACAACTGTCATTAAGTGTCATTCGCTCAGTTATGTCATTTTTAATGCAAATATGACATTATTTGACCTAACCCTACCCCTACCCTTACTACTAACCATAGCCCATAACAAAGACATCTCAAACAATGTCATCTTTGCATAAAAAATTACATAACTGAGCGAATGACACTTAATGACAGTTGTCATAAACATGCATAAAAAACCTTCATATCCATGACATGTGTCATGTCTTGATTATGTAGGTGTCATGTCATGATTATGAAGGTGTCATGTCAGTCTTATGCACACCCCTTCAAGTAAAGTGTAACCACAGGTTTCAACTGTAGAATTTTTTACCGTTTTTTTCTCTGTAAAAATTACAAAGATTTTTACAGAGTTGATGTAGGCTACGTCAATTCCAGTGTAAAATAACACCTCTTCTACAGTATATAAGCTGCTCAATTTGAGGTATTACCCACATCTGTAGCACAAATGCTGAAGGATGAGTTATGCCCAGAAGTTAGTTCAAACCTCTAAACCTTGGAATGAGAGATGAGGCATGATTCCTCAGGAAATACCACTAATTTAACTACACTTTCTGATGCTTCATTTCCTGTTCCAACACAAAGGTCATGGGATTGCTGTCCAGGGAACACATAAGATGTACACTTTGAATGCACTGTAAGTCATTTTGGATGAAAGTATCTGCCAACAGCATAAATTAAACAAGCAATTCTGCTTTTGGTCTCAACTGAAGTAGCTAACAGAGACTGAGTTAATTAATGTCAGCAGAGAAACTTCTGAATGAGAAATTAATGACGGAATGAGCTTTTTTTTTGGTCAGTAATATATAGAAGCCAGCTGCTCTCCAGCATAAATGGCTTAATCAAGGTGGCAGGGTGCATATCACGAGACACTGACTCTCTCTCTACCACCCACTCTGACGCTGAAAACAGTGTGTGCATAGAGCCACAAAGGGCAAATTACCCAGACTTCAATAACACGACATGTTAAAAGAGAAACTGGCCAAGCGATTCATCTGTTGCATGGAATGCGAGTTAACCAAGCCATGCAGTGCATGGTTTAAACCCAGAATTCAATTCAGCTCAAGTTCATCGTTTGTACAAGGATACAATTTTCACAGACCTCACCCTGGTAAAAACTCTTATTTGTCAGAAGTCTATCACCACAATTTGAAGCAGATCACTTATTGGCATTCAGTATGTAATAAAAGAAAAAACAAATGTTGAAAGTACTGTTTCTCAATTTCATTCAATGAACCTTAAAAAGTTCAATTCCCGCAACTTTTAACAAATTAATCCTTATATAGTCGTTGCTAAATACTGGATAAGGCTATTTTAAAAACATTTTTAAAGAGTGCAAACACAAAAATAGTCAATTAATATTTTAGATCTGTGCATATCTATAAAAATGTATACTCACTACAGAAATTCCCATGACATTTCCAGACCAATTTTTAAATTCCCCCAAATGTCCAAGTATAAAACAAGGTGAGGTTTCTCTTCTCAATTATATCTTAATAAAATATCAAATAAAATGATTTTGAAGCAAGGTTGACAGTTCACATCATACAAATCCATTGCTTCCAGATGTCTGCCGGTCACATTGTGATAAAATATCACATAATGTCCCTTGTAATCAAGGGTTGCCGGAAACACTGTTTAAACACCAATAAATTATTTGATCTTCTGAAGATCTGACAGAAGCCATATGTTAAAGCCCTCCTTCATCCTTCAGCCACTGGCTGTGCTGATAACATCTGTTTTCTGATTGGCTTTCACCAATGTCAATCATCCCCCAAAAATCACTTCTAGAGGCTGACAGGTCATACATGCCCATGTTTATCCTAATTGAGAAGCAATCACTGGAAAAAAAACACCAAATGCAATATACATGCGAAAATGTAATGCCTAAATTGAGATTAAAAAAAGATAGGTGTATTCAATATAATTAAGCTTAAGAAATGTCATTTCTAACATTAACATCGAATTATTCTCATTTAGACCGCACACACAGAAACGTTCATGCATAAATTATCAACCGTTTATGAAGATAAATTAACACTAATATGAACGCGTGTTCATATATTGAACCAGAACCAGAGTATGCATTGATCCTAAAGCAAATGCTACTGAAACAGCATCGAGCGACGCTTCATCTCGTTCATACTACAGCGGATTTAAGCTCACTTTCCATCATTCAAAAATAAAATAATTAGCTCAAATCGATGAATCCGACCTAAATTTCGCTCCTTTAATATAAACCCCACCTAACTGCGGTGAATGGATGCCAGTGTGTCGTTAGATCAGGTTTCGTTACCTTTTCAGCGTCGTCGCCGCTCCATCACTGTGCGGGTCCCCCAGCATCAGCATCAGCATCAGCGTCCCACGTCCTGCATCCACTCCAGCATCAGCATTCCGCTCTCTTATTGGACACTCGTACTCAAACTCCGCCCCCGAACGCATAAATGAGCTTCAGATTTAAAGGGACAGGACAAATAGTGACAAGAGACGCGTCGACCAAATGAGGCGCTGTCATGCATGTATGTAGATTATGTTGTATTGCACTGTATTATCACTTAAGCTCAATTTGAGATCAGTGTCGCCTACAAAGAGAGAATTAACACAAGGGTTAAAGCAAGGTTAAATTATGCCCCCCACACACAGAAACAGCAATTCTTACACACTCTTTATATTACCACACAAGACAATGCCTGCCTGCATACACACACACACACACAGTATTAGTAGTTTAAGTTATCTTTCTGTCCCCTACAATTATTTTTTTTACTTCTACTTTTAGAAAATATAGGCTACTTCCAACTTTTTATATTTAATAGTCATTTGCAAGCGGTGTGTGTGTGTGTGCGTGCGTATATGTATGTGTACGGTCATGGCCAAAAGTTTTGGCAGTGACATAAATTGCCAAATATTTTTAAGTTTGCTACTTCAGTATTTGTAGATAATTTTTCCACATGGTTCAATGGTATACTGAAAAACAATGATAAGCATATCATAAGTTTTAAAGGCTTTTATTGGCAAAAAAAAAATAAAAAAAATATATATATATATATAATGAGTCAATATTTACAGTGTTGACCCTTGTTCTTCATAACCTCTGCAATTC
>NW_015505182.1:8476739-8544344 GCF_001515645.1 Sinocyclocheilus grahami
GTGTGTGTGTATATATATATATGTGTGTGTGTGTGTGTGTGTGTGTGTGTGTGTGTGTGTGTGTATATATATATATATATATAAAACAGTATTAGTAGTTTTGCAACCTTCTATTGTGTCCCCTATAATTATTTTTTATTCTACTTTTTATATTTAATCTTTATTTATTTATTTATTTATTCATTTTAGGAATTTTTGTAACCCATTAAAAGGTTAAAAGTCTACTTGACAATAACTGCTGTTCTCATTATGAATTGTGTGAAGGTCACATTTAAGAAGTTTGCATTAAGTTGACGGATGAGCTACTCACCGTCTGCGGTCATGCCAATCATATGCGGCCAAGCGTGGTCATGTGACCCCTGCTGTAATTGGCTTTGATGCCTCCGGTGATTTCTGATTGGCTGACTGTCACAGACTTCCCTCTCCAGCGCTCGCTCTAGACGTGATGCTTAAAGGTGGAGTCTGCCAGAGCTCTGTCTATACAATGAGCTGGACTTTGACTATTAGAAAAGAAGAGAACCGATGCATTATAAGACGATTGGGAGCACGATTTAGGAGAGCAAGATCATTTGGACCATTCTGGAAATAGAATTGCAAGACATTAAATCCATATAGTGTTCAGAATGATATTGAGAAAAATATAGGCTATATAAGGTATAAATAAAAA
Organism: Sinocyclocheilus grahami; assembly: GCF_001515645.1. Classification (NCBI taxonomy): domain Eukaryota; kingdom Metazoa; phylum Chordata; class Actinopteri; order Cypriniformes; family Cyprinidae; genus Sinocyclocheilus; species Sinocyclocheilus grahami. The sequence continues at coordinate 8,477,407 of NW_015505182.1, forward strand.
TGTCTTTGTGACAATCTGTTTACAGTCAGTTGTTACTTTCAGCAGCTTTAACTCTGTTTCTTCTAAAAGTTAATGTTAATTTCAATGTGACTTGTGAAGTTTACAGCAAATGACTTGTTTAGCCTGTGCATGACTCAACCTTACCAACCAGCTCTGTTAGTCCCTCGGTGATGTGAGTAATGTCTCATCACAGCTTCTTTACATGCTACAAGCCTTCCTGGTGCGGAGGGATTTAGCGAATGTTGACAGTGGCTGCGAAGCCTACACAGTTCCACAAACACACATCATAACTTAAGGTCCATTAACAGAAGGCAAGTCGAGGCTTGAGCTCTTACAACATCTTCACACGTTTTAGTTGATCACTTTTCCTCCAAACGTTCCATTGATCTTATACAACGATATGAAGTACAGTTTCTAATTGCACAGAAATAGTTCTGACCAAAAGGGAAAATGGTTGTAAAATCTCTGTATAGCAGAAAGCAAGCAGAGACATTTTTAATACATCTAATGTTGTCTTCCCACAAAATCATTATTTTCCCCATCATTTCTTTCACTGGGGACACTGATTGCCAACAAAATGTTGCCAGTGTTTGTGGCCTTTGGGGAAATAATTTAATTACCAGAGCACAAACTATTGATTATGAGTGAGTGATTATGATTTTTGATTCAAACCAATTTACAGCGAGCCGCAGTCTATTTCAAACTGCAAAATGATTCCATATGTCATAGCTATCACATTTTCAATGGTCTTATGCTGACTCCTATAGGTCATATCAAAAAGTGCATCGATGCATCTTCAACTGATGATTTTTTTGCCAATGAATATGCAATTTCTAAATTACATAAGCAAACAATATTTTCCCATTATTTCATTTCAGATGGAAAACAAAGGTCAGAATAAGTTGCAATGGGGATCAGATCTATTGATATTTAATCAGGAAAATAAAGAAAAACCATTCCGGTTACATAAGTAACCCGAGACGTTCCACATGATTTAAAGTAATTCACATATGTAGCACAAATTGTGTGAGAGAAATTACACAATCACAGTGTAATACTTCGGGTTAGGCATTTAAACAAACTCTTAAAGGAATAGTTCACACAAAAATGAAAAACTGCTGAAAATGTACTCACCCTCGGGCCATCCAAGATGTAAATGAGTTTATTTGTTCATCAGAACAGATTTGGAGAAATTTACCACTACATCACTTGCTCACCAATGGATCCTCTGCAGTGAATGGGTGCCGTCAGAATGAGAGTCCAAACAGCTGATAAAAACATCACAGTAATCCACACCACTCCAGCCCATCAATTAATATCTTGTGAAGTGAAAAGATGCATGTTAAAAAAATCCATCATTTAGGCATTTTAATTTTAAACTGTCACTTCTGGACAAAATATAATACATACTAACGCTTCCTGCAATGATCCAATGATTAGTTTAAAACCGTTTTCACTTGTATGTGGAAATTGATCTGTGCATATTTCTCTCCTGATTCATACGTAAATACTTTTTCACTGGAAAAAAAACAGTCATAGATAAGACTTGCATTTTAGCTGGAAGCAATGGTTTAAAGTTAAAATACCTCAATGATGGATTTGTTTCTTACAAACACACAGCTTTTGCACTTCACAAGATGTTACCTGATAGACGGGAGTTGTTTGGATTACTGTGATATTTTTAGCAGCTGTTTGGACACTCATTCGTTGGTCAGCAAGTGATGTAATGTTAACTTTCTCCAACTCTGTTCTGATGACAAAACAAACTCATCTACATCTTGGATGGCCTGAGGGTCAGTAAATTTACAGCAAATTTTTGGGAGAACTATTCCTTTAACCCTAAGTAGGAACAATAGTATTATTAGTGCTTCGGGTTAGGCATTTAAACAAACTCTTAAAGGAATAGTTCACACAAAAATGAAAAACTGCTGAAAATGTACTCACCCTCGGGCCATCCAATATGTAAATGAGTTTATTTGTTCATCAGAACAGATTTGGAGAAATTTACCACTACATCACTTGCTCACCAATGGATCCTCTGCAGTGAATGGGTGCCGTCAGAATGAGAGTCCAAACAGCTGATAAAAACATCACAGTAATCCACACCACTCCAGCCCATCAATTAATATCTTGTGAAGTGAAAAGATGCATGTTAAAAAAATCCATCATTTAGGCATTTTAATTTTAAACTGTCACTTCTGGACAAAATATAATACATAATAACGCTTCCTGCAATGATCCAATGATTAGTTTAAAACTGTTTTCACTTGTATGTGGAAATTGATCTGTGCATATTTCTCTCCCGATTCATACGAAAATACTTTTTCACTGGAAAAAAAACAGTCATAGATAAGACTTGCATTTTAGCCGGAAGCAATGGTTTAAAGTTAAAATACCTCAATGATGGATTTGTTTCTTACAAACACACAGCTTTTGCACTTCACAAGATGTTACCTGATAGACGGGAGTTGTTTGGATTACTGTGATATTTTTAGCAGCTGTTTGGACACTCATTCGTTGGTCAGCAAGTGATGTAATGTTAACTTTCTCCAACTCTGTTCTGATGACAAAACAAACTCATCTACATCTTGGATGGCCTGAGGGTCAGTAAATTTACAGCAAATTTTTGGGAGAACTATTCCTTTAACCCTAAGTAGGAACAATAGTATTATTAGTGATGCTTACAAACACCACTAAAAATAAAATTGCTTAGGATAAGAAAGAGGATGACGTACCTTTTCTCTCTAATGTCATTTTCCTGCAAGGAGTGAAATATACCAATACAAGAGACAATGTCAATTTTATATTTTTGTCTTTATTCTTCTCCAGTCTGGAAACAAATTGCAGGTTCATTATTTTCATAATCACATTACATGACATGATGCACCAAAATTTATCTTTTTAACAGGAATACATTGAAAAGAACACAATATTTCACAATGAATACTGGACTCACATTTAGCCCATTGCACTTACAACAGTGATTGAATTTTCATTTGTGAGAGCATTTTTCTTATTTTTTCATGATCATTTAGGCATTTTAATTTTAAACTGTCACTTCTGGACAAAATATAATACATACTAACGCTTCCTGCAATGATCCAATGATTAGTTTAAAACCGTTTTCACTTGTATGTGGAAATTGATCTGTGCATATTTCTCTCCTGATTCATACGTAAATACTTTTTCACTGGAAAAAAAACAGTCATAGATAAGACTTGCATTTTAGCTGGAAGCAATGGTTTAAAGTTAAAATACCTCAATGATGGATTTGTTTCTTACAAACACACAGCTTTTGCACTTCCCATGTTTGAGTATTTCTATCTATCACTGTGGCCGGCTTTTGTGGTGGCAACTTTGGCTCATGCACTTGTTATTGAATATCTCCATGGTAACAGTGATGTAGAATAGTTATTATTCTTCAGTATAGAGTCATGATTGCCTAAACAGCATTCCAGTATCAAAAGGAAAAGATTCACCTCTAATCAACGCACCTCGTGACGCATTCAAACGAGTGCACCCAACTCGAATAGTGATGGACAGTTTGTGCTTTCCACGTGCATGCCCTGATTTTCATATAAATGGCATGGAGATGAATTCATGCTACATACTGTACAATGATCACATTTACGGCAAGTCTGCTTTCTTGAATCTTCTCCGAAGCATAGTTTTGACCGTGAAGACATTGTCAAATTTACATGTTCATGTGTCTTTAAGATCTCGTCGTTTTCTGTTTTTGTAATAAAGCTCTTTGTTTTCCATCTGTCAGTTTTCTCAAACATCACAGATATACAATGCACAAAGACCTGTTTGTGAACTCGATGTGAATTCAGTGTGGACACAATAACATTCGCAACCGAACACGGATGTGAAACGACATTTCCTGTTGAAGGAGACGAAATAACGAGTGCATAAGCTGTGTGCCCGACTTGTCACCTGATCAAATTGCAGACACGAAGACCGAATAACAGCACTACAAGGTGCCAAAGAGAGCTGAGCAGAATCATGCTGCAAGCAACAGAGATGGTGGATGTCCAAGACCAACAGTCCACACAGTAAACCCTTTGGCAACAGATTCCCTGAAAACTAGGGAAGACGAGGGCTTTCATAAACATGCCATTAAAATAAAAAGAAAGTAGTTTGACATTTTCCTACATACAAGGTAAGTACAAACTTTCCTTAGTCGTATTTGAACCCATCGTAACGCAGTATCGGCGAGGGACGTTGCAGTGGGAATGGTTTTACATGGATTATTGCATAGAACATTTGAAATTGGTTCAAAATTTTTTCCTAGGTGGATCTACACACCGGTAAATGTGTTTTTGGGAACTTCTGGATGCGCGAGAGGGTGATGGTGTAGTTTGTTGAGGTTTGCAGAAACTTATTTTTACCTGTCTATGTACGACAATCGGATCTGTGATGAGGCAGATCACTTTCAGCAAAAAAATTGTGCTCTGTATGGATTAGCATGCTATTGCTTCAGGGAGAAAAACCACTATGTATATGATAAACAGTTTAGATTATCAATAATGACGAGAAAAAATAATATGTGAAGGTATAAATAATAATACCAAACATTAAACAAAGAAATACCAGAAATATAAATCCATAAATACACAAATCAATATCTTACATTAGCAGTGTTAACGAGAGATATGTACATGTTCAGCAGTATACAGTTGTGCAAAATAAATCAAGTAAGGATGATATGGAACTTGTAAAAAAATATGTGAGGTATACAAGTAAAAAATATTAGTAAGGCTCTTAATTTAAAAGAAAATTAGGCAAAACTGAAAATAAGCTAAAGCAAATAAATAAATAAAAATAAAATATCTGGAATAGGGTAGCAATGGCTTAATGGTTGATAAAAGACAAACAAGACTATGCTAACATTCTGATATTACTGACCTCTGCACTTGACTGATAGTTTTACGTTAAATAACCAGCTTTTTACACAAGGTGCACATGGCTTCACCCTTAGAGACTCTGAAAGTTGTCTAGATATGGATTCATATATATTCATATATATATCTCATATATGTATACATATATCTTTTTTGTGCGAGCATTCCATGTCCACGGTTTACACATTTGCATTCATTACACACGTGACAAAAAGGTTAAGGAAGAAACAAAAACATTAATAGAGAGGGTCAATCATCGCCATATTGGAATGTCAAGATCTTAGAAATCGAGCATACATTTTTAAACAGAGTTTGTATGAAGCCTTTGTAAGGTAGTCGTTCTCTTTCTCTGCTACGGTCTCTTCGAATCTGGGCATAGAAGTCTTCATTAGGACTGCAAAAAGCTAAGAACTGCAGCTGTCTGACATCTTCATGCTGTTTATAGAAGAGGGGGGGTCACCTGAGCACAGATTATGTCATATAAGGGAAGACATAACTGTCTAGAAAAACCTGAATCGGAACAGGCAGTTTGGCATTTTGGGAATTGTAATTGCTTCAACGGCAACTATGGAAACACTCTGGAAGAGATTTAGCCTCCATGTTTGTTTGGTTATGCAGATATCATCGGATAGACCATGCCTGTGAATTCTGTCTTAATGTTTTCATTGAAACTTCAAGTTTGGATGATACATCTGGAGAAGAGATGAAAGAAATATTACAATATTTGGTATTTTCACTGGATAATTAGAGTGCAGAGTTAGTCAAACATTCATAAAATATGTGGTATCAGTTTTAAACCTTCAAAACACTGGCCTAGTTTACTTGCATTGTTGAGGGTAATACAATGCACTATTCTTCTTAGACACTAGAGGGAAGAAGAGGACGGATTTCTCACATCAGCAACACCAGAAAAAGTACCAGAATCAGACATATTCCAAATCTGCGGGCTTCATGAAAAGGTTTGTGAACAAATATCACATTTTCACTATAAATTTGAACAAACTTGCTAAAACTACAGCAAAAACATTTGGAAAATCTGACTAATGTATAGCATGAGATACAGCAAGACTGCTGAATTCACGTGCACTACTCGAAATAAGGGAAGTAAATAGCAGAATCAAAGCTAGAAGTTTTAGATATGCGTGAGGAGTTCTTTTTCATGTGGGTATTGTGACTGGAATGACACACCCACACACCTTCCATTGTGACTGCATGAGTAAACCAAACCAATGTATGGAGCAGGATTTGGACTGGATTGGATAGTAAACTGAGAGTTGAATCGTATTAGCCTTGATTTAAGGAGCCCCTAAACCCGTTTTATCCCAGATCCTTTCTCTGAATCTGCACATGCAACACACCCGCTGACAGTAAAAGACCACAACAGTCACCATGATACAATACCAGTGACAGTGGGCTATAGGAAGGTGGAGACAGACCACAGGTAGATTAAGAAAACAGAGAAATATGGTGATTACAGGAAATTAATTAAATAATCCAATGGTCTCATTGGCTATGCTCCGCAGAGAATAAGTGGTTCAATGAGACATGAGATTTTAGTCAAGATTTCTACTAGACCACTTTGCTAAATACAAAGCTAGTCACTGCACTTTTTTAACATTCTCATTACTGTTTCAGTTTAATTTCTGGTACAATTCTTTGATATGGTCAACTGTGCAATTTTGATGGAGTCTTGAGTAATGTGACTCATCAGAATATTTTCGGCACAAAGATGACTGAGCTTTGCTCGGATGCTAATGCTAATCCAAGCCCACTGATCTGCCTGCTAATTATAGCCCACTTTAACTGACCCAATTCACCCATGCCAAAGAGTGAAAAGTTAGATCCGAACGTCTCAGATCAGGGTCAGCTAATCAGAGCTCTAACTTTTGACATTAGTATTGAGCAAGTGGCACAACTGTCCTCAAGTCCACACTGCAGCTTAATTTGGTCATCAATTTACTTTTTAATGCTTAATCCTGTTCTGTACACACACACAGTTAGATAATGTAAGGGAGTGACAACCGCATTCTACAACCGAATTAACTCACTAAAAATTCAGGTAGTTACAACCGCATTTACAAAAATTCTATGCAGTGTGGAGCCAAACTGAACAACTAGTTGTTAATTACGTATTTAAATGTGTGTCAGAGTTGTCTCTCTTCTGTATGCGCGGTGCAATAAATCACAGGGAACGAGGTACATCTTCACTCATTACTGTTGCCAGATCTTGCTAGAAGTAAACTAGTAAACAATTAGTACAACTAAATATGGTAAAGTAGTTAACAATAAACTTAAATCCAAACACTGTATCTTGGAAGTAAACTACAAAACAAAATATTGCGACATGCACCCACCTACTTTATTGACTCCATAAACTGGAGTTAATTATGAGCCTAATTAACAAGCCCAAAAACGCTTAATAAGCATTGCTTATAAGTGAACATGGCAACCCTTCTAGAGTGTAATCTGCGAAGCAGCCTTCCAAACATAACCAAAACATGATTGCTCTGTTGATGGTGAACATAATTCTTTGGTCGCTGTAATATAACTTTGGTAAAAAAAAAAAAAAAAAAGCAGATACCACATGTTCGAGACGCCAGAACATTGCTATGGTTACCATGGTGTCAATTATCACAATTTCAAAAGGGTAAGTTCTATTCCATACAAACACAAAACAATAATTTAGGGGATTTACACATATATTTAAATGTGGTCGTCACTCCTGAAACTTTACAGTGTGTACATGACAATCGAGAACCAAAAATTACTCTGAGGAAATGCTCTGTCCTCCACCTTTTCAGCTGGTCAGCTTTTTTTATAGCAGTTGTTAATGTATTTGTAAGTTGCACATTTGTGAAAGAATCAGTTGGTTTCTCTCCCACAAAGCAATGAAACTGTACACTGACGACAAAGTTAAAATGGTAATTTGTCACAGTGTCATACACAGTAATAGACAGAATTCAGTCTGGGATTAGAATGTTTATACTTGTTTTGAGTTCTAAAGTAAAGTGAGTAAGAATAAAATATTCACCAGTTTCCTCAGGTGTACCCCGCCCTCAGCTAGAGATGTTAAATTGCAGAAGCAGTTTCATAGGTTTTTCCAGTTCTAACTCCAAGTCACCCCAACTAATGCATGAGGAACAGAAAACAAAAATCAGAAAACTTTAAGACTCAACATGGCAACCAATCCAGCACTAACTAGCATAAAACCAAATTCATGCGGGTCTTTTCAGAAGATTAATGCATAAAGTGTTTTCTCACCTTCCTATCAGCTGATCACCAAAATGAAGTAAACTTCTTCCCGAGAGCAGATACAGCTGTATGAAAGATGAGCAAAGCAAAAACACAATTAAGGTCACAGGTGGCATTATCAAACAAAATGGGCTGCAAACACAAACGCTATTGATTCAATCCTAAGTAGCAGTAACTGAGGAATTGGAGAATTACTAAGATCACCGTCCTGCTTAGGCCTCCACTATTTTGCACTTAAAACCAGGGTATCCTTGGGTGCTACCCCTAATATTACTGTTGTGTAAACTGTTGTGAAAGATAGGCAACTGCTAAATGGCAACTAATTACTATGCTCAGTCAAGACATGGCATGTATTCTCCATAACATCTCTCTCTACCTGTTGCCAAAATTTTGATTGCTTATTTGATGATTCACAGTTCCATACCATCTCCTATTTTTCCAGCTTGCTCCACTGCTCCTCCCTGCAGGATCTTTGTAAGAACATTTTCCCCTTCGGCAGGCTGCTGTGCAGCACTGCCTACACCCCCTGGCCGGGGTGCTGCCTTTGAACCTGAAAAGACAAAGAACAAATGATGTTGTTCTTAGGTCATACACAAGTAATGAATGTTCCCTATTTTGCTGAAAAACAAAACTATACTAATTACTCTGAGTTAGCAGAGTTATTTCCATTTACCAATTCCTGTGGCAGGAATCGGGGGTGTTTTTGCAGCCTGTGGTGCAGCTTTTGATCCAATAGCAACTGCAGGAGTTGGTGCAGGAGCAGGCGCAGGAGCAGGCACAGCTGTGTCAGGTTTTGCCTGTATAGGGGCATGAGGGGGCAATGTTACAAGAAACTTTAAGTTAATTAAAAAAAAATGCTTTGTTTGAAAGGCAATGTTATATCAGTGTTTCTCAACTGGTGGGTCGCGACCCACTCAGACGTGTATGGCCAGGGCCGGATTTACCTCTTTTCGTGACCCCCTTCCCTAATATAATAGGCCTAATATTACCACCCAAGCAAGCAAAATTATTTCTTAATCAGTGGAAACCGTTACAGTGTTCTCTATCGCAATAAGCACTTGCATTCAATCAATAAAAGTCGAATGTAGTTCTTAATTTGTTTGAGAACTTAAGCCTAGTTCAGACTGTCAGCCCAAATCCGATTTTGTGCAAATTCCAAAACGTCATTTTAGAGCTAATAACAGAGGCTTGAGCCATTGATATGCAGGCTAACACAGTTATTAATGCAGTCTAACGCAGTTATTAGAGAGAGAGAGAGGGAGAGAGAGAGAGATTAAGTGCGTGTGAATACTTGCTTCTGTGCGTCTCTCAGCAGTATTCAGCAGCAGCGTCTACTAATAGCGAATCTTTCAGTTGAACTGCATCAAGAACCTCACTACTGAGAAATGTCATGTAGCTTTTCAGCTGCGAAACTATTTTATTGATAAATTTGCGGGGCAGCGCTGACAAATTTCTGGTTGCGTCTTCGCGTGTGTGCGCAAGTGCATGTCTGTACTGTGTGTGTGTCTGTGAGAGAGAACGGGAGAAAGAAAGCGTGATTTCCATACATAAAAAAAGTTGAAGACATGGAAATTGTTTGTAATTTTTACCCTATTTGTTATATTTATTTGCTCAATGTCTTCTGGGGTTTTGGTTCTTTTACTGTTGTATATATCCCATAGTATAACAAAAATATTATATATCTTTTCATTGTGTTTGGGCACGTGCCTAAATCCGACCCTGTGTATGGCCAAAGAAGCGACATCAACAACAAAAAACGTAATTATAAATGTTTTTAAATCACATAACTGGTACTGCGTGTGTTAGCTGGAATGGTTTTGGGCGATATGGTCATTTTTCAAATCGTCATATCGCCAGTCCGTGAGATCGCCGATAGACGATATTATCGTGCATGGGTGGGTGGGTTCAAGAGAGAGACTCTCTGTACTTGTCATAGGCTATTTCATAACTATTTGGTGTTTTAAACCGCGAGAGAGAGGGAGCCTATGGAAGCACCATGAATCTAAATAATATACTTTCAAACATACTGATAAACTAACATGTTAAATACAAAAATATTTTAAAAAGAGAGATCATATATATTCGGATACAACAGTCATACATCGCTAGGACCGCGCGTCCTGTGACATGTTTGCCGCATCGACGCACGGAAGATATCAGTCTGGTCTGCAAAATCAGTCAACGGTGAAAATCAAAAGTAGATTTATTTTAAAGACCAACAGTTTACACTAAATATTGGACATAAACGAACACGTTAAATATAAATGATTTAAAACAGGTAAGTTCATATATTTGGAGTAAATTTTAATTAAACAGATACATCAGTCATAAAGTGCTCCGGACCACGCGCCCCATGACGAGCCCGACGCACCACCACAGAAACAAGAAAGAGATGCGTTCTAACATAACTGTGGCATTTAACTCAGTTAGTGAGGGCTCGGTTAAAATATTGCACATATATAGGCCGTTCAGATTACTTAATGTTAAAATGCAACGAAATACCTTATATCAGCAAATGATATGTGTCTGTGTTTGGAGACTACTTCACCGGCTACAGGCTACTCATTTGCGCGCGCGTGGGTGTGTGCGTTTTTCATACAGTGCTGAATGAAAAAGCGGTGCAATTTGATAATAATAGCCGAATTATAATGGGCCATATAATAATAATAATTATTATTATTATTAATAATAATACATTAATAGGAGAATGAGCCAAATATCGTCTTGACTATCGACAAAGACATCTGCTATTGTCGATATCTCTTGACTATCGTCGATACACGATACTATCGTCTTGATGACCATGGGAAAACGTGGGTCCCAAGGCCAAACCAGTTGAGAACCACTGTTATACATGACACTTATAACCAAATGTGAAAGGATTAAATGTAAATCTTACCTAAAGGAGCAGATTAAAAATAGCATAAATGGTAAGGCACCAAGAGATTTTTGAAAACTCACCATAGCAGCAGCTGGCTGGGCAGTGGGTGGTCCTCCTGGCTGTTGTCTTGCCTGTGCTGGAGCCTGACCTGGCTTAGATTGTTGCTGAGTTGTACCTGTTCCCATGCTAGCAGCTGTGGTTGTGGACTGAGTTGCTCCCATTGTGGTTGCTGGCTGTTGCCCGGGTTGCTGTGGTGGCTGCTGCTGTGTACGAGTTGTTTGTCCCAGTTGTTGTTGTCCTTGCTGCCCTGTTTCAGGTAGCTGAGGCCCTGTCTGCTTGGCAGACATTTGCTGGCCTGCTGTAGATCGCTGCTGTCCTTGCTGCGATTGTGGCTGCTGCTCTCCAAGACCCTGCGGTGGCCTGGAACCTGAAGAGGGCTCCTGCCTTCTTGATGAGCCTGGTTGCCTCTGCCCCCGTTGTCCACTTGAGCCATGGTGGTGGCTTGATGGGTCACGGGAGTAGTCTCCTGAGTCTCGGGGGCTTGCAGATCGTGGATCGGAGGATCTTTTCTGTGTGGAGGATGATGTGACACGGCCGTCTGAGCGGGTGGAAGGATCTTTTGGATGTGATCGTGAAGAACGAGATGACCTGGGATCATCTGATGAATGACGGGAAGAAGACTGTCTTCCTGAACTACTTCCATGGTGACGGTGTTCCCGAGATGAGGTGGAAGAGGAATGTCGTTGATGTCCGTACTCATCTTGAGGCCACAGGTCTTCTTCAGGAGGCTCATCATAATCATGGTAAGTGTGCTTTACATTGCTCCTCCTGCTAGAGGATGAGTGACTTCCACTCCCATGGTGTCTAGAGCGATCTGACCGAGGTTCACGTGGTTTTTCAAACCAGTCTGTTTCCTCCTGACCCAAATGATAGGCTTTTTGGGAAATGAAGGGAGAAAGTCAATACTTTGAGCTATAGGGAATGTCAGTGGCAAAAAACTGAATATGAACTCAATGAAGCCATGCAATGCTCAAATCCCAAAGAAAATAGTTGAAGAAAAAAGAAAAGGAAGCCAACAAAAACAGCCATCAACAAGAATAACCAAAAGACAAAATGTACTGACATCTGAATCACACCATGCAGTTCATGCAAAAAGGCATATATGGTTTCATGCACTGATTACAGCATTTACATACAACAGTAGTCCAATCTTTTGTTCTCTCTGTCTTCAAGGCAAGATCATTGGCATGCAAGCTTTCAATTGTTGGATGCATTTTAACAAGCAGTTTTTTAATTCAGCACCAGTTACCTTCACTGTCTGAAACAGCACAGTGCATATCATCTGCAAGGTAAGGGTCATCTGGCTTATATACATGACTCTTAGGCATATCCCTTAAATGGTGGTCCTGTACATCTGGTAAGGAATGACTGGAGCCATACTGATTCCGTACATCATGGGGATCTGGCACAGAGCCACGACCAATTCCCATGGGCTTTCCAACAGGACTCAGAGGGCTCTCTTCCTCTGAGTTCTGCGTACGCATAGAAGGACGGCCACTACGGCCATGTGTGCCCCTCTGTGATCTTTCCATGGCGTCCCTCTCATAAGACTTACTTCGGTAACCACTTGAATCTCTGGAGGAAATTTTATCCATACCATAACCTGTAGACCTTGATCGTCCGGATCCATAAAGACGATCATCCTCTTCCAAAGCCTCTCTTGATCCGTAGTACTTCTGTTGATCATAACTCTTTTTCACGCCAGTCCTGGACACCACAGTGCAACTACCACCTGTTGATGTTGTCATGGTGTAGGAGGCTAGATCAGATTCTACATCTCGAGCTTCTTCAATTGGAGAGAATTTGGATATCTTTTGTTCCATGCCTTGCTTCCTATGTTTGCTACGTTTGGACGAAACAGCAGGTGCCAAATTTTTGGATGAGTGTTTTTGGCTTCCCATTCCTCCACTGCTACGGGATGAATGCTTATAGTCATCATAATAATAACCCGTACCACCACTTACAGTGGTACTTGAATGTCCATGGCTGTCTACTGCACTTTGATAAGTATTTGAAGTTCTTCCATATAAATTCTCAGAGCCATTGCCATAAGTTGGTCCACGTGGGCCATTCTCACTTCCATAACCTACCCGTGACATGTCAGCGGACCCCATGTTTTCTTTTGTAAGTTCACTGATATCATCAATCATGACATAATTTCTGGGGATATTTTGTTCTAGATTTGTGGCATAGACACCATCTGTTACATATCCTGATGATGGACTTGGGATACGTTCAGTCAGAGGTTGGTCAGAGGGGCGATACTGACCATAAGCATTGTTCAGGGGTGAGGAATAGACACCACTAAATCCAGTTTCTTGAGCTGATGTTGCGATTGGAAATGAAGGATTACTGATAACTTCATAGTTTGTGGGTAGCTTCTGTTCAAGATCAGCAAGAGAGGTTTGCCTTGGCCTTTGATAGGCAGAAAGCATGTCTGTGTGGGGTTGGAAGGACATGCTCTGTGCAGGATAAGGTAGGGTCTGCCCTGGTAAAGGTGCAGGGGGTGGTTGGAATCCCTGGTGACTGGACTGCTGCGAACCAAGATCAGTCTCATAAGTAGGCTGACCATAGCTATGAGTCTGGTATGGCCCTGGGGTCTGATAGGATGAAGGTTGAGGAGGATGAGGTTGGAAGGTTCCAGGCTGGGGCTGTGAGGAGGTTGGATATGGTGTTGTCTGAAACCCAATCTGCTGATAGGCTGCAGTGGGTGGTTGTGTGGGTGTGGGCTGGGCCTGTGGATATTGATATGGAACATATGAGGAGGTAGGAGGGTACTGAGATGCATTCAAATCAGTAGTAAACTGGTTAAGAGGTGCTGTACTTGGGCGTGACAACATTCCATTTTCTTCATAGGTGCCTGGTGCTACCCCAGCTAGTCGCAAATTATTCAGCTCACTGTCTGACATGTAGTCACGTGCATCCCCCATGCATCGCAGGTATGCAAACTCTCGCCTCTCTCTATCTTTAACCCTGGTTTCCTTGCGCTGAGTGATGCCCAGTTCCAAGCATCGCAACTTAGCATCAATCTCCTTTTCCTCTTCCTCTAACTCTACCTGTTGTTTACGTAATTTGGTGGATTCTTGCTCTACGGCTTTCAGTTCACTCAGCAAGCCTGCCTTCATTGCACCTTGTACAGGACGTGGCAAAACCCTCTGGGATGCTCCGGGAGAAGTGTATATATGGGGAATTGCTGGTGTTACAATCGGTACAGGTGTCTCATCTGGAGGGGGACTTGGGAGAGTTCTCTTCACCTTTCTCATCATTGCGTTCTGCTGCTGCAAGGCAGACATCTGGAAAGCAGACATGTTAGAGATGGATTAAAATGACAGCAGACAAAGGAAAGCAGACATGTTAGAGATTGATTAAAATGACAGCAGACAAAAATGTACTACCATTTTCCTTAATACTTTAAAAAGGAAATAATAATAATAACCAAATTAGGTAAATCTGTTAAATATATTATACATACTGCATGCAGACAGTTGTATCACAGTGCATCACTCTGTATTACAGTATTTATCTCTTTCATTTTTCATAAATCCCTCAGAGGAATTTTGGGGCATACAATGCACTTGAGGTTCAGAAAACCAACCGAACTAAAAATAAAAACATTACTGTACAAGATATTGCAAGCACACTCAAAAACTAAACAGCTATTTTGTCAACCAATTATAAATATATATATGATACAATTTTATAAATTACTAGTGGTTTCAGAATCAGTCAGGCAATATATTATACATGTATAAAAATGACTACAATCCTATTTAGCTGTAATAATTTTGGTGTACCTAATATTTTAGTGTTAACACAAGAATTCGTTTTCAGTTTACAAGAAATAAACATTAAAATATCATATAACAAACAAAAAACATCTGTATACCTGTGAAGTTAGATAATCCATTAAAGAAATTCAGTTAAAACACACTGGATGAAGAGTCAGAAGAAATAGCTTCCTTTTAGCTGTTGTATAGTTCTTTAAATGCACAAGCCTGAGCATTCCTTAGACAGGAATCAAACTGAGAATGCAAGACTCAGACCTCTCTGACCAGCTGCTGACAAGCCGGAAGACAGCAGGGCTGACCCAGTATGCCAACATTTTGTGCCAGCCTCTAGCATTTCTAAGGCTTTGCCAGATATAGCAGTTTTTCTGTGTGTGTGTGTGTGTGTGTGTGTGTGTGTGTGTGTGTGCCAACATTTCCTCTAGCATTTCTAAGGCTTTGCCAGATATAGCAGTTTTTCTGTGTGTGTGTGTGTGTGTGTGTGTGTGTGTGTGTGTGTAAAGGTAAAGATAAAGCAGGGAATGAATGGTAAATTAAAAAATACATGGAGAACTAAATAACTATATTTATTTTATACTATTTGATTTATATTGCTTTTCATGTGAACAGATAGGTTTGGTGCTGTCCAACCTACACCTTATTAAAACAAAACAATTGTTTACAAGGAGTATTAAAGTCTATACAATTATACATTGCTGCATATAAATATAGTAATAATGGTAATGGAATTTTCTGAAATTAATATTTACAAGCTGTAGTTTTGTAGTCAACAAAAGAAAACTGTATAGTAATTACATTTTTTGCAAGTAATGAAATGGTTCCATACCTGGCTTGCTGGGCTGGTTTGACTTTGGTATAAGGAGAATTTGGTCTTGGCTGGGTCCTCTGATGTTGGACTGAGAGGCTTAGGATCTGACATGGACCGCTGAACACTCTTTATGGGCCTTGGAATAGTCTGATGCCTTTGTGGTGACTCTGCAATGAAGGCTTTTTGTTGGGGAGTCACATGTGCCTTGTTAAGCTTCTCACTGGAAGTAAATGTAGTCTCCAACATACGATGGGGAGACAACGGAGACACTGGAGAGTACAGCACTTGTGGAGATTTGGGAGGCTGACGGGAAGGAGATTCATTTTGCTGCTGAGCTTGCTGGTATCCAATATCTAATGGGTCTGGCTTTCTCCTTTCAAACTTGGTTTGCATGGCACCAACTAATTGCAGACTAGTGGAATAGGGACTAACAGTAGTGGGAACACTAAGCTGAGGAGCAACAACTCCTTGGGATTGTGCCTCTGGATCAGTTTGACATGCTAAACTCTCTCCCTTATGGGTCCTTTCTGGAGCAGATATGTAGTGAAGGAGTTCAACCTTTGATGTTTCAGCCATGGTAATGTGGATGGCTGGAGAGATTCTACTCAACTGGTCTGACTCAGTCTGACATGAGGAGTCATTAGTGGTCTGAATGGCAATGCTAGATTTAGATGCATCGCACTTAGTCTCTGCAGTTGGTTCAGAGTGCTTGGAGTATCTTGAACGTCTGCGGCGTATTGGCTGACTGTCCCACTCACCCTGGTCTTCTTCATCTGTCTGAACGCTGCAGTCAGCTATACGTCTAGTTCTACGACGACGAGACATGAGTTTATCCTCTGTGTCTTCATCATCAGTTTGGACACTGCAATCTGCAATTCTCTTGACTGACTCATCCTCTGATCCATTCCTCAAACGGGGCATAGAGTTTTGTTTCTTCATAATCCAACCTTCTCCATGATCTTCACTATTTTTAAGGGACATCTCTGAAGAAGAGCTGGGCAAAGGCCTAGTGGACACCACTGCCTGGACCACCTGCCCATCGGCACATGGCAAGATCTGCACACTCATTTCTAAGGCGGTGCCAGATATAGCAGTTTTTCTGTGTGTGTGTGTGTGTGTGTGTGTGTGTGTGTGTGTGTGTGTGTGTGTGTAAAGGTAAAGATAAAGCAGGGAATGAATGGTAAATTAAAAAATACATGGAGAACTAAATAACTATATTTATTTTATACTATTTGATTTATATTGCTTTTCATGTGAACAGATAGGTTTGGTGCTGTCCAACCTACACCTTATTAAAACAAAACAATTGTTTACAAGGAGTATTAAAGTCTATACAATTATACATTGCTGCATATAAATATAGTAATAATGGTAATGGAATTTTCTGAAATTAATATTTACAAGCTGTAGTTTTGTAGTCAACAAAAGAAAACTGTATAGTAATTACATTTTTTGCAAGTAATGAAATGGTTCCATACCTGGCTTGCTGGGCTGGTTTGACTTTGGTATAAGGAGAATTTGGTCTTGGCTGGGTCCTCTGATGTTGGACTGAGAGGCTTAGGATCTGACATGGACCGCTGAACACTCTTTATGGGCCTTGGAATAGTCTGATGCCTTTGTGGTGACTCTGCAATGAAGGCTTTTTGTTGGGGAGTCACATGTGCCTTGTTAAGCTTCTCACTGGAAGTAAATGTAGTCTCCAACATACGATGGGGAGACAACGGAGACACTGGAGAGTACAGCACTTGTGGAGATTTGGGAGGCTGACGGGAAGGAGATTCATTTTGCTGCTGAGCTTGCTGGTATCCAATATCTAATGGGTCTGGCTTTCTCCTTTCAAACTTGGTTGGCGTGGCACCAACTAATTGCAGACTAGTGGAATAGGGACTAACAGTAGTGGGAACACTAAGCTGAGGAGCAACAACTCCTTGGGATTGTGCCTCTGGATCAGTTTGACAGGCTAAACTCTCTCCCTTATGGGTTCTTTCTGGAGCAGATATGTAGTGAAGAAGTTCAACCTTTGATGTTTCAGCCATGGTAATGTGGATGGCTGGAGAGATTCTACTCAACTGGTCTGACTCAGTCTGACATGAGGAGTCATTAGTGGTCTGAATGGCAATGCTAGATTTAGATGCATCGCACTTAGTCTCTGCAGTTGGTTCAGAGTGCTTGGAGTATCTTGAACGTCTGCGGCGTATTGGCTGACTGTCCCACTCACCCTGGTCTTCTTCATCTGTCTGAACGCTGCAGTCAGCTATACGTCTAGTTCTACGACGACGAGACATGAGTTTATCCTCTGTGTCTTCATCATCAGTTTGGACACTGCAATCTGCAATTCTCTTGCATGACTCATCCTCTGACCCATTCCTCAAACGAGGCATAGAGTTTTGTTTCTTCATAATCCGACCATCTCCCTGATCTTCACTATTTTTAAGCGACATCTCTGAAGAAGAGCTGTGCAAAGGCCTAGTGGACACCACAGCCTGGACCACCTGCCCATCAGCACATGGCAAGATCTGCACACTCTGGCCCTCTTGAGGAATAATTCTACCACTCTGATCATAGATAATTGAGATGGTTTGAGGTGTCGTTGCACCAACCATTACACCTTGAATTGCCCCTTGAGCTGTGGTAGCTGCTGCTGCAGCCGTCGCCGAAGCAGCTGCCGCCTCTGCTGCTGCTGCTTCAATGGCTGCTGTTTTCTGCCTCTTTTGGTCTTCAAGCTGCTGCTGGAGTTGCTGTTGTAGGGACTGAATATGGTCTAGCTGCATCCTTTGATGTGCCAACTGCTCCCTTTGCATCACAAGCTGGGTTTCCCTTTCAGCTTGTTGCTGCTGAAGAACCTGCTGCTTGATGGTCTGTAGCTCTTGTATCTCCCGCTGCATGAGCAGATGTTCTTTCTCTCTGTGCCTCTGAAGTTCCATGCGGTCCCTCTCCAACTCCTCTTGTAAACGTAGCTGACGCAATTTCTCTAACTCAACACGTTCTCGCTCTAGCTGCAAGAGCTGCTCCTGTTGTAGTCGCAATCGTTCCTCTTCTTTTTCCCTCTCAATATTAGCAGATGTGGTTATAGTGGTACTGCCAGATGCATCTGGAAAAACTCTAGTAATTGCCTGGGACTGTTTTTGTGGCACTGTCAATTTTTGAGGCTGTGTCTGTGGCTGGCTTTGAGTATGAGTTTGTTCCTGACTTTTGACCAGTGACTGTGGTTGAGTTTGGGGCTGTATTGGGAGTTGTGTTGTAGTACCATCTACTGAAATATGAGACAAGGGAGCCTGTTCATTTCCAACTGATTGAACTGGCACAGTACTTGTATGAGCTGGTTGTACACCTTGCAGACCCAAATTTGAAATAGGTTGACCAGTTTTAGGTGATGAAGTTGTTGACATACTGCCAGGTGCTGTAGGCTTTCCCAGGTAAACTGGAGCTTCCTGGGATGTACTAGAAGGTGGCACACTTCCTGATGAAGTATCTGGAGCTGTTACTGAAAATTTATTTGGAGGAGGATATCTGTAAGGTCCTTGGGCATTAAGAGGCATTCTTGGGGTGACTTGAGGCAACCTGGTGAGGCTAGCCAGAGGTACAGCAGTTACACTGGCTGAAGGGTAAGATCCGTATACTGCTCTTAACATGGGATTGGGAACAGGGGCAGGCTGGGTGGTGATTGGCAGGGTGGAGGCTATTGGGGTGTTGATAGTAGAATATATCATGCCATCAGCTGTCCTTACAGCAGGGGGATACAAAGACCTTAGGCTAGCCTGTCTAGCATTGATTAAATTTGTAAGTGTCTGACCATGTACTGTTGGTCTGCCATCAGGACCATACAAGAGATTGGCTCTAATAGATTCTAGGCCTTGTTGAAGATTAAGTCTTCCTGCAGGGCCTGCTCTCCCAGCACCAAACTGCAGAAGCTCAGGATTACTGGTATAGCGGCTACCAAACTGCTCCATGGAGTTAAGAGCAGCACACATTCTGCTAATCTCTCTGGCTGTAGTGGCACTATACTGTGCAAGATTGGATTCTTGAAAACCACCAAGATCACGTGAAAGATGACTATACTCCGCATTTATATTGGACATTGAGCCATATCTTCGCAAAGGTAATGGTGGAGCTGAATCACCTCCTTGATGGCGTAGATCTGTGTAAGATCCATATTGGGCACCCATTCCAAGATATCCTGCCTCATAAGCCTGCTTCATGGTGCTTAAATCCACTGCTAGGTCCCCAGGGTCAGTCCTTTGATAATATTGGAGACTTGAACCTGCTAAATTGTTGTCTGACATTGATGGTGGAAGTCGTCCGGGAGGAGACAAGGTAAAAGATTTGCGTTCATCTGCAGATGCTTGTATGTTTACTGTTTGGTAGCCATCTTTTCCAGGTGCTTGGGATGGCTCTGCAGAAGGATCTGATGGTGCTGTTTTACCTCTCTGAGTAAAAGGACCTGAGCAACTACCTGCAAATGGCAAATTGTAGACAACGTCACAGCAAGCTAACTGCTTCTCTGGTTTAATCTGTCCAGTGAGATCTAGAACTTCTACTGGTGGAGGCGGCTCCTCTCTTTTAACAAGCTGGGTCACTGTACCTCCTTGAGTGCTATTCTCATCCAACTGCACCATCATTACCTGGGGCTTTCCTGTGGAGAGATTCATTACAGCAGGCTTATTCTTTAGTTCCAAAGCCACCCCACCATATATGTCATGACCAAGTGTAGGGGTGGTAGACGCAGAGCATGATAATAGTGGTGGAGGTAGCGGAGATATCTTGGGAATAGAGCTTACTGCTGTTTGGGTCCCTCCACAAGTGTTCTGGCTTACGACCAAGTCCTTCTTCAACAATATTGGCTGCACTTGATTAGCTAAGTTGTACCGGGCAAAAGATGCATTTTGTTGATGCTGCTGGAGCTGTTGCTCAAGGAGCTCTTGTTGCTGCTGAAGCTTCTGTTGCTGCTTCTGAAGTTGTTGCTGTTGAATGCCTAAATTTTCCAG
Organism: Sinocyclocheilus grahami; assembly: GCF_001515645.1. NCBI lineage: Eukaryota > Metazoa > Chordata > Actinopteri > Cypriniformes > Cyprinidae > Sinocyclocheilus > Sinocyclocheilus grahami. The sequence goes on from NW_015505182.1 coordinate 8,498,082, forward strand.
ACAAGCATCAATTTTTGGAATGGATGGATCTGTGATAATTGGCCTGGTCTGGGTCAGACAGACTGCAGATCCAACTCCTTGACCAAAGTCGACTCTATTTTGTAAAGGATCTCCATAAACGACTGGTTGTTTTGGCTGTGATATGAACATGGATGCTGCCACAGTCACACTTACAGTTGTTGGTGTAGTTGTTGACAACGGAGGTTGTGCCTGTGCATTTAGATTCATAATAAGAGGTTGTACAGCAGTATGACGGCTTGGTGGTGTTTCTGTATCAAGTGAATATCGACGTGTATCAGAAGCTAGAGATGTTAAGTCCATACCCTGGTCTGTCATGATAATTGGCGCAGGCTTCATTGGTGCTCTAAGATCCACTATATTACTACATGGACCAACTGTGCCTTGCTCTACAACTCTTGAGGTACCAGGTACTGTGGAGATTCTACACAAGGATATGTTTCCCACTGGAAGAGATCCACTACTTTGGGAACCAGCAGAGGTGGCAGTGCTCACAGCCACGCTAACTCTTTCCGATATCTGTGTCCTTTGCAAGCTATGTTGAGGTGATGGGTGAGCTGGATATTTTTGTGGTGATGTGGGTGACTTTGTTGTTGCATGTTGAGTCTGATAAATTGTCTGTTGGCTGTCTTTTGTTGGTGAGGATAAAGGTGAGGTGGAGGAATTCACTGTCACTGGTTTGATTTGACTGCTAGTTCCTGATACCATAGCAGGGGAATCTTGGGAGGACTGCTGTCTTGAAAGACGTGGTGCCCCAGCTCTATGAGGGATCTGAGAAGTCTGAGTAGGTGCCACAGTAGAAGTTGTACAAGGTGCAGGGGCACGTGTTGGACTTTGTGTGGGAGAAGTGGAAGGGGATGTGGAAGGACTTGAGCCTTTAAGATATGAGAACATCTTTGATGTCAAGGAGGACGCTCCAGGATCTGGCACTTGACCCTGTACTTTCCCCTGAACACCAGGTCTTCCTTGAGGCTGTGTGGGAGCAGGCTGCCTAACTTGAGACTGTTGGGAGCCAGTAACATGGCTTCCTTTGGAGGTTTGGTTGCTTATTCTAACTTGACTTTGTTGTGTAGCATGTACTCTTTGTGTCCCTCTTCCTGAAGGATCATTTCCAGAGAATGAAACTGGAGCTGAGATCTGGGTAGGACTTGTACCTGGACTCAAAGAAGTTGTTCCAGAATCTAAATGATGTTTCTTGTCTGTTTGAAGGACTCTTTCCTGGTTTTGTTGTCCTTGTCTTCCTGGTGCACGTTGCTGCTTTTGCATCATCTCTGCTTTTCGCATCATTTCCTCATAAACCTCTTCAGCACTTTTTAATGATTTCTCTGCCGCAGATGGAGAGACAGCAGAAGTTTTTTCTGTTGGAGAGTACAAAGACATAAATGTAGGTAAATTATATTCACTGCCAGACTTGTACAGCTTTGAACCCATTTCAAATCCTTCAGCTTCTGAATCCATGGAGGGAGAGTATTCTGAGCAGGATGATCTATGTAGTTCTTCCATTTCAGCAGCTTGTCTGAGTTCCTCTGTTGGTGATGCATCTTCAATGGGTGAAAGGTTACTAGGAGGTGTCTTCGATCTCTCTCTGCGTCTCTGCGCTCTCAGTTCCTCTTTGTCCCGTTTAGTTTTTCTGGCTGTACTGCGAATCCTTTGCTGCTCTAAGTCTCTCATCTTTTCCTGCTCTCTCAGAAGTTCCTCTTCTTCTCGCAACTCGTCTTCTTCTGAGGAGTCCTCAATGGTGGGCAATAGTGGACCATGGGATCGATGCCTTGCTTTTCTTTGCTGCTTTGCTTCCTCAAGCCTTTGTCTTCTGCTAGGACTGCTATCACTATCATCTTCCATTGATGACACAGAGGTTGGAGAAGTTCCAGAGGTATAACTCGGTGTGGTTGCAGGGAGGGTTGATGAGTATTCTCCCCTGGACCTTTCTTCAGGTGACCCAGTAAGGCTTTCCATCTCAAGCTCAGGCTCCCTGAGGTCATGATCTGTGCTGAGTTCCATGTCACGATTATAGCTATTTGTATTATTCAGTTCAATAGTTTTAAATCGTCTCAGACCACCTTGTGAGGCCATCATGTCATCCGCTTCACCCGATTTGTAGCTATCAGTGCTTTTAGTTTCTTCTTCAAAACTGCTAGATTGCTGCGTCAGGCGACGTCTCTCTTTTCCTAGATCTCCGCTGTGTTTATGGCTCCTTTTTGTCTTCACGTGGCCCTCAACATCTGCTGTGTCTTCCTCATCTGCACTCATTTCCAGAATCTGTCTCCTCATGAACTCCTCATCAGTCAGGTTTTTCTGTGACTTCTTCTGTCGGGGTGGTAATGGAGAAAGGCCACTTTCACTACTGTCTTCCACATAATCATGTCGTAATTTACAACTGAGATCATCCGATGCTTCCTCATCAGACTCATATTCCTGATCTTGTGTTATAGACAGAGATTGAGGTCTCTGCTGTTCTGCTGTGTCTCTTCCATCACAATGCTGTCCTTGGTCAATGGCTGTATGTGACTCCAACAGAGGTCGCATTGAACTTTCCAGTTTTGTTAGTTCAGATGGACTTGGGGGGCTGCGTTGGTCAGAAATCCCCCTCTCACTGAGCTTCATAGAGTCCTCTTGGATCAAGCCAGTAATCTCACTCTGGGAGCTGGATATACCATCAGAGGAGTAGCCTGTATCACTCAGACTCTGTGTGCTAGACTTGTTGGAATCCTGTAAATGCAGAGGACACTGCATTAGGTCATATGTCATATGATCATTTAAATTATACTGAAAGATTTACAAAGCCAACTAACATATAAAACATTTTATTAACCACAATATACAAAACATGCAAATGGCACACATTAGACAAGCATGCAAAACCTGGAGGGGATGAGGTCAAAAGTGAATCTAAATCCGGAAAAACCTGAAAATTGTAGTAAATGTAAAAGTATGCTATAAATAATACTAGTTAATGATGTAAATATACATGGCATGCATATGTTAACACATGATAACTCTGGAAATACTTATAGTGTATGTCTCATTAAATGGTTACATGAGGCTATTTGTAACTTCAGTTCTTTGTAATGGATAAGACAAAGTTTACAAATGATGTTGACTCATCACTGTGCTCTTGTAACCATCAGGCACTGGAAATAGTGATTAACCACTGAGACTGTTCATTTTTTAACCCGTTTTTTGAGTACAGATGACATTTGTTATATTATTTAGCATACAACATTCCCATCATAGAATGCTGAAGTGATCTGTTATGAAGGACAAAGACAGTGGTGATGAGGACATGGAGGGCCACTCACGTCATCGTGTTTAGATTTCTGCTTGCCACTACTTTTCTTCTCATCTTTTTTATCCGATGTTCCCTTTTTAGATGTTGCTTTGATGTCCCCCTCTTTTTCTGTTTTGAACATAGCTTGTTTCTTGTTAATGCCTTGATCTTGTTTTTCTGTCTCAGCCTTAGTTGTAGGAAATTGTTGAGAGGGGCCCTTGGATTGTGGCGCCCCTTGCTTTACCGGAGAAAAAGGACCACTTACTTGGGCACCAGGTGGCTTTTGCTGCTGAGGGCCGGTAGGTCTCAGCGCAGCTTGCTGACTGGGCCCTCGCTGCTGTTGTTGATTGGCTGGGCCTGGTAGTCGGGGAGATCCAACGGATGATGGCACAGGAGGAGGAATATCCCCTAAGCTCCCTGACATTGCTCTCTGGGTCTGGCATGTCAAACACAGCCATTCTTTCTTCTGAAAATGAAAGGGAAACATGTAATAAGTACAAGGAAACAATTGAGATATAAAGGGGAAAAAAACTGTAGACAAGGTTAAAGTGTCAATAGTCAGATTACATGTGATTTATCACATCACTCGCCCTCACTGGCATTCTCTTGCACTCTATCTGCCTTTGTCACACTACTATTGTAATTTAAAAGGGATTTGGTCAAGCCGAGCAAGCAAGCATAACTGGGTCCTGGCCAAGGCCTCAAAGGCCTTTTCTCAAAGGCCTTGCTGATTCTCTTCAAAGCCACAGTGTTTAACACACACAATTATTTAGCCTCTGTTAAGTCCAGTAAGACACACAAGCTCAGAATTATGGCTGATACCATCCACAGGAGGCTCCTGTGTATTCAAAATCACAAAGCATTTAATTAAACGCTTTAGGAGTGTGAGACAATAAACATATGATCATTAAAGGGATCGTTCACCCAAAAAATGAAAATTCTGTCATTATTTACTCACCCTCATGTCGTTCCAAACCTGTAAGACCTCCGTTCATCTTCGGAACACAAATTAAGATATTTTTGAAGGAAACTGAGAGCTCTCTGACCCTCCCATAGACAGCAAGGTTCCTTACACGATCAAGGTCCAGAAACGTAGCAAGGAGATCGGTAAAATAATCCATGTGACATCAGGGGTTTAACCGTAATTTTACGAAGCTACGAGAATACTTTTTGAGCGCAAAAGAAAAAAAAAAGACTTTATTCTTTATTTATGTCAGCTGTGCCACGCGGATATGTTTTCGTTCAAATTAAAGCGTAAACAACGTAAACAGAGTATCTGTGTAGCACAGCTGACACAAAACAGCATACGCAATTTACGTTCAGTGGATACTGTCCAAAATGGCACTAGGGTGACGCGGAGGAGAAGAATTGTTGAATAAAGTCGTAATTTTTTTTCTTTTGGGCACAAAAAGAATTCTCGTAGCTTTGTAAAATTACGGTTGAACCCTTGATGTCACATGGATTATTTTACCGATGTCCTTGCTATGTTTCTGGGCCTTGTTTGTCCTTGCTGTTCATGGGAGGGTCAGAGAGCTCTCAGATTCCATCAAAAATATCTTAATTTGTGTTCCGAAGATGAACGAAGGTCTTACGGGTTTGGAACGACATGAGGGTGAGTAATTAATGACAACATTTTCATTTTTGGGTGAACTATCCCTTTAAGAAATCATTTTGCTTTTGAATTTGGACCAAGAGCTCACAAATTACTGGATGAATCACATAACAGCTTTTCATTTCTAGAACAATGTTCAGAATTACATGTGGCAAACACTTGCTGTGCAGTGCGTGATCTATAATGACTATATAAAATAACAAAATAAAAAATTACAAAAAAACACACCAGGAATATACAAACTGACATCTAGGACAGATGACTTCATAGAGAGTGATAAACAAAATTATAGACACTGACAGTATGATCTCATAAAACCAGTTAAACCCAATTGCATTGCTAGATCAACTATAAAGTAAAAATCATTTGCATTTTTATAATAAAACTCACTAAAGCATTGAGCCAGTAATTCCTTCTGCATCATCACAGAAAATATTCACCATAGCAGCAAATAGTACACCGACATAAAATAAAACATCTACTGAAAGTTATTCTCTTTCACAGCCATGGGTCTACAGATAATTTCAAAAGAAAGAACACCAAAACCATTCAGATATACTGTTATAAGAGACTACAGAAGTTCTCACTAAGTTTAATGAGTCTCATGAGTACAGCAAATAAACAGTAATAGTTCTCCGAGTCCTAAATATGAAAGAGATCATTTTCAATTTGCTGTGCCACTCTTTTCTTAATTTTCCTGTCAGACGTCTCTACTTTCACAATACCTTTTGTAATTGTTTGCTGGGTTTTGTTTCTATTCAGTGATTGAGGTTTGGTGACTTAGGTTGATGTACAAGCAGTTGCATCAGTGTAGATCGGGACAGAATCCCATGGGGTGTACTGCTTGTTGATCTCTGGTGCACAAAGCATACACAAACATACCACAAACTGGCATCAGAAGTTGCTCACTTATGTAAACTGCGCCAAAATAGAAGTCATCATCCAAAGGTGTGTTGGGTGGTTGCTAAGGCATTGCTAAGCAGTTGCTAATGTTTCTAGGTGGTTGCTTATTGGCAAAAGACAAAAACCAACCACCACTATTTTCTATCATATTTTGGTCCTGGCATATGACTGGGATGCATAAGTGGAAATCTATAGGATTTTATGCTGAAGTTAAATACAAAGGTTTTGGCGTTCTACAAAGTAATGGCAATAGTAATAAGTCCTAAATGTATAACTTGTAACTTCATACAAATTATGCCATTAAAATCTCCAAAGCCAAGCTGGTGAGTATAGAAAGAAGCTCTTTGTGGTAAGTAAACAGCTCTGCTTTTAACAAAATTCAGACAAAATGTATGTGCACAGCTTTGCTTGACTGCTAGAGCGGGTCAGGATGAAATAGAGGCTGAGAAAAGGAAAGGTTCTGCCATGCGAGACAGACGCCTTTTCTTTTTGATTCTACATCCCCCCCAGTGCTCCACACTGAAGCTAAATATAAATAGGTGCAGCGTTCACTCAATGCTTGTGCAAAGCTCACAAAATGCTCTGCCATCTGTGCCTTTCTGCTTTTTACATGGTGTGTTGAAGTGGAATGGACGTTGTGTGAGTGTAGTCATTTCTGAGGTGTGCTTTTAGCATAATGAACAAAGCAAAGGTAGTAATGCAGTGTGTGCCTGTGAAGAAAGCCCAAGAAAAACTGTAACTGTAATTTCAAAGCAAATGATTTGTGAAAGCTGTGACTCATTTGGACTGGCCGAATTTACATGAATGATTGATTTCTAAAACACAGTCTTTTTTGCATTGAAAAATGTATGTATGACACCTTTGGCTTTAGAGGTTAATTAATAATGGTTTGAAAAAATGGGAGAGGCCTCTGAAATAATATAGTATTTTCTGTGTACATTTGAGTTTTAGTGAGCATGGAAACCACAGATGCAATGTCAGCTCTTACTGGACATGAGACAATCAGACAATTCTGGTTTGATTTGCAATTCAAAGTCAAGTCTCAGGTTTTCGCTTTCGAGTCTCAGGTAATGATGGAAAAGACTCAAGTTACAAGGCCAAGACAAATCAAGGCCTAAATTCAGGCCTTTTAGCCTTAATAATAACTTCAATGTATATGATCTGTGCTAATCATGCAGATTTTTAAATTAATCACTAATAAAAAGGTAAATCTGCATAGGAAGTATGCAATTTAAATGAAGCAATATACATTTAAACAATCTAACTATCAAACATTCTACTGGCATATTGGATGCCAAAGAATAACATGGTTAAACTTTATACCAATGCACTACCCAAATTAGAAAATACCTGGATTAATGGGTTCCAAGGCCAGGACAGTTGCTTTGTAAAATAATGTTCAAGATTGCTTGCTTAACTACACTACTGTGAACAACAATAAATGTTTGCTAACATTATTTAGTAAATCCACAGGACCTGAATTAGCTAATTGCATACCTGTGTTACTGTGTGTCTGTGATTTTTGCTCCTAGTTCACAGTGTCTTTGGATGTTGCCATCAAGCAGGTGCAGACTTGAATGTTTTGCTTGCTGGGATAAACCTTGCATTCAATAGATTTCAAATGTTACATAAACCACGTTCCTTATAAATCGCTGCATGCATTTGAATGTCTCAAAAGTTTAAATCTGAAAAAATTTGCCAGATTAAATCAAAGCCATCTACATGACTGCTTTATACTGCACCACAACGGCTTGAGTCTGCCAGTGCTGGGAGAATCAAAGCTGCACGCCATCTCACAATAGTAATACGGCATATGTATGGCATTTGTAAGTAAATCATTTTAATACAGACAGGGAAAATGAAGCTCTGCTAGAAGTGAAACCACAATGGAAATCAAGGGTCTTGAATTTTACACACCACTCATGTTCAGATGTATACACGGTATACATCTCTCAGACTGAAATGAGTCTTCTCCCCTATAAAAATATCATGTAAATGCAAATGATCACTGTTAATGATTAGCATATAGATTAGATTGTTTGCTAAAGCATCCTTCCTCTTGTTACAAAAAAATGCCAAGTACTGGTCCCTATTCACAAACCATTACACGCAGCTCAGCAAATAAAAAGACAGGTAGAAAAATGAAAACGCGAGAGATCAAAGTGTTAGTAGATCAGTTTAGTCATTTAAACTCCGTAGTGAAGGGCAGAGAGGTGTACAGCTCTTAAAAGATTTACTTTAAGAGATAGTGGGTGTAAGGCCTTAGCCTTTGAAGCGCTTTACATAAAACTCTGCAACTCAATGCTCAATGGGAAAAACACACGGGCCAAAAAAATCGATCTCTTTGAGATTGAGGGGACAGAAAGCGAGAGAAAGAACTATGAATGTTTGTATGTTTAATGTGTGCACGCAGAATTTATCACAGTTAGGCAGGTTTATTAGAATTGATTATACAGATTTTGAAGCAAGACACTCACTGAAGGTTTCACTACAAATATTAACAGCACCCAAATGACAAAAAAACTCCACACATGGTGTTTCTTGTCACTCTTTCATATCGACATCCAAGAAAAACTCACTTTTCCTCTACCAGGCTGCTTGCTGCAAGAAAACATGTCAGTCTAAGGCTGTGAAAGATTTGCTTATATGGATTTTGAAAGCAAGAACTGATGCATTTTTACATACCCAGTAAGTGTAGTCTGCACAACTGACTGAAAAGAGTTGCATTTGTCTTGCCATGTGAAATGAATTCTATTTGTTTATAGTCTACCTTGTTTTTCCATTTTCTACAACCACATGTAATGCCAAATCAAGCAATAAAAAGTGTATATCACAAATCAATGCACTTGGCCAAGCAGGGAACAGAGTTGGAATGGCAAAATTCTATGTTTTTGTAGTCACTGATCTGAGAATAACTGCATTTAGGAGAAATTTTAGATATAATACATTTACATTTATTCATTCTGTAGACACTTATCCAAAGCAACTTTATAAATAAGGATATACTATTCATCTTAAGAAGGCAATAACGAGAGTGCTAACAATACAGATTGCCTAGAACAGTACAGACTAGAAAACTGCAAATAGTTTTAGCAATTTTTTCAAATAAATAGAATGTAAATCATTTCAATAGAGAATTGTTCCAAATGCAAAAGGTTATAGGTTCAACCCCAGAAGGGATGATTTATGAGCTATAACCACTATGCCCTAGCTCTAAGAGGAATGAAACAAACACAAGAAGTCACTTGGGATAAGAAGTGTGTGCTAAATATAGAATAATGTAATTATAGTGTTCCTTTTTTTGGTTAAGTGTACAGAAAGGCATAAATTACATTTACATATCAATTAAAGTTAGAGATTGTGACACTCAAATTTTGAGGTTTGACATTAAAATATTACAATCACAGAGGTTTAACTTTAATGTCTGAGCTTTTCAGTCAAACTTCTACAATTTATTCCAGACAAACAGAGCCATCTACAGTCTACAAATTAAATTAGCTCATCACTGTGAATACAAGATTTACATAAGACAATCTCTTACATAATTTCATGATGGCTGCAATGCTTTCTATATCAGAAATACAGAGTGATTATGTCCAGAATTAAACATAATTTGATATAGTATCAGGGATATTTAGTACAGTACATTCAAATAAGATTAAAACATTTTTTCTTCATCTGATTAGACAGCTATGAAACATGCCGGACTGTTTAAAGTAATCACAATAAATCTATATTTAATTAGTGGTCACTACTATTGCTCAGAAGCATTTTGAACAAACTCTTACCCCCAAGTTTTAAACTTAAGTGCATAAGTTTGTGGACAGTTCGGCCCTACAAAGGCAAAGACCTTAACTTGCTAGAATGTGAAACAGAGAAAAATTACTTTAAAGTTTTTTACTTGTCCAGCCAAATTAATTATAGGTAGGACACTAGAAATGTAACAATTAGATGTTTTAGTAATGAAAATGATCTACATTAACAAGTTTTAAACTTAAGTGCATAAGTTTGTGGACAGTTCGGCCCTACAAAGGCAAAGACCTTAACTTGCTAGAATGTGAAACAGAGAAAAATTACTTTAAAGTTTTTTACTTGTCCAGCCAAATTAATTATAGGTAGGACACTAGAAATGTAACAATTAGATGTTTTAGTAATGAAAATGATCTACATTAAAAAATTGTGGGGAAAAAACTCACTTGATTTGTACCCCTATTCTGAAGTTAATGTACTCTACCTTTGCATTGTCTGGAAAACGTGAGAAATCACACCAAGGCAAAAGGCAGTAACTTCCACATTATCAATATTTGGTTGCTGATCACCATTTACAAAATCGTTATAGTAACACCTGTATAAAATCTAGTGATCATGGGCTATCTCATAGGCTATTGCATATAGTAATGTGACTGTATTTATTTATTTATTTTTGACCGTAACAAGCAGACTAAAAGTTAAATATGTGAGTGGATACCGTGGATACCAATTTATTTGCTATGCTCATTAAAGTAAAAGAATGCTAGACATAGCATAATTGCTTTTATATTGATGAAATAGAGGCTGAGAAAAGGAAAGGTTCTGCCATGCGAGACAGACGCCTTTTCTTTTTGATTCTACATCCCCCCCAGTGCTCCACACTGAAGCTAAATATAAATAGGTGCAGCGTTCACTCAATGCTTGTGCAAAGCTCACAAAATGCTCTGCCATCTGTGCCTTTCTGCTTTTTACATGGTGTGTTGAAGTGGAATGGACGTTGTGTGAGTGTAGTCATTTCTGAGGTGTGCTTTTAGCATAATGAACAAAGCAAAGGTAGTAATGCAGTGTGTGCCTGTGAAGAAAGCCCAAGAAAAACTGTAACTGTAATTTCAAAGCAAATGATTTGTGAAAGCTGTGACTCATTTGGACTGGCCGAATTTACATGAATGATTGATTTCTAAAACACAGTCTTTTTTGCATTGAAAAATGTATGTATGACACCTTTGGCTTTAGAGGTTAATTAATAATGGTTTGAAAAAATGGGAGAGGCCTCTGAAATAATATAGTATTTTCTGTGTACATTTGAGTTTTAGTGAGCATGGAAACCACAGATGCAATGTCAGCTCTTACTGGACATGAGACAATCAGACAATTCTGGTTTGATTTGCAATTCAAAGTCAAGTCTCAGGTTTTCGCTTTCGAGTCTCAGGTAATGATGGAAAAGACTCAAGTTACAAGGCCAAGACAAATCAAGGCCTAAATTCAGGCCTTTTAGCCTTAATAATAACTTCAATGTATATGATCTGTGCTAATCATGCAGATTTTTAAATTAATCACTAATAAAAAGGTAAATCTGCATAGGAAGTATGCAATTTAAATGAAGCAATATACATTTAAACAATCTAACTATCAAACATTCTACTGGCATATTGGATGCCAAAGAATAACATGGTTAAACTTTATACCAATGCACTACCCAAATTAGAAAATACCTGGATTAATGGGTTCCAAGGCCAGGACAGTTGCTTTGTAAAATAATGTTCAAGATTGCTTGCTTAACTACACTACTGTGAACAACAATAAATGTTTGCTAACATTATTCAGTCAATCCACAGGACCTGAATTAGCTAATTGCATACCTGTGTTACTGTGTGTCTGTGATTTTTGCTCCTAGTTCACAGTGTCTTTGGATGTTGCCATCAAGCAGGTGCAGACTTGAATGTTTTGCTTGCTGGGATAAACCTTGCATTCAATAGATTTCAAATGTTACATAAACCACGTTCCTTATAAATCGCTGCATGCATTTGAATGTCTCAAAAGTTTAAATCTGAAAAAATTTGCCAGATTAAATCAAAGCCATCTACATGACTGCTTTATACTGCACCACAACGGCTTGAGTCTGCCAGTGCTGGGAGAATCAAAGCTGCACGCCATCTCACAATAGTAATACGGCATATGTATGGCATTTGTAAGTAAATCATTTTAATACAGACAGGGAAAATGAAGCTCTGCTAGAAGTGAAACCACAATGGAAATCAAGGGTCTTGAATTTTACACACCACTCATGTTCAGATGTATACACGGTATACATCTCTCAGACTGAAATGAGTCTTCTCCCCTATAAAAATATCATGTAAATGCAAATGATCACTGTTAATGATTAGCATATAGATTAGATTGTTTGCTAAAGCATCCTTCCTCTTGTTACAAAAAAATGCCAAGTACTGGTCCCTATTCACAAACCATTACACGCAGCTCAGCAAATAAAAAGACAGGTAGAAAAATGAAAACGCGAGAGATCAAAGTGTTAGTAGATCAGTTTAGTCATTTAAACTCCGTAGTGAAGGGCAGAGAGGTGTACAGCTCTTAAAAGATTTACTTTAAGAGATAGTGGGTGTAAGGCCTTAGCCTTTGAAGCGCTTTACATAAAACTCTGCAACTCAATGCTCAATGGGAAAAACACACGGGCCAAAAAAATCGATCTCTTTGAGATTGAGGGGACAGAAAGCGAGAGAAAGAACTATGAATGTTTGTATGTTTAATGTGTGCACGCAGAATTTATCACAGTTAGGCAGGTTTATTAGAATTGATTATACAGATTTTGAAGCAAGACACTCACTGAAGGTTTCACTACAAATATTAACAGCACCCAAATGACAAAAAAACTCCACACATGGTGTTTCTTGTCACTCTTTCATATCGACATCCAAGAAAAACTCACTTTTCCTCTACCAGGCTGCTTGCTGCAAGAAAACATGTCAGTCTAAGGCTGTGAAAGATTTGCTTATATGGATTTTGAAAGCAAGAACTGATGCATTTTTACATACCCAGTAAGTGTAGTCTGCACAACTGACTGAAAAGAGTTGCATTTGTCTTGCCATGTGAAATGAATTCTATTTGTTTATAGTCTACCTTGTTTTTCCATTTTCTACAACCACATGTAATGCCAAATCAAGCAATAAAAAGTGTATATCACAAATCAATGCACTTGGCCAAGCAGGGAACAGAGTTGGAATGGCAAAATTCTATGTTTTTGTAGTCACTGATCTGAGAATAACTGCATTTAGGAGAAATTTTAGATATAATACATTTACATTTATTCATTCTGTAGACACTTATCCAAAGCAACTTTATAAATAAGGATATACTATTCATCTTAAGAAGGCAATAACGAGAGTGCTAACAATACAGATTGCCTAGAACAGTACAGACTAGAAAACTGCAAATAGTTTTAGCAATTTTTTCAAATAAATAGAATGTAAATCATTTCAATAGAGAATTGTTCCAAATGCAAAAGGTTATAGGTTCAACCCCAGAAGGGATGATTTATGAGCTATAACCACTATGCCCTAGCTCTAAGAGGAATGAAACAAACACAAGAAGTCACTTGGGATAAGAAGTGTGTGCTAAATATAGAATAATGTAATTATAGTGTTCCTTTTTTTGGTTAAGTGTACAGAAAGGCATAAATTACATTTACATATCAATTAAAGTTAGAGATTGTGACACTCAAATTTTGAGGTTTGACATTAAAATATTACAATCACAGAGGTTTAACTTTAATGTCTGAGCTTTTCAGTCAAACTTCTACAATTTATTCCAGACAAACAGAGCCATCTACAGTCTACAAATTAAATTAGCTCATCACTGTGAATACAAGATTTACATAAGACAATCTCTTACATAATTTCATGATGGCTGCAATGCTTTCTATATCAGAAATACAGAGTGATTATGTCCAGAATTAAACATAATTTGATATAGTATCAGGGATATTTAGTACAGTACATTCAAATAAGATTAAAACATTTTTTCTTCATCTGATTAGACAGCTATGAAACATGCCGGACTGTTTAAAGTAATCACAATAAATCTATATTTAATTAGTGGTCACTACTATTGCTCAGAAGCATTTTGAACAAACTCTTACCCCCAAGTTTTAAACTTAAGTGCATAAGTTTGTGGACAGTTCGGCCCTACAAAGGCAAAGACCTTAACTTGCTAGAATTTGAAACAGAGAAAAATTACTTTAAAGTTTTTTACTTGTCCAGCCAAATTAATTATAGGTAGGACACTAGAAATGTAACAATTAGATGTTTTAGTAATGAAAATGATCTACATTAAAAAATTGTGGGGAAAAAACTCACTTGATTTGTACCCCTATTCTGAAGTTAATGTACTCTACCTTTGCATTGTCTGGAAAACGTGAGAAATCACACCAAGGCAAAAGGCAGTAACTTCCACATTATCAATATTTGGTTGCTGATCACCATTTACAAAATCGTTATAGTAACACCTGTATAAAATCTAGTGATCATGGGCTATCTCATAGGCTATTGCATATAGTAATGTGACTGTATTTATTTATTTATTTTTGACCGTAACAAGCAGACTAAAAGTTAAATATGTGAGTGGATACCGTGGATACCAATTTATTTGCTATGCTCATTAAAGTAAAAGAATGCTAGACATAGCATAATTGCTTTTATATTGTAATAAATAGCCTAAACTAAAAGAACGACTTGTGGATTGATGTGAACGCCAGCAAGCAGGAATAATGCTCAGAATGCTTGTGGATTAAACATCTCTGATGACGTTCATCGCATGGATTTATTTTATCGGGATATGGATTTAATTGCGAACTGTTAGTAGGCTACTGATTTTATGATTGATCATGCTAGCTACGGCATTCGTGTCCACACGCGTCCAACTGTAAGCCTGGTGAATAATCTGCATTACAAAAAGAAAAAAAAAATCTTTAAAGGTTATTCACGATTACGTAGCCTATTGCTGCCAAGGTATCTAGTCTTTATAGTGCTTTGTTATATGGAGCTGTTTGGTAGATGGCGATCTATCTAATTCGTTTGTCTACACCGTAATTAAAATGCGGCAGACTTTAATGGACAGTAAAAAAAGGCAGAACACCGTAACTCCAAACCGGCACCGTAACTTCATTTTGACGCATGGCTAAACAAAGGCAGAACGCCGTAACTCAATTTGAGCGTTCCAAACAAAGTGAAAGAGCCGTAACTGGTGTTATACGGTGTTCTGACTTGGTTTCTCTGGGGCTTTTTGAAGTTAAGGTTGAGACGACCCATTATTTTCTCGGAAAAACAACTAAATTGACTCAAGATACTTATGCACATGATAAAGGATGTCTTGAATGTCCCAAAAATATCAAAAACTAATTTTCAACAAAAATCAAAGTTACGCTCTTTTGCCTTTGCACGGCAGAGTTGTTGAGGAGAGGCGTGCTATTCTTTTTCTAATCAATTTGACTTACGGTTTTTGCCTGGTAATAAAAATCTGGAGAGATCTGAGCCATATCTAACATCCACCCAGAACACCCTAGCAATGCCCCAGTGATCAGTACGTTAGCCCCAGTTTTTAATAAGAAATTTGTACTCAGACTTAGTATTCAGCAAGGATGCATTAAATTGATCATTATAAATGTCAAGACATTTATGATGCTACAATAAATGCTGTTCTTTTTCATTTTCTATTCATTAAAGAATTCTGAGAAAAAAAATTTATCATGCTTTCCAGATAAATATTAAGCAGGACAACTGTTGATAATAATAAGAAATGTTTCTTGAGCATCATGTGACTCTGAAGACTGGAGTAATGATGCAGAAAATTCAGCTTTACATTACAGGAATAAATAATATTTATAAATATACAGTGAGGGAAAAAAATGATTTGATCCTCTGTTGATTTTGTATGTTTGCCCACTGACAAAGAAATTATCAGTCTATAATTTTAGTGGTAGGTTTATTTGAACAGTGAGAGACAGAATAACAACAACAACAAAAATCCAGAAAACCGTATTTCAAAAAAGTTATAAATTGATTTGCATTTTAATGAGTGAAATAAGTATTTGACCCCCAAGCAAAACATGACT
Source organism: Sinocyclocheilus grahami (assembly GCF_001515645.1). Classification (NCBI taxonomy): domain Eukaryota; kingdom Metazoa; phylum Chordata; class Actinopteri; order Cypriniformes; family Cyprinidae; genus Sinocyclocheilus; species Sinocyclocheilus grahami. The sequence goes on from NW_015505182.1 coordinate 8,513,754, forward strand.
TAGTACTTGGTGGCAAAACCCTTGTTGGCAATCAGAGGTCAGACATTTCTTGTAGCTGGCCACCAGGTTTGCACACATCTCAGGAGGGATTTTGTCCCACTCCTCTTTGCAGATCCTCTCCAAGTCATTAAGGTTTCGAGTCTGACGTTTGGCAACTCAAACCTTCAGCTCCCTCCACAGATTTTCTATGGGATTATGGTCTGGAGACTGGCTAGGCCACTCCAGGACCTTAATGTGCTTCTTCTTGAGCCACTCCTTTGTTGCCTTGGCCATGTGTTTTGGGTAATTTTCATGCTGGAGTACCCATCCACGACCCATTTTCAATGCCCTGGCTGAGGGAAGGAGGTTTTCACCCAAGATTTTACAGTACATGGCCCCGTCCATTGTCCCTTTAATGTGGTGCAGTTGTCCTGTTCCCTTAGCAGAAAAACACCCCCAAAGCATAATGTTTCCAACTTCATGTTTGACAGTGGGGATGGTGTTCTTGAGGTCATAGGCAGAAATCCTCCTCCTCCAAACACGGCGAGTCAAGTTAATGCCAAAGAGCTCGATTTTGGTCTCATCTGACCACAACACTTTCACCCAGTTCTCCTCTGAATCATTCAGATGTTCATTGGCAAACTTTAAACGGGCCTGTACATGTGCATTCTTGAGCAGGGGGACCTTGCGGGCGCTGCGGGATTTCAGTCCTTCACGGCGTAGTGTGTTACCAATTGTTTTCTAGGTGACTGTGGTCCTAGCTGCCTTGAGATCATTGACAAGATCCTCCCGTGTAGTTCTGTGCTGAATCCTCACCGTTCTCATGACCATTGAAACTCCACGAGGTGAGATCTTGCATGGAGCCCCAGACCGAGGGTGAATAATCGCGCCAACTGTTGTCACCTTCTCACCAAGCTGCTTGGCGATGGTCTTGTAGCCCATTCCAGCCTTGTGGAGGTCTACAATCTTGTCCCTGACATCCTTGGACAGCTCTTTGGCTATGGTGTAGAGTTTGGAATATAATTGATTGATTGATTGATTGCTTCTGTGGTTCACGGGTGTCTTTTACACAGGTAAAAAGGCTGAGATTAGGAGTTTAAGAGAGTGCTCCTAATCTCAGATTGTTACCTGTATAAAAAGCACCTGGTAGCCAGAAATCTTGCTGATTGATAGGGGATCAAATACTTATTTCACTCATTAAAATGCAAATCAATTTATAACTTTTTTGAAATGCTTTTTTTTGTTATTCTGTCTCTCACTGAAATAAACCTACCATTAAAATTATAGACTGATAACTTCTTTGCCAGTGGGCAAACGTACAAAATCAGCAGGGGATCAAATAATTGTTCCCTCGCTGAATTAAAACAGAAAACAGTTATTTTAAATAGTAATGATATTTCACAATATTGCTGTTTTGACTGTATTTTTGATCAAATAAATTCAGCCTTGGTGAGCAGAAGAGACTTCTTTCAAAAACATTAAAAACCTAACCCCAAACTTTTGAATGATTATGTATATAAAATAAAATGAAGTTGAACATGTAGTTTGTGAGAAACAACAAAAAGTCTATTCTTTATAAATGCGTATATTATGAATTTTGATGATATGAGCTCATCTCTGGAATATAGAACTGTGCGTTAATTAAAAGAACAATCAGAGAAGCCTCTCCAAAGGTTACAGGAAAGAAAAGGGTTAACTGGATTGATCCACACAGCGAGTTGTGCTGACTCACCCTCTGACCAGACACCTGCAGATCAGCATGAGCTGTGGTTACATGACAGAGTTTGCGTGTTTGCTTGGACATTCATAGGAACAATGGTGGTACATAATGATGGTACCATGTGACATGTTACATCTCTGACCGTGTCTTACCATGTGAATATTATGCTATGACAGTGGTCTTGAAGAACATTTTGATGTCTATCAGCATATATGCTTTGGTAAAAATTTATTAATATAATAATAAAAAAAAAAAATTTTATTAAATAAAAAAATAAAATAAAATAAAAAAAAATTTATATATTAGTGGTGTCAAAATTTTTTCAGTTTAACGCGTAAAAAATATTTAACGCAATTAATGCAGGGGCGGGGCTAGGGTTGGCCATCCCACTCACAACTGCTGCTCCTGTCACTTTTTCTCTTGACAAGAAGTGCATTTATTCAGTCGCAGAACGACTGAGAACGGGAGATGTTTCACTCCACTTCACTTCAGCGGCAGGCGCGAGTCACACGAGTGCGGAAACGGTACTGTGCTCGCAGCGCGTGCTCTTCAATTGCACACACAAAGACACCGGGGTGCGCTGTAGCCAGTATCCTTTCATATCAAAGTGCGAAATAAACTACGTGCATGCAATGCCGTGGTCAGTTAAGTCATGAAGTTACCCAAAAGGTGATTAAAGCTGCCTTAAAACTGTGCATGCATGAAATATATTTTATATAAGTCACATTTAAGAACATGTCTCTGAAATGGTTTTCAAAACTGTCCTGGAGCAGCCCAGCACTGTCTCACTCATCTTACACACCCGATTTAACTCGTCAGCTAATAGAGACTTTAAAGGGTTAGTTCACCCAAAAATTTAAATTCTGTCATTAATTACTCACCCTCGTGTTGTTCAAAACCCGTAAGAGCTTCGTTCATCTTCGGAACACAATTTAAGATATTTTTGATGAAATATGAGGGCTCTCTGACCCTCCCATAGACAACAAGGTAACTACCACGTTCAAGGTCCAGAAAAGTACCAAGATGATCGACAAAGTAGTCCGTGTGACATCAGTGGTTCAACTGTAAAGTTACGAAGCTACAAGAATACGTTTTTGAGCAAAGAAAACAAAAATAACGACTTTATTCCACATTTTCATCTCTACTGCGTCACTTGTGGATGCGCTGACCCAGATGTCACATGGACTACTTTGTTGATCATCTTGGTACTTTTCTGGACCTTGAACGTGGTAGTTACCTTGTTGTCTATGGGAGGGTCAGAGAGCCCCCAGACTTCATCAAAAATATCTTAAATTGTGTTCCAAAGATGAAAGAAGGTCTTAGGGGTTTGGAACAACACGAGGGTGAGTAATTAATGACAGAATTTAAACTTTTGGGTGAACTAACCCTTTAAGACCTGAAGTGGGTCAGAAAAGGTAAAAAGAGTTGAGAAAATATGATGCGTGTCAGACCCGCATCACGTTCAGCAGATAAATAATAATAATGATAAAAATCCACCCGGTTTTTTTTTAAATCTCGTTAAAATGTTTTCCCCTTTCTCAAATCCAGCCGATATTAGATGCCTGGAGGCCCCTCCCACGATAGTTTGATTGACAGTAGCGTTTCAGCACAGACTGGACTGGTGTCTTACCTTAGACCCGCCCTGAGTGAGCTGTCATCAGTCCGCCATTGTTTCACCGCCGCAGCAGATGCAGACAAGAATGACTCCTAACAAGTGATTGAGGTGTTCTGTTGTTGGATGTAATAATGAACATAGCAGTCGTTATTTACTCCTGACATCTAAGCTGCTGAACTCGCAGTGGATTTTGTTTGTTTCTGAAGGGAATGCTCCCCCGATTTGCCTAAATGTGTCTATGTTCATGCGAATCATTCATGATCCAGCCTCATCTACAGAAGAAGTGATTATAATGTTTTGTAATGAATCTTTGCAAATCGCCTTTCCTACCCACACCACGCCTAAATAAGTGGTTCTCTGTAGTGGAGAAAGAACACTCTTGTTCAGAGCAGCATCCACACACTTCCTGAAAATGCGGGGTGAGAGTGACAGGCCGAAGGGAAGAACTCGATTTTGGTATGCTTCGCCCCCGAAAGCAAACCTCAGGAACTTCCAGTGTTGAGTGAGGATGGAAACATGGAAATAAGCGTCTTTGAGATCTATCGTAACAAACCAGTCCTCGAACTGGATCTGAGATACTATCTGCTTGATAGTGAGCATCTTGAACCGAAGCCCACCTGCAGGGAATGACCGACCTGACTGCTGTAGCACCCTCACATGAGGGGGCGAGCTCTCCCGTGCCGTACCGTTGCTGGGTGGCAGCTTGGAATTTCACTCGTCTGAGCTCACTGAGCCCTGAAACACAGAGGTGGCAGGGGTATCAATGAACCTCCATGAGGGCACTGAAGTAACAACCGACCTGACTGCTGTAGCACCCTCACTTGAGGGGGCGAGCTCTCCTGTGCCGTACCGTTGCCGGGCGGCAGCTGGGATTTTCGCTCGTCGGAGCTCACTGAGCCCTGAAGCACCGAGGGTGGCAGGGGTATCAATAAGCCTCCGTGAGGGCACTGAGGAGGATTGGGCACCGTTTACTGAGGTGTTATCCTTTCCTCTCCAGGTGGGCTGCCCTCAGGGACCTGACAATGGTAGGACCATTTCGCCGAGGTCCTCTTAGACAAATAACGGTCCGCAGATCCGTTTTTGGTCTAGAAGACCCCAACTGAGAGCATCGCCCCGACCCCCGATCTTTCTGTGGAGGGGTGCAGGGTGAGGACCGAGAAAAGGAAGAGCCCGTCTCGGATCCCTCCGCTAAATCCACCCGTGATCCCCACGACAACAGTCTGCGCTGTGCCTCGGCAACAGTGGGACCGCTGCCAGCGGGATTGCGAGCCTGGCCACTCTCATCAAACACAGCCAGGTGAGAGCGGAGCGTGCGCAGTGAGAGTAACTCGTAGTGATGACAATCAGCTGCTCGAAAGCTGACCGTGCATGCTCCGCTCCTAAACAAACGACACACAATTGCAATATAAAAGTACATTTAAAAAATTAAATTTTAGGTGGAATTAATCGCGATTAATTTCAGAAAAATGTGTGATTAATTAGTTATTTTTTTTAATAACGAGTTTCACAATTTGAGTTGAATTACTAAAATAAATGAACTTTTCCACGACATTCTAATTTATTGAGATGCACCTGTATATTACAGAAGGAAATCCATCCTCTGCCAAGCTGTGGTTCCCTTGTTTCCCCTGAGGAGGGCACCAGAGAGAGCACAAACCACTACACATTTAATCACCTCAACATAGGGGCACAGGTGCAGCCACATGCTCATACTCGCCGTCCACACACACGAGAACCCAGAATTCCCATTCGCCTGTTGACATAAACAGCCACATGTGTATGCTTGCCACACATGTCTCGGCAGGCCGCTTCCATCCCTGCAGACAGCCCACTGGGCACAGGTACTCACGCTGAAACAGGAAATGTCAGTGCTCATTAACAGCCAAGACGCACCCACTCACCATCCCTACACGTCACATACCTGACCCTGACCGCTGGACTCCCATCAGCCTATGCACTGGATCCCTGGCCGCTTATGCATTTAAACTATTTTTGCTTTATCAATCAGCTCTGACATTTGAATACGCATTTAAGGTAATGCAGTCTTATGTGGCATCTCTCTCAGGCTTTCTCGGGCCTGAAACTAACACTTCGTTACTTCTGCCAACGGCATAAATAAATATATATATATATATATATATATATATATTTTTTTTTTTTTACCAACCATGAAGTTGTATGTGCATTATTTCCTCAAAAACAGTACATAACAAATTGAACTGTAATGATATTGAACAGTGCAGTATTTCATTATAATAATGTATTTTATATAATGATAATTATTAGATGGATAGAAATATCAACAGAAATTATTATATAGATAGAATGACAACAATCATTCTAAAAACAGTCAGATGGACTGATAGATCACAAACGGAATGACAGAAAAATTATAGATAGATAGATAGATAGATAGATAGATAGATAGATAGATAGATAGATAGATAGATAGATAGATATGGTATTAGACAATAGGACTGTGCTACGGTATATAAAACTGGCTTTCTCAGCAACTCGTGCACTGATTTATGAATGTTTCTCACATGCATGTGCATTCATTTGTCATGCTCTGCTGTTCTGTATGATTGTGTGTGTGTCAGGGTGGTTTTGCAGGGCAAGTCAAGAGATATGTGGGTTAATCCTGTGGGACTCCTTCAATGGGCCACGTGGGACTGCACACACACACACACACACACCAACACAGATCCTCCGGGCCTGCTGCCCTGATTCTGAGCCTGCACCGGATTACCGAGAGTAGGAAATGAAAGATCATCCAGCATAAAGGCACTCAAAGAGCCCCCATTCAAACTCCACCAGAGAAAAGAAAAGTGGGAGAGAGAGAAAGATATGGAGAGAAAAAGAAAGCCATCTGCGTGTGCACTCGCATCCACCTGAGCGAAAGCACTGCAACGCATATGCTACAGTAATTTGCTCCTGTGCCGCCTCACTATCCATTAATAGCACTGGGATTCATTCACTGCAACATAAACCTGAATTATTTGCTTGTTGCATGTGGAGAGTCTCAAATGAAGCTCCTGCAGCACCTGAGGCAAAGAAAAGACTTTGAATCATGTGGATAACTGATTTTGCTGTATATTAGCCTAAGAGAAGCAGTGATATTACACAACACAAAAGAATTGAAAGGAGGAACTTCTGAGAGAGCAGTCAGTTAGGACTTGAAGAGATTTTGTCTGCTTTAGTTATTCACTATGGAGCCAGATCAGCCTCAAAAATAATACATTTACAAAACAAAATTCATAAATGCACAGCACAATTTACATTTACAAAATTCGATTCGTAAATTCAAAACACAAAAGCATAAATATTTCCCCAAATGCTCACACAAAAGCATCTTACCTAAATAAATTTAAAATGTTTACACAAATATGTATATATCAAGTTCTTGAATTAATTTCCATCACACATTTATGCATGATGTTACATGTATTTATGGATCGTTGAATCTGCATTTGCAAATTGTCACATGTGCGTGGACTGCTTTGAAGTTGTGTGAGGTATTTTTGAGACCTTCCTGGCAGGTTAAGATTCATAAATATCTTTTTTTGGAGGATGTTCCCTTCAGCCAATCGTGGTGAGCTTTTAATCCACCAATCAAAACACTCTTTACTGAACAGACTCAAGAAGCTCAACGCTGTGCTTGTACTGTGCATAGTTATATTGGATATTAGAAACAAGACAACATGGAAATATTAAAGGAAAAGTTCAGTCCAAAATTTTAATTAGCTGAAAATTCAATCACCCTCAGGCCATCCAAGATGTTCATGAACAGATTTGGAGAGATTTAGCATTACATCACTTGCTCACCAATAGATCCTTTGCAATGAATGGGTGCTGTTCAAACAGCTGACGGCACCCATTCACTGTAGAGGATCCATTGGTGAGCAAGTGACGTAATACTACATTTCTCCAAATCTGTCCAAAGCAACAAGCTCATTTTAGGTTAACTATTCCTTTAAAGGGGTCATATGATGCAATTGAAAATTTTCCTTTCTCTTTGGAGTGTTACAAGCTCTTGGTGCATAAAGAAGCTATTCTATATAAAAGTTAAGAGTCAACCATGCCTACCTAAAACGGCTCGTTCTAACACGCCCCCACATGGCTACGTCACAAAGTGGGAAGATTTGCATAACGCCACCAAAATGTTCATGCAAGGAAAGAAGGCGTAACTTTTATTCTCGCTGTAGTATTGTTGTTGCCGCCGCCGCCATGTCGTGAAGGTGCTGTGTGTTTCGTTGTGAAAGCAAAACTACTTTGTTTGGCCTTCCAAAAGAGGACGATATCCGCTTCGTCATGCCTGGAGCTGATCCGTGCTGGTCGCTGAGGAAATACATCAACTTCGCGCTGTGGATCGCCGGATCGGCTTTCACCGTGGACGAAGCGTGATGCAAAAGCGAAACTACTTTTTCTGGCCTTCCAAAAGAGGACACGACTAGAAATCATTGGTTAAGTTGTATTTACAACACTGTTCCAGAACACTTTAACCCAAATATATTCAGATGTGTGCAGTGCATTTTATGGAGGACTGTTTCCTGATCCTGGGAGAGTAGACTACAATGCCGGCTGTTCCTCTGGCCGGACATGGCATCACAGTATGGTAAGGGGCGTAACATTTCTGTCACACGCTTGAGGTATTCGGCCAATCACAACGCACTGGATAGCTGGCCAATCAGAGCACACCTCGCTTTTCAGACCGATGAGCTTTGTAAAAATCGACTCGTTTCAGAAAGGAACTTACTGCCATACCATGGGTGCAGCAGGCGCAGTGATATTACGCAGCGCCTGAAAATAGGTTTATTGGAAGTTACCAAGCTGGGGACTATTTTCAGGCGCTTTGTAATATCATTGCGCCTGCTGCACCCATGGTACGGCAGCAAAGTTCCTTGATTATTACGCCGGAATTAGAGTATAGTTCCTAGCCATATCGGCCTAGAAAATCGCAACTTTTCATTTTCCGTCGGTCTTAGTACACGATGTAACTCGTCGCTCTGGCCGGACATGGCATCACAGTATGGTAAGGGGCGTAACATTTCTGTCACACGCTTGAGGTATTCGGCCAATCACAACGCACTGGATAGCTGGCCAATCAGAGCACACCTCGCTTTTCAGACCGATGAGCTTTGTAAAAATCGACTCGTTTCAGAAAGGAACTTACTGCCATACCATGGGTGCAGCAGGCGCAGTGATATTACGCAGCGCCTGAAAATAGGTTTATTGGAAGTTACCAAGCTGGGGACTATTTTCAGGCGCTTTGTAATATCATTGCGCCTGCTGCACCCATGGTACGGCAGCAAAGTTCCTTGATTATTACGCCGGAATTAGAGTATAGTTCCTAGCCATAATGGCCTAGAAAATCGCAACTTTTCATTTTTCCGTTGTTCTTAGTACACGATGTAACTACAGAAGAGTCAAGTTTTAAATAGGAAAAATATCGAAACTCTTTGGTAATTTTTGAGCAAGATGCTAACGGTCTAATCAGATTAAATGATCTATGCTAAGCTGCAGCTAAAAGTGCTACCACCAGACCCGGAGATCGGCTGAATGGATTCAAAAACGGTAAAACTCAAATGTTTAACTCTAGGGGAGTTGGAAAATGAGCCTATTTTCAAAAATAGTGGTGTGTTCCTTTAACCAAGTTCTGCTATACCATTTATCCCGCGGTAGATATCCAGTATTCGAGTGGCCAGAACTGATTTACATTATTTACAAATGAGAAAGGCTAAGAAACATGAAGTAATGTGAAAATGATGATGTGCAAATACACAACAAATTAAATAAATTACCATTATTAAAATAAATATAACCATTAAAAATTGTATATAATGATAAGCATAATTTACTTCTAGCCGAAAAATCCTTGTGATCTGTAGTTACCGTGATATACACTACTGTTCTTTTTAAAAAGAAGCATCTATGAAAAATACAGTAAAAACAATAATATTTTGAAGTATTATTACAATTTAAAACAACCGTTCTCTATTTGAATGTTTTAAAATGTAATTCATTCCTGAAATTTCAGCATCATTACTCTGGTCTTCAGTGTCACATGATCCTTCATTAATTAAAAAAAAAAGTACTGACTCTAAACATTTGAATGGTAGAGTAGAATTACCTATACCGTGATATTTGTTTGTTCTTCCCACCTCTACTTTAAAATAACAATGAAGCCCTATCACACACACACACAAACGGGTCTGAATAGCACCCGCGTGTCGCTGCAGGATAACAGGCTGTCATCAGCGATTAAGCCGGTGCGAGCACGCACTGTTAGTCCCTCTCAGGGCCGAGCAGGGCAGGGTCATGTATTTGCGCTCTTTATTTACGGCTTGTGTCGCTGTGCATCAGTCGTTTCAAAATGAAGTCACACAGACGCTCAGTGACAGACAGGGTGTAATGGCAATAACAACACACACACTGTAGACCATATCAAATGTTATCTGTAATGAATTAAGTGCCGTGTGAAGACTGTTGCCCTGAACAGCAGCTTCCTGAGGCCCATAATGCTCTCTTATTACCTGAGTGGAAGCCCAGATCTCTTGACTACACCTTGGAGCATTCGACTCTCAACCCAAACATATTTTACTCCAGACAGCCAGAGAAAGTGTAATATCCAGGCACTGACGCCGGGTGCTTAGCTTATTCTCATTGGGCTATTTGTCATTTAGCAGACGCTTATATCTGACGCAAATTACAGTGCATTTGCTACAGCCACCTGTGGGTAAGTATCAAGGCACAATGGTGAAGCTAAAACATTTAGATTACATCCCAGAAAATTTACCGCTACACCATCACCACAGGACGTCACTCCAATGAATGTCATACTATTAAACATAATGAGATGTAAAAAAAATATTTTAGTTTATTTTATATTTATTTATATTTTATTTTATTCTATTTTAAAATAAAATATAATAAACTAATAAAATAAAATAAAATGCAATTCAAGCTGTTTTGGATAAAAGCATCTTCCAAATGCATAAATGCACATATCCCACATGTTGCATTGCTCAGTATTGCCACAATAGAATTGTTTTCTATGGTCAGTTTTCACTTTCAGGTCAACTACTGTAATAGTTGAGTTTGATGAAAATCTTACAAGTTGAAAACATGTCAACATGTTTGTTGACACACATACAACATGCTTTGGCAAAGCGTTAATGTCTGCTTCCATAGAGTATGTTCCCTGGCCAAAAAGGCAGTGGGAAATCTCCTTAGACGTCCCACTGAGAACAAGGACTGATGTGAAAAGTGCAAGATCAGGGCCTGTGTGTATGAAGCACCTAAGGCGAGGATTACTCTCGTAGGAACTATTCTTTTCTGTCAATATAACTGCTTTTGTTAAAGCATAACAGGCAAACGACTGATCCCCTGGATTTTTAGTCTTGCTGTGAGATACAAATGACTTTATAGTACATCTCTTTACTAAAAATACCATAGTGAGAATCGAAGAAGTGCAAAGAAACATCTATTTTAACTGAAATTGTTCTTCAACAACTTTAATTTCCTATGTCAGGTATAATGAATGACGATTTGGTATTTTTAATACTGAATGACCGTTGCTATTGTCAGTCATGGAAAGCAACAACAGCAATATATTCACTCCTGCAAGGCTGACCTACAAAATCCCGGGCCTGACTGTGGCAGATGGAATGAAGTTATCAAATTAAATGTCAAAGTTCATTTACGCACTTAAATTGGTCTGCAAGAATGATTGCTCACTCTAGTAACAAGAACATTTATGTTTTATGTAAAATCAATCAATCAGTTTTATATTTAATTCAAAATTTTATGTTTAATTGCACCAATCTTTTTTTCCACTCCAGTTTAAGAGATGCAGGTCCAGGACTATTCTGGACAAACCTTAAAGGGGTCATATGATGCTGCTAAAAAGAACATTATTTTGTGTATTTGGTGTAATGAAATGTGTTTATGCGGTTTAAAGTTAAAAAAACACATTATTTTCCACATACTGTACATTATTGTTTCTCCTCTATGCCCCGCCTTTTTGAAACGCGTCGATTTTTACAAAGCTCATCGGTCTGAAAAAGCGAGGTGTGCTGTGACTGGCCAGCTATCCAGTGCGTTGTGATTGGCCGAATACCTCAAGCGTGTGACGGAAATGTTACGCCCCTCACATACTGTTGATGCCGTGTCCAGCCGGAGCGACGAGACAAACGAGGCATTTGTTGCATCCAGTGGGGACATAATTACTGATTATAATGACTTGTACTGTCTTTTTACACGTTGCATTGCATCGCGCCGCGTAAACATAAAACCCTGTCTGCATTTGTGATCAGAGAAATGACAAACAACAAGTGCTACTCCACACTGCCCAAAACTCGCGTTTGAATCATCAGTGGCAAATGATAAAAGAAAACGTACTTACGTGAGTCAGAACTGCCAGCATTTTAGTCTAACGTTACTCTCCCAGGATCAGTAAACAGACCTCCATAAAATGTGCCGGCGATCAACAGCACTAAGTTGAAGTATTCCCTCAGCGACCAGCACGGATCAGCTCCAGGCATGACGAAGCGGATATCGTCCTCTTTTGGAAGACCAAACAAAGTAGTTTCGCTTTCACAACGAAACACACAGCGTCTTCAGGACATGGCTGCAGCGTCAACAATACAACAGCGAGAATAAAAGTTACGCCTTCTTTCTTTGCGTGAACATTTGGGCGGCGTTATGCAAATCTTCCCACATAGTGAGGTAGATGTGTGGGTGCGTGTTAGAACGAGCCGTTTTAGGAGGGCGTGGCTGACTCTGAACTTTTATAAAGAATATCTCTTTGGATTTGAGACTTTAGTCTTTGCAAATTTACAGATCTTCTTTATGCACCAAGAGCTTGTAACACTCCAAAGAGAAAGGACAAAATGAAATCGCATCATATGACCCCTTTAAGACTGCACAGTCATGAGTCTAGATTTCTACAGATATCCGTTTCCTCACTTGGCACACCCATTCTCCTCTTCTCTCATTTCTTCATCCTTCACTATCATCTCATCATGTCTCAGCATCCATCTCTCATTTCTTCCTTCACTGCTCTCCAGGCCTGATGAGGAGATATGCAGGGCTGGCCGGGAGACAGCAGCAAATGTGACTGGGAGCTATTTGAAATGGCCAATGACATTCGAGGTGATTAACATCAGCCAATCGAGTCAGGAAAAACTAAATGCCTTCAGGAAGTCATTATGAGTCAGAAGAGCATCAGTGAACATAGCACTGTGTCTATGTGTGTCTCTGACACCCACTACTAATTAATGGGTTTGGCCAGACCACTAATTCAAGTAAAGACAGATCTTAATTGCACACCATGCAATGGCATTCAAGAGAACAGTTTGGTGTTTTCTCCTCAGGATGACAATGCCCATGTGCAAAAAGTGTATACTATACTATCTACTCAAGAATAGCTATAACTGACTTTTGAATGGTCTTTTTTATCTACAATATACATTCAATGTATATTCAGACACATTCTGGTCTAACTCTGAATAACTGAACAGATGACAAATTTTCAGAGACCAACTAGTCTTCCCTTATGTAATTGACCCACTAGTACATTTACATTTCCGATTGTCTATTTACACTAAGTGCAAATAACCTAGCCTTGTTGGCAGAGGATATTTACACTAACTCCGCCCACCAACGTGTGATCAGGCTAGTCAACACTACAAAGGACGGCAGTCAAATGTAGGTGGTAAAGCACGTATCGCAGTCTTTTGGATACGATCAACCCAGGTTTGAACCCGACTTTTGCCTAACTTTTTTCCTGCCTTTTCAAATCTCATTTCACATCGGAAAGGCATTTATTTTCAATAAAAATTAAGAAAATAATCAAAAAGTTGAAAATAAAGTATCAGGTAGAGTTGGGGTAGGTGTAGGGATAGTTTTATTTTCCCAATAAGATTTCCCACTCAATACTGTTTTATAATGTACTACAATACTGAGGTGCAGATAATTGCCACTATTTAAGTATTAAGTATTTATTAAGTAGTAGTTATAAATAGCAGAAAATCCTGCTATTTTAACAATGTAAATAGAATCTATAGCTATTTGCACTTAGAGTAAATAGCATATCGCTAAAATTACTGCTATTTTCACTTAGTGTAAATAGAATCCATTGCTATTTGCACCTAGTGTCAATAGCATCTATCGCTAAGAAAATATGCCATTTTCACTTAGTGTAAATAGCATCTAATTGCTATTTACATTTACTGTAAATAGCATATATTGCAAATAGATCTAGTGCAAATAGTCGCTGCCTTTACATTTCTATTCTTAGTGAAAACAGAAAAGTGACAAAAAAGTAACTAAAGCAATATTCGCACGGGATTAGTATTATCTGGGGACCTTGTGTGATTTTGAAATTACCCACCCACATCTGAATTTCGTGTGGTGCATTCGCAAGGATAAGCGAAGCCTGTGTTTTTACTCGAATTTACTGACTTATCTCCCGGATACCCGGATGTCAAGGCTTTGAGAGTCCTGTTCTATGGTCCAGATGGATATAAAAAAATAAACTAATATAGTTTCGTGCGCTGTGTCATTTACATTTCACCAGGTTAAAATAATATCTCAAGCTTTATGCTTGATTTATTTGTAACACATTAACCTCAAAACCTTTTCAGCTTTCTCTTTCTGCAAATTGTATGGTGTAGCGATATGATGACAGCACCTAAAATACTATCAAACACTCCAATGCAGCTCCATTCTTCGCGGAAGATGGATAAAAAGGCGCACAGCAAAAAAAAACCTCGAAAAATTATATGCGACCCGGCCGAATCACAGAGATGCCGATTCGCACGGGACTAATATTATCACAGGACCTCGGTGTTCGGCGAAATATGGGAGGTCATTCGCGGGGGAATTTTTACTTTACAAATTACAGACATGGCCGATTCGCATGGGATTAAGATCACAGACAACCTCCACAATTATTACAAATGACTGGAGGTCACCAGGTAATACTAATCCCGTGCGAATAGGGCTTAAAAGTGCAAAATAAGTGGCCCAAACCAAGACAGATAGCTAAGATTCACATGCTATGCTAAGGCCTCAAGAACCACAGACAACTTTTCTTTTAACTTTTTTTAACATACATCACCAAGTGATGCTTCTGGACACATCATCAGTGATGTTTCCTGGGGTCATCGGGTGTTTATCAACAATCAGACGCCCTCGCCCAGGCGACCCAGGTTGACCAGGATGATCAAGCCCCGACTTGTGTCCAGGTAGCACTACCCTGCCCATGGCGCTCCTCTCCTGATCCAGAGTCACCTTGAAGCAGCCTCCGCTGTTTAATTATTATAAATTATTATTTAATTATATTTATGTCTGTTGATTAATTTTTTTAAACAATTTTCATACAATTTTTTAATCTGGCAGAAAACTGTTGATCTTAAAGCTTCTATTTAAGATCAAACAATATATAAACAAAAGCATTTTGCAAATCAAAATGAACATGCTAAGTACATTGTACCTAACATTTACATTTTCTGAAATAAGTACATAGTTAAAGACACCTAATATAAAGTGGGACCATCTAATCTTTGATTACTCCTAAAACAAGACAATGGTTACAAAATTAAACTAATAGTGAACTCAACAATATTCACTGTAGAATAATAAGATAAAAAAAAGTAATGTTAGCCCTAAAATATACACATTTGTGGTTCAATCACAGTGTAAAGGAATCTAGGAGTCTAGGTCCAAACAAGAAAAATGAACTTGGCTAGATCATGAAGTCTCCATCATTACGTGACTTTAAAATACTTAAGAGGCCTGGCCTTGATGATTAAGGCTATAAAAGAGCAACAGTGTCATCATTTAATTATGAAACTGTTTCCCCTCCAATGGGGATCACGTCTTTTCCAGCACCTGTTAGTGGAGACCAATCAATCAATCAAATCAATGCGGCCCAGCCAATCAGCGCTATTGCACACAGGAAGCAGGAAATGCTGCGGTCAGATTCATCTGTGTAAAACATATGCAGTCTGAGACAGGCATCGGCCCCCTCAGGAGCATTAGTCTGATGAATAGAGCTGTCTGCATAGCACAACAGCAATCTAGTCCGGAGACAAATGGTTTTTGACCTCTGCCAACATCCACGGATTCAGAACTCACAGGAAAGCCTCAGAGGCCATGTTTATTGGTTTAGCATAACATGCTAACAGCACTCAAAAAGAAAGGGAAGTTGGATAATTCCTGTGTCATCTTGGCTCTTAACTAAAGCCAGGGCTGCGTTCAGCCCCGACAAAACTGTGCAAAACATTTTTTAAACGGAAACGGTGGTGCGTTGAACACACTGTTCTGATGACGCAAGAGTTGCAACTATGGCAGCTGAGAAGGCCATTCTTTGTGTTCTTTTTGAAGAATTTTCGGAGCCTGATGAAATCGGTATAAATACGTGTTTAATACTGCAAAATACGCTCGATGGTACAGTCACTGCCCTTGCTGTCCAGAATAAAAGAGAACATCCCAATCGAGTGAAGGGATTTGTGGAAACTGGTTCCTAATTACTGTGATCCAACATTTGCCTCGCATTTCAGGAAGAAAAGACAAACATTACAGGTGAAGGATAATCCACTTCTTACCTCCGAGACTGTGTTATGATCTATATGGCCTTTTTATTTTTATTGTAAGTATTAGGCTTATCATTATTGCTGATCACTGTTGTTGTGCTATGTTATTGTAATATTTACCATTATATAATCAGAGGAGTATAGAAAAGTTTATGAAAGTGTCACTCCACAATACAATAGCAAAATATATAAATATGTATAATATTTTTATGTTACATTAATCAGTATTTAGCACACCTTCCTAAGGAAAGGATATGGACCAGAAGACATTGCAATTACTAAAGGATATTTAGACAGACTTAAAGAAGTTCCAGATCTATACTTGTGCTCTTATTATTTCAGTTATTTTGCCTTTAATGTAAATAAACATGTGCAAACAATATACTTGCTCTTGTGAATTTATTTGGATGTTAATTGCATTGTGCCAGCTGTCCTTTAATACCACATGGTTTATATACATGTTGCTACTGATTGGGCTGACATGTTTGACACACCCACCAAACAAGAGAAAACGCATCTCAAACCCCGTTGCACACCGTTTCCAGGAAACATGTCGTTCAAACCGGAAACCGTAGCAAAACGTTGCGCACCGGTTTGAGCTTGAACTTGCCCCAGGTGTACACAGAGTGAATTTTGCCATGTGAGGCAATTTGTTAAACAATGTGGTTACACCGTACAATAAGGTTAATGTTAATTTAAAAATATACTACTGTCCACTGTTAATTCATGTTTATTCATAATACATTAAATGTTACTAAATTGGTAAATAAATTCATATAAATGATTTGTTACTCACATTGTTTAAAAAAATACAATAAATACAAATAAAAAGTACAAAATAAATGTGTGAGTAAGTAATAATTAGTGATTGGTTATTCATTGTTGATGAATTAAAAAATTCTAAAATACACCAAGGCTGCATTTATTTGATCAAAAATACACTAAAAACGGTAATATTGTGAAATTTACAGTTTTAAAAAACTGTTTTCTATTTTAATAGATTTAAAAATGTAATTAATTCTTGTGATGGCAAAGCTGAATTTTCAGTCTTCAGTGTTACATTATCCATCAGAAATCATTCTAATATGCTGATTTGCTGCTCAAGAAACATTTCTTATTTTATAAATGTTGAAAACTGTTGTTCTGCTTAATATGATCCTTTTTTTGTGGAAATTAAGATCAAAAGAACAGTACTTATTTTAAATAGAAACATTTCTGTAACAATGTAAATGTCTTTATTGTCACTTTTCATCAATTTAATGCATCTTTGCTGAATAAAACTATTAATTTATTAAAAAAATGTGCATATCATATGGACAAACGGAACATTATGCAACATTAATATCATGTTAATTAGATGTTGCCCAGTCTACCTTGGCTTTTACTCAAGATCTCACCAGATTATATTCTACAATCAGACAAGCAACAGTCGTAATGAACATGGGAAATAAAATGAAAATGATTCAGCATGCATCCGGCTTTAATTAAAACACTCAGACTGGGATTTCTAAATTTCCAGAACTCCTTACTTCCACATCAGCGCCACATAATTCCCAGAATAACTCAGCAGAAAGAACAAAAGGGAAGACAGTAATCCGAAGTGACATATCCCACCTCCAATTGGGAAAAACTGGGTGACTTGATCAAGGATCTCATATCAAAAGCTGTGATAAACTCGCTAAAAGTTAACGATTTAGGGACGAGCTAAGCTGAACCTCCCTATCAATATTTTATCGGCCTGCCTTGCTGAATCAAGCTCTTTAATCACAAAGGGGAGGTGGGGATCTTTCTTGCCAAAAGTGCATTCACAAATTTGCAGTCGGCAGCAAGGTTTGAGCAGACACATTCACTCAGCTTGCGCTCCTTGGCTTCAAGAACCCCTGGCTTTGCAGCGATTAAATTCAAGACTTGATTTCATGGTGACCTCAACATCTATTTTTCACTGTACAAAGTAATTTTTTTCCGTTATCTCCAGTGTATATTTACTTCATTGCTTTCTGCCTTTCAGTCGGCCTCACTGAATCACATTTTGTGAAGCTGTGCTACCCTATAAACAATCTTTTAGACAGGCTGTTACTCCACCTGGCCCACAAAAGCACAGCGCTTCTGACAGCAGGCCCGAAATGCTCACAATAATTGAGTCGCCACAGTGGCTGAACAGGCAGATATAGAGACGTATAACTGTATATGAGGTTATGCAGCAAAAACAGCCACTTGACGGTACAGACGACGGGGTGAAACAGCATAGGGCCCTTTGATTTCATAGACGGAATCACAGAATCCAGTTATAAAAATCAAGCGTAGCGTTAGTTCTGGCAGGTCACGTTAGTCAAGCTCGCATCAGCTGACTCTCAGCTGATCCCCATCTACCTACGGGAATACGACACCTATCTAAGCATTCATATATAAGGTCCCTCAGTATTAGCAGCAGTTTTCGCATTGCTCAATATCTAATTACCCTCCTCAATCCCCAGCTCCTCCTCTGTCAGGATTCGGCCTTCTGATTATCCTTTGAATCAGACTAATTCTAAAATGGGGGGGGGGGTATCGCTGCTCTCTTGCCGAGTTCTTGCCCAGAACAGAACCATACCGCCAATCCAAACTGTATGCTAATTGTCAATCATCTTTGACGATAGTGGTCCTGACAGAAATGGAATTTGCAGCATATTGCAGAATGTCATGGAATTTGGTCAATTTTGGATGAATATATAAGTAGGGCTGTACAATGAATCAAATCTCGATACTGACTAGCTTCTGTGAATATTAACCCACAAAAGATTTCTGTGAATGTTTAAATTAAAACCACTGCTATATGAGGACATGAACACATGAACTTCATCTCTAGAGCTGCTCTAAGTGTCACTTCATTTAATTTCACCATTAGCTAAAAACTATCATCACATTCACACAGAAACTCAAAGGTCTTCACGACAACCCGTCAAAATTAACGTTTGGTTTAACTTGAAGAAATTGTGACAGAACAACGTGATCTCATGATAATTTGTATGTATTTTACATAAAATGTGGTACTATAAAACGTACATTTACTTACGTTTTTACAGACACTAAAACGTACAATACTGACGTATTTTCAGCATCTAAACGTACAAATACTTACGTATTTTCAGCATTTAAATGTACAAAACTGACGTATTGACGACACCTAAAAATGAATCCTTATGAATATTGAAATCGCGGCATTCATTTTATTACTTTTTAGTTGTCATATGAATTACCTTGTTTTCAGTTGTATTATTAAATTGTTTACTCATTTACTTATGAAATGATAACATTTCGTTTTGTTGTGTGATTTCTGCTGCCAGCGCGTTTCCAAGAATATGCCTACATAATGTTAAACACGACTTTAGTTTAAACCGTTTAACATTTACTAGTCATGTAATGTTTACTTTGATTGTGGGCCACAAAAGGCATTTTCTCCGACATGCTGTGACTGACAATAGAACTATAAAATACACCAAAAACGCAACATAATTGCGGCTCTTGCCTGCATTCGTCACAGATTGCGACATGCCGTGTTTCTGGTGAGGTGTGTTTGAATAATGCGCGTGTGCCTTCACGAGTTCACAGAGTGGATCCGGGAAAATTAGCTGGATAATATTTTCAGCGATTAACAACATAAATTCTGCTCTGGATCACACAAACCTACTGTATTCTGCCAGAGAGGACTGCTGGTGCAACGCATTGTCATTTGGATTACTTTTGGTACTGCTTTTGACATTTTTGCAATAAATAAATGATTGTAATGGCATCTGTCTGTCATGTTTTTCTTATACTGTACAAAAATGTTTAGGTTTATAAGTAGGAGTGGAATTAGCGACTATAAAAATATTTTAATGCTATATTGTTATTAAATGGTTATTTTCCTGCGTATTTCGGTCATTTGCATTTTATCCTTTCATATTCGCTATAAAATGGGTAGGTTTAGGTTTGGGAGTAGGTTAAGGGGTCTAAAAATCTAAATCGCTTATTGATAAAATGATAAAAATGCATTGATATGAATATCTTAATGATATAAAAGATACGTAAATATTTTTACGTTTTTTTAGCTAAAAATACATAGCGATTTGTACGTTTTAAACGTTGAAATACGTCTAAATTGTAAGTTTTAGCATTAATAAAAACGTACAAAAGTGTACGTTTTGTGCTTGTAAATGTTACGTATTAATACCTACGTATAACTATGAGACCAGGCTGGACAGAAATATATTGCTATAATATAATACAATGTACTTCTCAAACCAATATTAATAATAAAACTATTAAAACGTCTCGGGTTACTTATGTAACCATGGTTCCCTGAGGCGACTAAAATGTAACTTAAAATGAAAAGAAAAGAATGGAACCCAGAAAATGAAATCTAGACAAATTATAACACACACAAAAAAAAATGATTTTAGGAAAAATTAAATAGAACCCTAAGGACTCTGCAAGACCCTATTCAATTAGAGGGGGGAAAAAGTAGGGTGGGGCTAAATTTTATCTATCAGTAATTGATTGGATTGTGAAAAGTGGGTGTTACATAACAGATTGGTAGGGATGGGCGATACCTCTTATTTTATTTTCGATCCGATACCAATATTTTCAAGCCCAGTATCGTCTATTTATAGATACAGATACCTCTAAACTAAACTGATCTTTTAAATTATTAAAATAATATAATCAGTAATTATACTCACTTAATATTAGATTTTAAAGCCATGTTTTTTAACATTTCATAGGCATTTTTTTGTTTACATTGTCATAAATAATATATACTATAATTGTATTTTAGCCCTTTACTGGGGCAGTAACCTCAAAGGTGCAACTATACCCCTAAAAGGGAGCATATTAGTACCATACAAGTATGCATGCTTTAAGGGTAGATAAGTTACAAAGGTGCACCTTTGAGGGTGCCTCATGAAAAATAAACATGGTGTTACATAAGTACTAAAATGTTTTATTATTATTATTACCATGGTTTATTTGTGGTTACTGCAGTTTTACTACAAATACTGTGGTAAACTGTGTATTTGTTTCTCTGCGTCTTATACAAAAAACACAGCCCTTGATATCCAGCTAAAGGCATCATCACAACAACATTCATCTGTGTTTGTGTGTGTATATGTTGTTCTGTGGGCATAACGGTGCAAAGCATGGCTGCTATGGATCTTACAGAATCATTGTGAGGATAAACCAGGATCTCGGAGGACCAGAAGCTGTCTTAGCACTAACCCACCTTGCATGCTTCTTCAATAGGAACACATACAACAGAGCTAACAGAAGCTTTGCTGAAATGTGTTAGCATGACTTCCCTGCTGCAACAGTGATGCAACATGAAGATACAATAAGCCAATGCTGCCTCTAATAGATTCCCTGTTGTTTTACAGATTGTTTGCTGTACTAAATCAAGCTATTTAAATTAGTTAATAAATGCATGTATTGGTAAAAGCTAAAAACACAGGCGCACACACACATGCTCTTCCACATGGCAGACAATCAGGTTTCAAAATTAACACTAACCAAGCACTAATGTGAGTAAAACTGGCTTTGGTAAGTAATATTATAAGGATCTTCAACCTTAAATGGTTTAAACAGATTTATAAGAATGAATATCTAGAACTCTCTGATGTAATGTGTGAAATAAAACAAAATTTACCTCAATTAAAAATATTTTTCATTCATTCATTTATTTATTCATTGGATGAAAAAGTATTTTTTCATTTATTTTTTCATTTATATTTTATTTATATATGAAATAAATTAACACTTGCATCAGGAGGATGCATTACATAGATCAAAACAAAATAATAATTACATTTAAAAATATATTCAAATAGAAAGCAGTTATTGTAATAATATTTCATAACTACTGTTTTAACAGTATTTTTTTTTCAAATAAATGCTGCCTTGGTGATAATAAAAAATAATTAATTAATTTTAATTAATTAATTAATATGCAAACACACACTCGCACACACACACACACACACACACACACACATTTTAACAATTTAGTCCACTTAAAAGAAATAACTTACAAGGACGTAAATATTATAGATGCAGTTAGATACATGTACAAAATCATGGACCAATGGCATGCAACAGGTCTTCACAATATTAAGCATATCACTCAGTTGTTATGGGTATAAATAACAGCGTCTCTGCCATATATGACGGCTGCCTATGATAGAGGACAAAGCACAGTACTTTGCTAGCCATTTAGCCCTCTTTCTGGGCATCCTAAGTTGTTGAAGCCCTCTTACAACCAGCCTGTGTGTGTGTCCTAAGCTGCCAAATATAAAAACAAGTAATCGGCCTCTATAACCTGTCTCTGAAATGGTATTTAGGAGTGGTTGATATTTAATGACTTTAGTCATGAAAGCTTCCTCCATACTAGAGTCAAAGGTGCATGCAACCTCCAAAACAAACACCTCTCTACACTCCTCATTAATCACAACAACATCTGGTGTATTAGCAGACAGGCATGAAAAGATTTCAGAATTACTGTTAAGATACTGAACCATAGATGATTTTACACAAGAATGTTTGTATATTCTTAATAAAGGTGGTAAATGGTTTGATATGTCTTTCACTATCAGGTCCACTATTCTGTCGTGGCGTGCTATGTACATTCCCTTGTAAGCATGGCAGCCGTTCAGGATATGTGGCAATGTTTCAGTGATCTGTTCTGTAGTGTGATGCAGACAGTGAGGAACCTGAGTTGTAAGAAACCAGATAGAAAGACAAACACACACACACACACACTTGCGTGCACACACACACACAAACACACACACACACACACACACACACACACACACACACACACAAAGCAGGCCATGAGTGGCACTGACAGATCAGACACACAGGTGCAGGGCCAGTGCAGTGCCGAAACATCATCTCAACCCGCTCTGCCAAGAGTCGTTACCAATTCAATCAATGTGTCAACAAACAAGCAGCCTTCCAGCAGAAAGAGAATGACAGAGAGAGAGCCAGACATTGGGGCAGAAGGAAATTGTCTCTACAAGTAAAAAGAGGGCAGCACAAAAATGGAAAATGAAAAGCCACTTTTGACAGAGACGGAGAGGAATCTGTAGTTAAAAATTGGCTAAAATAATCGCAAGACCCCAAACTTGAGTTAGAATACAAAACAATGTCCAAAAGTATACAGAAAGAGAATGACAGAGAGAGAGCCAGACATTGGGGCAGAAGGAAATTGTCTCTACAAGTAAAAAGAGGGCAGCACAAAAATGGAAAATGAAAAGCCACTTTTGACAGAGACGGAGAGGAATCTGTAGTTTAATTGGCTAAAATAATCGCAAGACCCCAAACTTGAGTTAGAATACAAAACAATGTCCAAAAGTATGTAAATATCACATTTTTGTATTATAATCCTGCTATTCAGAAACTCAACACCCAATTGGTCACTGTTGCCCCAGTCTTATTGAGAGGTTTCCATGGTTTCCGCTCACACCTCGTTCTCATTATGCAATCGCCCACCTGTCAAATACATCTTTTTAGTGTCACTTAAATTCTAATCATGCATTATGCATTTCCATCTTTTGGCCTTTAACAGTCATCTGTTTATTATTTTGATTAATACATCTAATCTGCTGCACTTATTTAACGGATTTGCTATTAAAACCATACGCCTGCATACATTTTGATTATGATTACATTTAATTAAACTTTGCAAATGGATCCATGTCAAATCCAACAGCCACACTTGACATATTAATTCCAGATTTGGTAGCACCTCATATATAATGCTTAACTGATTAGTAGTTCTTGTGAAATCATCCTACAAATGAATTACTTATCTCTGCATACTGAGCTGGGACAGAAGAAAGTACAGTATTCTAACATTATGAAAAAATGACACATTACCTAACTATTATAATGTAACTGAATGAAAAACAAGTGTTTGCAAGGCAGTAAAACAACAGTCTAAAGCAAAATGGGAGTTAGAAAATGTAGTGATGGAGAGGAAAAATGGATAGAATGAGACTGACAGTGATAAGCAGGTCTGGACAGAATCTGCAGACTTTCTTTGCACTTTACTTTGAGTAAAAATCAATTCAAACATGGAAAAAAAGTCTTAAATGTGGCATAGAGTACCATATTGTTATTGCTGGCTAAAACATGATCAAACTAGCCGAAATATTTAATGTCAAGTTCTGCAGAAAACAGGCTAGCATGGATTAAAACAAATCACCATCAATCATAATGTAACAAGCAAATATATGCAAGAAAGATAACCATTTGCAACCAAGTATGCAAATATTATAATTATGTCATCACAGTCGGTTAGATCTGAACAAGCACTCTAAAGGCCTGTTCACACCTAAAATTATAACTATAAAGATAATTACAACACTAACTATATTAGCATCCACGCCAACACATGATAACATTCGATTTTATCATCTGCCACTTTAAATTGTCGTGCGCTTTAAAGCAGGATGGATTCTGATTGGTCAATTTTTTTTTCCGTTTATCAGTTGGAAAAATTTATTTTCCGTGTCGATATTGTTATAGTTGTGGCATGGATTGTGGTATTATTTGAAATTTAGAACAATTTTTAAAACTATATTTTTATCGTTATTGTTACAGTTATCCTCTTGGTGTCAATGTGCCTTAACAATGCAAGGCAGAGAAAGACTCTCAAACTTAAAACTATCAAAAGCTTATGAAGACCAAAAATACATAGTCACCTTAGAAAACTAAGCAATTAATTAAAAACCAATTCTGAAGAAGATTAAGATGCATTTCATTAAATTCCTGCCTTACAAGCACTGTAAAAATCTTCTACAGACTGAAAAGACAAGCAAAGAACAGAAAGTTATCAAGCTGCCATCCAGTCAACAAGCCAAATCAATGTGAGCAGTAACACTACAAATCCACATTCTATTCAATTCTGTTCTCTTGTGTTGCGCTCGGCAAATCCTATTGGATTCCCTGAGGTCACTTACCAAGTTTTCAGGCCCAGAGGGCCGATCCAATCACACTGCATGCTTTCATCCTTTTGCTTACAAAAGGGAATCAGAAAACGAACACAAATCTCTCAGGCTACAAACAGGTGTATATAAATATGTGCATATTTTTATTATGTATTAAGTGTGCCTGATGTTTTACCCTGTGATATTTTGCCTGGCGTACACTCGCACAGGGGCCATCTGGTCCGAGTTGGCTCTCCTGCAATGCAACAACTGATCCGAGTCAAATGAGCGTGTCGTGGCTTGTATGGATGCCACAGACCAGTATGGCACAGAACGCTCAAACATACACATGCATCCATTGTCCCGAGTCTGCTGTATTGTGCTAAAGGCCAGTTTTGAGCGACTAAAGGCAACGAATTAGCAGCTATAAACTGTCATACATCACACTTACAGCACATTAAAATAACACTAATACCTTTTGCTTACAGCACAATAAAATAATGCATCAAACTGAACAGCAATATTTTTGTGACACTGTGAAAGTGATGCTGATGTTTGCACATGGCTTTATTTGTGTGTGTGTGTGTGTGTGTGTGTGTGTGTGTGTGTGTGTACGCATACATCTATGACCTGAGGAGCAATTCAAAGGCACAGGCCAATGCACACACACACAATGCTCCCTCATATGTCCATAAGGATGTTAACAACGGGCCATCCTGCAGGGTAAATGAAGAGAATGTTTTCTGAAAAATGGTTAAGGTGTAGAAATTATGTACAGAGGCCAGAATATGTAAAACAGAGAGAGCGAGAGACTACAGCTCTACATATGGCAGATTTTTCTTCAAGTTCACATGGAGCACTAGAATTAAATTAGATTAGCAAGAACAGCCTATTCAAGACATTTATATGTAAATTATGTCTGTCTTGATTGGCTAAACTCTTTGTATATGAAATGCATAATAACATCCCCACCAAGTTGCTGAATACTGAATATGCATTGATATGCAAATGTTGGTGGTCACTCATGTTTGTGATGTCCTAACTTAACCATGAAGATTTCGTATTTACACTTGCATTCAATGTATTTCCATCAAGGACTGAGCACACTTATCTATCTTTACGAATGCACTTGTAGAAACACATTCTGTAGAACACGAATGATCATTTGAAGACTGTTTCAACTGTTTTTCTCCTGACAATAAGGGTGTGTTCACGTTTGTCATGTTTGGTTTGATTAAAATGAAGTCTGTTGTGACTGCTCTGTTAGTGCGGTTCATTTGAGTAAGTGTGAACGCTACCATCCGAAGCCTGGTGTGCGCCAAACAAGCGGACCGAGACCACTAAAAAGCACACGCAACAGTGAGCACGCTTTTTAGTGGTCTCGGTCCGCTTGTTTGGTTCAAGCACACCTATTGTTTGGGGTGTTCCGTCATGAAATATATGTCATTCAACCCGACCAATCAGGTTGTGAATGTATGACTTTGCCTTTACAGTAGGTTCGGTATCTTTAGGTTCGCTGTCAAAAATGCCAGTATGAACGCTAAGCGAACCAGATTAATTTAAATTTATCGTTTTTTTTTACTTTTTGGTCCAGACCAAACAAACCAAGAGAACTGAACTACAAGTGTGAACACACCCTAAAACATCTTTGGGGTCAAAAACAACATCTACTGACATATTGCATGGTAAAACAAAACAAAACAAAACAAAAAACAAAACAAAACAACAAAACAACACAAGACGAAACACAAAACAAAAAATTAATTTTCACAATATCTGTTGAACACAGACATGGAAGTGAAGAACTGTTTTTTTTTTTTGGGGGGGGGGGGGTGTTAAAATAGAATTCTAATTGAGCTTTTTTATTGAATAAACATTATACATGCACTTTCGTTCAAATGCAGATACTGAACATTATACAAGTATTTATACATAAATAAATAAAGATCATGCAAATGGAACAATGGGGCATAAATTATCAGATAACAGTCAACAACTTGAATTTGTACATGTGAAATTTGGTCAAAATATATGAGTAAACGAATTAAATAAAATCATTTTGAATCCTCTTTATAATATTCAGTGAAGCTCGTATCTTAATAAAATTATGGTTGAACCACAGATGTCACATGGACTATTTTAATGATGTCATTATTGCCTTTCTGGGCCTTGAACGTGTCAGTTGCGTTGCTGTATGCAGGATCAGAAAGCTCTAGGATTTCATCAAAAATATCTTAATTTGTGTTCAGAAGATAAACTAAGGATTTATGGGTTTGGAATGACATGAGGGCGAGTAATTAATTACAGAATTTTTATTTTTGTTTGAATTAATGCTTTAAGGTGACCACGCCTAATTTACCAGCTGCTGTCCAGTAAAAAAACTAACAAAAAAAACAGAGAAAATCACTCACTAACTGTATAACTTTTGTAGCTTTAACATGGATTTATTCTATATTTATTTTATACAGTGAAGAAAATGTAATGTTATTTTATATTTGATTATTAATTTCTGTACCTGAAGTTCTGTACCTATCGTTAGTGTTGAGCCCTCCATTAAGTCTTTAAGATAAAGCAGCAAAAACAGCCTGTTTAATAAGGGTCACAGAGAGGGTGGAAAACAGTCATGAAAAACTTACAACTGTAAAGAGAAAAAAGCCAGTGAAAAGAGTTGAAAAAGGCACCTTTACAGCACAAAAGAGTTTTCCATAGACATCTAGAAAACATTAAAACATCAATATAGCTTTTTCAAAATACCTTTTGTTTAACAAATTATCCAGTTGCAAGTGTATTTTGCTGACCTGATCACTAAAATAACACGCTGTTTTCACCAGCTGTTAGATACCGTTCATCTTCAGATATACTGGAGTGATCAGAAGCATTTCAGATTAGAAGACCTGCCATTTTGTGTGCCTAGCCATGATACTGCAAGACGAGAGAAGCACAGCAAACAGACATCCTTTTTGAGAATGTTATGGTCAAAATATCCAGGCATCACGAGAGTCACGATTCCAAGAGGGAGTCGACTTCATGAGGTGCGAATTGATGTGAAATCTCTGGCGGATATTATGCAAGAGATTATGACTGCACATCTAATGATGTCACAGCATTGCAGGGTTTAAATGATGGGGATTCCGCCACTCAGTACACGTCCAGTTGCTTTGGATTAGGATTAAATTCACCCAAACTCATTAATATGCACTGCACATGACGAGCTGTCTGTCAGAGTTTCACACCAGCTAAGCTCTTCTGAAGGAGGTTTACTGCGGGACCACTGCAGAAGTAGAAGGTGTTTGGGGATTTGTATTGATCTACACTTTATTTAAAGGTCAAACATGTCACTTTTTGATGTTAAAATACTTTCTCAGATGAGTAGCCTATACACTGCAAAAATTATTTACTTACTCAGAATTTTTGTCTTGATTTTCAAGTATTCAAACTAGGGATGTCCCGAGCTGATCTCAAGGATCAGGATCAGGGCCGATCAAGCAGTCAGACGTTCTGAGACGTCGTTGATATAACGCGCTGCTATGAGTTGCGTCTTGATTTGATCTTGACTGACAGACTGGCAGTCTGACACTGCAAGCTTCATGCTTTCTAACCTTATCTCCACTTTATGTTGCAATTACTCTGCTTACTGTACATATAAATTACAAGAAGTTTATATCAGTAGTCCCATATTCATAATTGTGACCACAAAGTCTGTTTACAATGTCTACCATTGTAACATGTTTACATCTGCAAATGTCTGTATACAGTGTGTGCATAAATATCGATAGAGTGTGTATCTAATATATACATGTGACGAGTGGGGGCAGGGCAGAGAGCCGTGGGAACGGAGTGAGGCCGGTAGAGTAATTGATGATGAGCGATACCTGCACCACTCACCGGTCTCGAGTCCCACGGAAGAGCTGCGGAAGGATAAAAGGAGGAGTGACGACAGTGAAAGACGAGAGAGGACCAGGCCTGGACTTTATTTTGTGTTTTGTGTGCGGCAGTCGTCCGCGAGGGGCTGCCGTTTTACTTTCGTTTTGTGTTTGTTCATTTTATTAAAATCTTAAATGTTCGCTGGTTCCCGCCTCCTTCTTCCCGACCTACGAACGGTGTTACATTGGTGCTGAAACTGGGGAGGAAAGGAGGAACACGCTGCCAGAGATCCCTCGCCGCTGTGGTGAGTGCGCGGTGCCATCGAGCATGGCGGAGCAGTCTGCCGCCATGGAGACTCGAGGCGGTGGGCTGGAGTGAGTTGCCGGGGGGGCGGACGAACTCGCTGCCGGCCGCCTGGGCTGTGGAGGGACGGCTGGCGTCCGTGAGGGAGCGGAGGAGTCGCCGTCGTTCGCCTGAGGCCGGAGCCTGCTGTCATCCGCCATGATGGGGAGGAGCAGGGAACAGGGGACTCCTGCCGGCTGCCCGAACGTGGAGGAGCCGTCGCCGTCCCGACTTATGAACTTTGTTACAATGATTATTTGCTCAGGTCCTTTTAGTGTCATTTAGATGCATATTCACATGGAAATTAAGTTTCTTTGGCATTCTGTGGACGTAAGGATACGTTCTGTGAAGACCAGAGAGGTTAAGAGGTCGACGAACTCGCTGCCGGCCGCCTGGGCTGTGGAGGGACGGCTGGCGTCCGTGAGGGAGCGGAGGAGTCGCCGTCGTTCGCCTGAGGCCGGAGCCTGCTGTCATCCGCCATGATGGGGAGGAGCAGGGAACAGGGGACTCCTGCCGGCTGCCTGAACCCGTCCACCGGGCGGCGGAGGAGTGTCGGGCCGTCCACAGAGGGCTATCCAGTGCGGAAGAGGATGCCCAGCTGGTGGAGTGCCGAGCGGCAGTGTGTCTGGGAACCGGATCAAGGTTTTATTTTTTTTCCTCTCTCCCCTCTCTCGTCTCTGTCTCTCCTCATCCTTCCGTCTCCTTTTCTCTCGCCTCGTCTGTCTGTCTTTACCCCCGCCATGATCGGCTCCCCCGGGGGGAGTAGAGCGCAGTCTCGGGAGTACCCCCCAGGCCTGCAAGGGGCGATGGGGGTTTGTGACGAGTGGGGGTGGGGCCGAGAGCCGTGGGAATGGAGCGAGGCCGGTAGAGTAATTGATGCTGAGCGACACCTGCACCAGGCCTGGACTTTATTTTGTGTTTTGGTTCTGTTTGTGCGCGACAGTCGTCCGCGAGGGGCTGTCGCGCTATTTTGTGTTTATTTTATTATTAAAGTTTTCTTTAAATGTTCGCCGGTTCCCGCCTCCTTCTTCCCGATCTACAAACTGTGTTGCAATACATAAACATACATCATACATATATTTATTTCACTCTCTGCACAACTCTGTATACACTGAATTGATTTTAACAGTGGTGGGCCGTCAGGGCCAGCAAAGTCTTCTCTGCTGACCTAAACACTATCAGAACCATTGATTTAGTTTTAATATATTTTTCCATGAATGTGTATTAAATTATTTCTAATAGTCTATTCTCTTCAGTTCATAGCTTTTCTCTTGGTTGCACTGCTTCCAGCAGTGTATGTTTATATTAGAGCTTTTATCCAATCATATTTCAGCAATCCTGTTGCCAGGGTCAAAGAAATCTGCCTTAAGGCCTTCAGAATCAACAGTGCAGGCGTCTGTTAGCTTAAATCAATGGCAATGAAACCGTTGCTTTAACCAATCAGATTTCGAGTTGGCAGCACCAGGGCCATCTAGCTGGCTAATGATAACGTCAGCATTTTCTCGTCCTTTGATTGGATGGTCAGCATACTAG
>NW_015505182.1:8544652-8589128 GCF_001515645.1 Sinocyclocheilus grahami
AACCGGTCTTTTCCTCCGAGGCAGACCAGCGGGGAGATGAGAGTCACAGAGGTACTTTAAAACACATCTATACACTTTTCTTCATCGTCTTGTATGAATTATATTGTTACTTGCTCACTTTCCTAGTAAAGCTGTGCTAATCAGTATTTTCCTCCCGCAGTGCGCTGGCAGACCGGCGGGGAGACTCGTGAAGATGAAATAAAGCAGTAAGAGAACATTAAATTGTTAGGTCAACTTTAAAACACATGTAATCACCTTATTTGTTTTATACCAATGCTATCTGTAAGGTATAAATGCGTTTGGGTGAATAAATGTCTGTAAAAACATCGGATGGACTGTATTTGTGTCATTTTGTTAGGTTAATGCTTCAGCTACAGATGATGTGTTGCGCAATTGTTAATTGGGTTTCTTTCTTTAGTAATGGCATTCATTCTCACTACATAAGATACCTGTCTGTTATGTAGTGTCCTGTTATACTGTATTACTGTGTAATATTTATGGTTTCTATAGCCGTGGCATCATTATGATGGTATGAAGGGATGGATTAATTCATGTAGGACGCCACTGAAGGCCTAGGTGTAAAATGCACGGCCCGCCACTGGATTTTAATAACTTTAATGTACTTGAAGTGTGCACCAAACATACATTCCTTTAGGAATATACAAGTATCGGATCGGGACTCGATATCAGCAGATACTCAATATTCAATGACTCGGATCGGATCGGGGCACAAAAAATCTGATTGGGACATCCCTAATTTAAACATTATTAAATCAAGATCAATTTAATTTGGAGGGAAAATTACTTAAGAAATTAAGATATAGATTGGTATTTTTGTTCATGCTTAAAACAATGAAAAATATCTGGTAATTAGGTAAGAAATAATGATCTTGTTTTCCCTTCGAATTAAGCAATTTTCTTTTCCCATTGGTTGTTCTTTTTTAAGCATAAACTAATTTAACTTTGATAAATTGATCAGAAAACAAGACTTAATCTCTTTTTTTGTCATTTTGCTTCTCAAGTAAATGTATCTTGATTTAACAATGTTTAGATATTTGTACTGGAAAACAAGAAAAAAATACTGAGGAGGAACATCACTTTTAGCATACTTTCTAGCAGTCAGACAGATTTGGGACAGGACTAGCTGTTCGGTGAATAACTGAAGACAGAATGTCCATATCTTCAACCTAATGGTTAAAAACACGGGCTGGTAATCGAATGGTCACAGGTTTGAACCCACAAACACTGATCCATCAGCTGTTACCCCTGTGCACTTAAGCATAGCACTAAACCGAGGGATTGTCAGCGTAGTAAGACTATCGTAAGTAGCTTTAGATAAAAGCATCTGCTAAATTACTACTTACACTAATTAATATCTGAAATCTATCTTTTTGACTTGCATGTTTCATTCTATGAATTCAGTTCTGAACGTATTACAGAATCATACTTTTCTCAACCAAGGTCATGTGCAATTCTTCGTTGGTTTGTTCAATGTCGGACTAAATCCTTCTTCTTCCTGCTGTCTATCAGTAAAACACTCTCAGGTCTGCAAGCTCTTTTTTGCACACACTGACATCTCACTTGAAGCCACTGGGAAAATATACAAATCTATTTTGCTGAACAGCTTCTTGTGCTGAATTTTTAAGGAAGACAAAATATATTTATTACATAACAAGCATTTGTTTTTAGACAGCAGCCATTATCTTCTGCGGACAATGTCACCTTGAATTGTATTGGTGTAAATATAATATACATTCCACTAATGTGACATGCTTAAAAAAGCGACACATCTAATCTGATGGCAATGGCCTTGTGTTTTAAATGAAAATCCCTGACATAGGTGAAACATCATATCCCCCGAATTCAAGCAAACACACATACACACACACTTTCTCACAGGCCTTGTTTGACACATGGATTCAAACTTTCTCCCTGCCTCTCATATCATGCACTATTTATAATGTGCTCTCCCTTTCTGAATTATTGATAGGCCATATCTTTTTTTTAACTCAGTAGTTCACTCAAACGTTGACAAAGACACACACACACACACACACACATAAAGCTAGAGGATGAGGGACTTTATGATGGGTGTAATCACCTATGACTCAAGGTAAATGTAACCAAACACTATTTTACTGCATTAAAAATAATAATAATAATAATAAAATAAAATAAAAATGGTATTTTGCATTAGAAATACAAAGTCTATTTTTGGTCAATTTTTGCATTGGTTTTGACATTATTTACATACATTTTCCACCTGAGTTCTTAATAATACAATGCAAAAAAAATACAATGTTTCACAGACAAGGCTTAAGCTAGTCCTAGACTAAAGTGCATGTTTGAGCTGTCTCAACTGAAAATATCTTGCTCTGACATATCTTAAAATATGTCAGTGTCATTGTTCTGTGTCAAGATGCACACCTGTAATGTCTTCTTCTAAGGCATTTTTGTAAAAGTTGCTTAAATATCTTAATTTAACTAAGGCTTAGTCCTGGCTTAAGCTAAGCCCCGTTTGTGAAACCGGGCCATTAAATTGTAAAGTAATTTTACTGTGCATCACAGAGTTTATTTATTTTTTTCTTCTGATTTGGAGGACGAAATATGACTTGGACGTGTTTATATAAGATACATCTCTCTAAATAAAGACTTCAAACAAAGCCTGATTGTAAAGCTCTGACTGTGTTTACATACTAACAAACACAGCATGTACTAGCGCAGCCACTCAATTTAATACCAAGATCTAAATCCAAACCTTTCAAAAGCTTCTTGAAAATTTACAAAGAGAAAGAGTTGTAGCTTTATATGAATTAACATCAACATTTATGTGCTAGAATTTGATTTATCTGGTCTTTAATAATGTTCTCAAGATGTTAGCACAAAAGTATTCATTTGGAAGCATTTTAGTTAGATGTCCATTTAAATGTTACTATTTGTTTAGAATGTTTAGAGAACTTTCAAATGTAATGTAAACAACTGGACATTTTGAATGCTCAGAGAACATTCAGATATAATGTTTTCATAACTTTAGAAACACCTTCTTCGAACATATTTTTGTTGACTGGGTTTCCACTTCAAGCAATGAGCACAGTGTGAAATAAATCCTAACATCATCCCAAAAAGACATGAACTTCACTTTCCTCCCCCCTTTATTATGGAACGATATTCCGGACAATTTTCAAATAGAATAGCAAATTGTATTTTCAATTGCGTTTTCAATATGTGGACGCATAAATTGTGACATAATCCAAATGCAATTGCAAATCCTGCATTAGCGTTTGCATTTTCGCTTTCGCGAACGCACAGCGACGGCCAAATTTCAAATGAAAAAGCAAAGTCCATTTGCAATTGTATTTCCCATGTCTTAGGAGTTACGAGCCTATCATATTTAAATAGCAATATTAATTACCAGTCTGCTTTTTCACTCTCGCTGCGTCGCGCATGTAACCTGCCAAAACTCAAATGGAATCGCAATTCCTTTTGCATTTGAATTTCCGATGTCTTTTTTTCTAAGAAATACAGAAAGGAAAAATTATGCAAATTTTTCAAAGCTTGTGGGTCACAAAAACATTTCACCTCAAAAAAAAAGAAAGAAAGAAAATTTTGCATAAAGAGATATGATCATTAAAGAATTTAAATATTTTTAAAATGCTTTTAACAAATTTAGCATGTACAAGAACATATTATATTACATAACAACAAAAAAGAAAAGATGCATAACCATCAGTTATATTATTTACAGTATGCTATAGAAAGATATACATTCTTTTTCTAAGAAATACAGAAAGGAAAAATTATGCAAATTTTTCAAAGCTTGTGGGTCACAAAAACATTTCACCTCAAAAAAAAAGAAAGAAAGAAAATTTTGCATAAAGAGATATGATCATTAAAGAATTTAAATATTTTTTAAATGCTTTTAACAAATTTAGCATGTACAAGAACATATTATATTACATAACGACAAAAAAGAAAAGATGCATAACCATCAGTTATATTATTTACAGTAATGTTATGCCCCTTACTATACTGTGATGGCATGTCCGAGCCGGTGTTCTGACAAATAATGCTACCTATCAGACTATGCTATCAACACTGTATTTATCCTACTGTAAGGGTAGGTTGGGGTAGGTGTACATGTTAATAAAGCCTCACACCTTATTAATATCATGCTGGAACCAAAATCTGATAGGTAGCACTTTTCGCTATCGAATTATGCTACCATATGTTTTAATGGGAGGTAGCAAAATCTGACAGGGTAGCACAAATCGTCAGAACCCTGGAGCGACGAGACAAAAACATTAAAACCCATTATAAACGAGGCATTTGTTGCATCCAGTGGGGACATAATTACGGATTATAATGACTTATACTGTCTTTTTACGCGTTGCGTTGCATCACGCCGCGTAAACATAAAACCATGTGTGCATTTGTGATCGGAGGAATGACAAACAACAAGCGCTACTCTACACTGCTCAAAACTCGCGTTTGAAGCGTCAGTGGCAAATCCTTTAAATGAAAACGTACTTACAGTCTGTGAGTCAGAACAGCCGGCATTGTAGTCTACTCTACCAGGATCAGGAAACAGTCCTCCATAAAATGCGCTGCACACATCTGAATATTTGGGTTAAAGTGTTCTGGAACAGTGTTGTAAATACAACTTAACCACTGATTTCTAGTCGTGTCCTCTTTTGGAAGGCCAAACAAAGTAGTTTCGCTTTCACAACGATGTGTCTATGTAAAGACTGAGTGAGCTCATAAAACAATGCAATACTTCCCTGAAAGCTTGTTATTACTGCCATCATTCAATCAGGCCTGATTTGCATATTTATCCCTATGCTGTCTTGGTGAAAAACTCTCCCAGCTTTTCTTTCTGTCATGACAGAACTTTCCAGGACAGCTAACAGGGCAGGGTCAACTTAGCTGGCCTCTGAATTAAGTAGCCTAAAAGCGATCCATGAGAATAATTTGCATGAGGATCGTTACTTTATTGGAAGGAAATGAAACCGTCTGTCCACTAACGCTCTGTTAACCTGAGGGGCAGCGAGCCATTTGATGGATTTTAGCTTGATAGTGGTGAACAACTTCAAAGATATCAGGACAGGTAATACAATACAGAGTTTTCGGAAATGCTTAGACGAAGGTCACTCTTCACAGACTGAAAGCTTATAAAACAGTTGAGGGTCTGGAAAGTCTCTCTCAATATGATGCATATTCACATAAAGATATCAATAAGCTATTTGAAAATGCAGCCAAATATATGCTTTCAATTTTTCAGAGCTGCACAACTTTCAGGAAAAACACAAGTCAAAAATATAAGCTTATAAATTATTTAGGATAAAAAAATACTTTGCATATAATGCAATCAGAAACCCTTGAAATATGAATAATCACATACTGTGACCACAATCTCCCCTTGCTTTCAAATGCAAAATGTCATGCGTGATAATCTATTGATCTCTATTTGACCCAGAAAGATCAAACAAGTCTATCGACTCACTTAAACAGTCCTTTGGAAGCTTCTTGTTTCTGAATCTCACTATATTTTGTTGCACAAAAGCTCACTTTTCCCAAGAACACATTTCTATGAAGAGGCTGTTCTGAACTGACATAACACATTTAAGTGAACAGGTCACAGTAAGAGGTTCTCATTCAAAAAACATTGTGGCTGAGAATATCAGTTTGAATATAATGTCTTAGTGACATTTTAATGAAATATTAGGAAATAGTTCTAATAATTGAGCCACACTGATGCAAACTACTGTGTCTGAAAACTATTTTTAAAATATCATATACTGTATAGACCTTATTTGTAATACAATCAATATACAATGTTACAGATAATCTGCCCCCTTTAAGTAGCATATTACCATCTTATGTACAATATCATATTATGTGATCAATGATTTTGAAACCTGAGAACTGTATCATAGTATGCCTGCATATCATTTCTCAAACTAACCCTTGGCCAACATTGTATCTGTAAATCGATTCGTACAAGAGAAACCTGGTACAGCAGCAGGAACTAAAGACTAGTCTGACAACAATAGCACCACAACAATGCTGACCTATACACTTTTCCAGAACCATTGAACATGACAAAAAAAAAACATACCCAATGAAATTTAACCTAACGTAAGAATTAGCTTGGTTGGTAATAGCAAAGACTATAGAATACCCAAGATGTGTCACTCGACTCGAATAGTTTTGAATGCGGAAAAATGCAACGGTCAATATGGCTGCTCAATCGCAGGAAGCCCCACCTTCTGAGTAAAAGAGCCAATCACTAATCGATAAAGTCAGCACGTCACTGCAGCAGCCGTTAGAAGTCCCGGTTGCTATAGAAACAGTCAGCGCTCTGAGACATGCGCTTACAACTGTGCATACTGATCTAGCCTGAAAAATAAGCTTTTTATAACGCTATTTGAGCAAAAGAAACAACATTTATGACACAGTTGTTGTCAGATTTCTATGGTGATTTCAAATATGAAATTTAATCAAAAGCTTAGTGAATAGTTTTTAAAAATGTGATGTTTCCCCAT
Organism: Sinocyclocheilus grahami; assembly: GCF_001515645.1. Classification (NCBI taxonomy): domain Eukaryota; kingdom Metazoa; phylum Chordata; class Actinopteri; order Cypriniformes; family Cyprinidae; genus Sinocyclocheilus; species Sinocyclocheilus grahami. The sequence continues at coordinate 8,551,195 of NW_015505182.1, forward strand.
TCAAAGAGATAGGAGTTACACTTGCATGCCCGAGAGGTGTTTCAAAGATGGCCGCCGAGTGACATGACTTGTCTTAAAGACACTTTGGTCATAGTAGGAGTGTGTTGCTGTGGACTTCCAGAATAAAAATTTCCTGAAAATATACTCACTTCCATGTCATCCAAGATGTTAATGTCTTTCTTTCTTCAGTCGAAAAGAAATTCAGGTTTTTGAGGAAGGTCCAAATTGCAGTTTCAATGCCGCTTCAAAGGACTCAATGCCTGATTTTTTTATAGATAAGATCCTTATTCCTCGCCTCCCCTTTGAAGCTGCATTGAAACGGCAATTTGGACCTTCAACCCGTTGGCCGCCATTAATGTTCACTATATGGGGAAAGATCCTTGAATGATTTCCTAAAAAAATATATTTTTTTAATTACTTGATGACTGAAGACAAAAGACATGAACATCTTGGATGACAAGGGGGTGAGTAAATTATCAAGATTTTTTTTTCTGGAAGTGAACTAATCCTTTAATGACGCTGAAAGGCAACTAGTCTCAGATGAAAACCTACCAAAGAACAATTCTGGAAAACCTGTCAAAGAATAATTCTAGAGAAAACAATGAGACTTTGAGCTGCTGCAACAATGCCATCAAAGATTCGATACTAAGGACCTCAAAAGTTGAGACTTTCCAAAAATGCACAATCATCCAGATAAAAGTCTTATCTTACCACGGTCAGGTGAGGTGTGGGATTGAATCCGCACATGTTGCAGACTTGGGTGTGGCACTCGGTGCAGAGGTTGTAGTTCGGGCTCTTGGCTGGATCTCCAATGTTTAGCTCAGTCTTACACAGTGGACAGAACACTTTGGGCTTTGAAGAAACTTCCTGCCGGGGTGGACCTGGCTGGGCTGCGGGTTTAGCACCCGCTGCAGGACCCGGACCAGGTCCAGGGAGTCCCGGCTGTTTCTGCGGGGGCTTGGGGGAGGAAGGTGGTTGGGCCGGTGGTGCACTTTGCACCGGATCCACAGACATCAAACTGCTGGCCTGGTTCAAGATTTTCTGCGGGGGCTTGGGGGAGGAAGGTGGTTGGGCCGGTGGTGCAGTTTGCACCGGATCCACAGACATCAAACTGCTGGCCTGGTTCAAGAGAGAAGCGCCGAAACCGAAGAGTTTTCCGAAGGGCTGTTCTGGCGGAGGAGGTTGACGGGATGGGGAACTTCCGGCGCTGCGAGTCTGGTCTTGTCGCGGTGCTTGAGACTGGAATCCGGGGCCCGAGCGGGATAGGTCAGGCTGGGATGGGGCTTTGGCCATGCCTGGAAGAGGAATAGCACCTGGAGCTGGGGGTTTGCTTTGAGGGGCAGCTTGCGGGACGGTCAGCTTCTTAGCTTCTGGGGGAGGCTGGGACTGAGGTTGGGGTTGAGGTTGGGGCTGGATCTGTGGGGGCAGTGTGGGTTGGGGCTGGATCTGTGGGGGCGGTGTGGGTTGGGATACAGTCTGGGGAGGAGGTTTGCTGGGCTGAGATGGTGAGTGGATCTGCTGTTGGCTTTTCGACCGTGGTGTCTCCATATCCATCCCCAATGCCCTCTGCATTTGACAGTTCAGACACAACCACTCCTGCACCTGGAAAAGACAATGAACCATTTACTGACTATGTAATTAGATCAAAAGATTACTCATTAATTTCAAATAATGAAGAATGTCAATGTGAAAAATATGAAGAGGATGGGGAGGAGAAGAAAAGAAAGTGAACTAGAATACAAGACATATCAGCTAGTTTCTTGCAATAGTAGAAGCTGCTGACTAGGATGTGAACAAAGTATTTGACTTTCATGCATGACTTTTGTTACTGCTTATATTTGTCTTACAATCTCACCAGCTGTTCACTAAAACAGAGTGGGAAAAATCCCAGAGACTTACACTGAAGGTGAAAGATCAGGGTGCCCATTCTTTTAGATACAACCTTCACCAATAAATTTGCCTTGAAGTTTCAAGTTACCCTGAAGACCTTGATTAGCTGGTTAAGCTTTCTGGGGGGCCACCTTTCAGAGTCTTCATCCAAGCTTTTCCAATAAACCTGCCTGGAAATTTTGAGTAATACTGAAGACCTTGATTAGCTGGTTGAGGCATCAGAGTGGGAAAAATCCCAGAGACTTACACTGAAGGTGAAAGATCAGGGTGCCCATTCTTTTAGATACAACCTTCACCAATAAATCTGCCTTGAAGTTTCAAGTTACCCTGAAGACCTTGATTAGCTGGTTAAGCTTTCTGGGGGGCCACCTTTCAGAGTCTTCATCCAAGCTTTTCCAATAAACCTGCCTGGAAATTTTGAGTAATACTGAAGACCTTGATTAGCTGGTTGAGGCATATCTATTAGAGTTGGAGCTAAACTCTCCAGGACGTTGGACCTTCAGGGGCAGGATTGGACAGTCCTGAACTACAATCAGGAGATACCCCCTGACAATGTAAAGAGCTTCGAGTGCCTAGAAAAGCGCTATATAAATGTAATGAATTATTATTATTGTTATTATAATCATACCTAGAGACCAGAGTACCATAAATACTGTGTTCTAAACAGTATAAATGATATCTTTCAAGGTACTAACAAGGGGTAAATATTAATGATAGACATGCCTTTCAAACCATGGAAACTCTTACATTCAAAGGTAAAGACTTTGAAGGGAATAGGGTATAGGGATTACCACTACAGAATGGAACACATCCAGAGCTTTGGGTGTGCACTTTTTTGTTAGAAACCACCTAGAACTCCATAACATCCACCCACCAATGTGCTACAAACCACTCTGTGGAAACTTTTACAAAAACACTTGTAATACTTAATATGTTATACTTAATATGTATAAAACTAATACTTCATTTAGAAATAGTAGCATAAGTAGCAATATAACTGCTCATTTGACCACTGGAACAGGAAATGAGTCCACGTCAACAGCGCTAACTACCTAACTGACAGAGCTAGCACAATTACTTCATAATCTATGACAGAGATATGACATGCGGCCCCAGATAAATAGGATTCACAAATAGGATCAAAAGGCGCAACTGACGTCTGGTCAGAACATCTGACTTCATGAATGGATTATAACCATATGAGGGGTTTGATGCTGAGTATATTAGCCTGTCTAGTGTCTGTCTGCTCTTGCAATATTTGGAACTGACATGTTGAGACATGAAAGCTGACATACCAGATTTAATATAACTGACCGACAAATCCTATCATACAAAACTACAACATCTGACAGCTCGACGGACACGATATGACACTGGTTACTCTGGAAGGGTTTCCCTTTACAGCTAGGAGAGGACACAGACAAATGTGTGCTAAACGGCCTTCTACAAAAGGTTAGAGGCCCATGATTGTAATCGATGCTGAAAAAACTATTACATTTATGCCAAATTGTGCCAGAGGTGGAGTGAAGTAATAAACAAAAGAGCAATAACGTAAATACTCATCACTGAAGGATATTGACACCTCAAGCTGAAAGAAAGACAAAGTAAGGTTTGTTTAACAATAAGTTTAGCATGATTTGTTTGTAGATGCCACTTGGCATCTAAAGCTATGGCATTCAGACATTTGTCAGTGTGACTTAAAGGTACAAAATTGTCCAGTTCTGTAATTTATGTTTAGTAAAAGTTATGTTGAAGTTGAACATGACATTAGAGGGTGGTGCTAACCAGTCAGGACAGAAAAAAAATCATATGTTCATGTATTTTCTAACGCTTGTTGACTAACGTTAGTTACGACTAAAATTGTAATATATCTTATTCCTAGTTCTCATGGACAGTCAAACAAACATCTCTTTCTGGTCAAGGTGACTGTGTGTATGAGTGTGATAGACACAAACACACCTCTCTCAGGTTAAGATGAGATGGCTGTCACATTGGGTCAGGTGTGATAACTGACGCCTGTCAATACCACATCAGTGCTCATGTAACTTCCACTGACATAATGACAGCATCTCTCATTACTGACCATACTCACACCAGGCAAACTCCCTTCACCAACAGTTCACCCCCACGAGAAAAACAGCCATGTGCAAACACGTACCGAAAAGCTGACATGGTACAATATACAGTAAATACTAATGCTAGACCAATTTTACACTACAGTTTAAAATCAAGTATCAGCAAGTGTCAGCAAGATTAGTTTATGAAAGAAATTAATAACGGATGCCTTAAATTGATCAAAACTGACAGTAAAGAAATTCATAATTCTTTTATAGTACTTGCTATTCATCAAATATATTAAGCAGCACAACTGTATTCAATTTCAATTAGAAATGTTTCTTGAGCAGCAAATCAGCATATTAGAATGATTTCTGAAGGATCATGACACACTGAAGACTGGAGTAATGATGCTGAAAATTCAGCTTTGCATCAGAAGAATAAATTACATTTTAGAATATATTAAAAGAACGGTGGTGCATATTGATAAATCAGTTGTTATCTGGCTATTTCATGTACTTTGATTAATAGTTTTAAGTGCATTTAACTTTTAAGCAACTTTATGTATGCCTCATTTGCCATCAATAAATAATTAGCTACAGTATAATACATTGGTATTGTATCAATATAATGTCAATAGCTCTGCATACTGGTATTGGCATATCTAGATCGGACATATCTAGGTCAAGAAATGAATCCAATTGGTCAGTTATTGACAAATGAGCCACAGCATTACAATCGTATACAGTATGTCACTGTACCATGGTACTGACACAGTACTGTAAGATAATTTATCTTCTCAATAGCATTTGCACATATACAAGAACACACATGCATAAGCGGTTTTCAATTACCCATTATCTGCATCACAGTACTTTTCCTTTTTTCAGCATAAATCCATTTAACAAAACTAATAGCAACTACTGAAATATAATGACTTAATGGCTGTTCCAGAAATTATGTTTGTGAGTAAATTTTCTTGCTTGCATGAGCTTCTGGGTTATGAAGAAAGATAATGAGCAGATTTCTCATAGCCAGACGTGTCACAGGCAATCATTATTCTTACAATTATTAACTCCAAACATTCTTGAAGGATTCAACTCGAACACAATAATTCATAACCTTTAATTTAATCACTGTAAATATTTAAAAAGGCCTGAGAAATAATCTGTGCCCTTTTGATGCCTACAGTTCAGCAATTTGTGAATTCAACCAGCTGTTCGGATATTGAGTGATTCTTTGCTGCAAATCTGCAGTGTAAATGTACTTTATTTCGACAGCAAGGGTTTGAGTGATGGTCATCAGGTCAAACGTTGAGCCTGTGCATTAGTTGGTGATGATGTCTCTAGAAATGTTTGTCAATCATATTGAAGGACAGAGCAGTAGTCAGAGTCCAATTTCAGCAGCAGAGACACAGCAGACTATGTGTGTGTGTGTGTGTGACAGAGAGAGAGAGAGAGAGAAATGTCTGCACTTGTCATTCAAACACACAGCAGATGAACACACTCAATATCCACTGGACAATGGGTAATTACAGAAAGACATTCACAGACAACAGGTTTGTGTCACCTGTGCCAATCTGCTCTGGTATTTTCTCTCCATTTCTACTCTACCTTTCATTTCCCACTTCTCTGCTGTTTTCTTCTGCAGAGCCCTTTTTCGTGCACATCTCTCAAGCTCCAAAAAACACAAAAACACCATTAAAGTGTTTCATATGACCACATAATGTACAATACCTTTGTCTGGAGAGAAAACCAATAGAGAACGAATGAATGACCAATGACCAATTTGAATGTCAAATCTGGTGTGGCAGTCAGCGCCGACAGCCTCGTGGGCAGCATGTTAACATGTAGCACCGTTGTGCTTCGGGCGTCCCGTGTTTGAGTCCCAGCTCGCGAACCTTTCCCTCGTCCCCCCTCTCTTTCCAACTTTGCTTCCTATCTAACTACTGTCCTATCAAATAAGGTCAAAAACGCCAAAAATAAATCTTTAAAAAGATCTGGTGTGGCATATCTGGGCACTTTTTCTGAATCTGAACATAATTATGAATGAGATTTTAGAGCTTCTGCAGAAAGTAAAATTATCATTATATGGTTTGAAAAACAGTTGTATGGAATACCTCCGTGAAGTTGGCACCCCATAAAAAGAAATACTCACCAAAACTATGCCATTTGTTTGTGCTACGTTTGTGTTGATTTGTGCCGCGAAAACGAACATTTGTGCTGGTTTGGTGTTTGAGATATTAAACATAATTTTTTTGACCGTGTGACGTCACGCTCCACCCCATGTTGCCAAAATCGCTCCAAACCAGCGCAGTTCGTTTGTGCTCGATTTGTGCCCGTTTGTGCCTTTAAAACAAACACTGCATCTATTTTCCTTCCTTAGATATAACCAAAATATTTTCGGGAGCTGTGACGTCACTCTCCACCCCAGTTCGTCTAAATCGCACAAAACTGGTGTCATTCGTTTGTGCTCGATTTGTGCCGGTTTGTGCTGTTAAAATGAACATCAAATATATTTCCCCTTCATAGAAATAACAAAAACAATTCTGAGCAGTGACGTCACTCTCCACCTCATGCCTTTCAAATCTCTCCAAACCGGTGGCGTTCGTTTGTGCTCGATTTGTGCTGGTTTGTGCCGTTAAAAGAAACCCTGTAACTATGACCGCTTCTTTTATATAATACAAATAAACTTTTTACGAACAGTGACGTCACTCTCCACCCCATGCAATCTAATCGTTCCAAAATGGTGCCATTCATTTGTGCTCGATTTGTGCTGGTTTGTGCCGTTCAAATTTACTTTGTATCTATTTCCTGTCTTCAGAAATAACAAATACAAAACGGGCCAGTGACGTCACTCTCCACCCCATGCTGTCCAAATCCCTCCAAACCAGTGCCGTTCATTTGTGCTCTATCTGTGCTGATTTGTGCCATTAAAAGAAACAATGTAACCATGACCTCTTCTTAAACATAACGGGAACTTTACTCTCCACCCCGTTTAGCACGGCCGCAGAGTTAAAAAAAAGTGTTTGCGCTGCCTTCAAATTTTAAGTTTAGTCAGCTCCTAGTTTTCACTAACTTCATATTTCAAGTTGACTAAGCTTACATTTCAAGGCAGCATTAAGTTGAAACAATTAAGCATTAAGTTGTATTTTTTTAAATATTTTTTACAGTGAGTCTAAATCGTTCCAATTCATTTGTGCTCGATTTGTGCCGTTAGAATATTAAACACCTAGGCCTATTTTCCATGAATATTCGTTAATATTAATATTAATATTAATTAGGTCATATAAATAGCCTAATTCCAGGCGGTCTCCACACCAAATGCCGCGTTTATGTGTGCTCGATTTGTGCCATGAAAAGAAATCCTGGTTTAATTCTTCTTAAATAGGCCTATTTAAAAGGGGGAGAAGCACTTAATAACCCATTATCTATAGGCTATATGTAACTGTAATTGCATGGTATTACTGCATTTAACAGCTAATATTATTATATTATAATATTATGTTAAGGTTTTTCTGTCCCCCTTACAAACGATTATTTATCGCACTGCATAAGAAAACAAAAAGAACATAATGGACTGTAGAAAAAGTGCTCAAAGATGAAATAGCCTTAAGCTATAGTGAATGTGTGGAAAAATAAAATAAAATAAAAAATACCACAAAAAACTGATAGATAATGTTGCTACATATCAACGAGGTAAAACTTTTTATTGATATTTTGCAATAAAAAACTCACATGAACACATTATACAACGTTAGCCTTGCAAGTCTAACAATATCCTGCATTCAACTGGGAATTACACACAGACGTGCAGGATTTGCGCATATTTAAATAAGCATATTTTTTATGTGTGCCTGTGTATGTGTGCGAAGACTGCATATGATTTATGAGAAACTAAATGTGTACAGGTTTATGCTAAGATCTCTCAGAGTGCATTCACACACACACACACACACACACACACACACAAACACACTTCTTCCATTGATTTACACCCAAATAATGGTGCAGCACACGAGGTATTGATTAGTCAGCTGGTGTGCGAGAGAGAATCCACGAGAAGAAGAGAATCTCTCAAAGACACTGAGCTGAATACTAACACTCACACACAAGCCGCAGAACACACTGCACCCTGACAGAGCTCAGTTAATAATATATTCACTGTACATGACTCATAGTCACATTCAATGGAAAAGTTTAAATAAAAATGACATTTTTATCATGATTTACTCATTACAAACTAGGGGTGTCGCAATATACCGGCATTTGATAGCAACAGGGATATTTAAAACATGAAATTTTGCTATCATGCTAACACTAACGATACACTACTAGATTATTAACAATGCATCAATGTTTTTCCAAAGAGAACAATTTAAACAGAATATGACTGTTACATATAATTCAATCATAGCCAAATAATGCCTTTTTTTGAGAACTGCTTTGACAAAATCACGTGAATTTGATAAGAACCATGAAAATAACATTGTATTTTTCAGTCGATTCTTGTCAATGAACAGCTGATTCAGTTCACAAACGCAACTGGATGATTCATTCAACTGATGACTCATGAGCTCTTTTCCATGCACATAACAGACAGACTAAAATTTAATTAAATTTATATGGATATAAAGGTATAGTTCACCCAAAAATGAAAATTCTGTCAGTAATCACTCACCCTCATGTCGTTCCAAACCTGTAAGAACTTCGTTCATCTTTGGAACACAAATTAAGATATTTTGATGAAATCCGAGAGCTCTTTGAACCTCCCATAGACAGCAAGGATCCTAACATGATCAAGGCTCAGAAACATAATAAGGACATCGTTAAAATAATCCATGTGACATCAGTGGTTACTGTTGAATAAAGTCGTTATTTTTGTTTTCTTTGCGCACAAAAAGTATTCTCGTAGCTTCATAAAATTACGGTTGAACCACAGATGTCACATGGATTAACGATGTCCTTGCTACGTTTCTGAGCCTTGATCGTGGTAATTACATTGCTGTCTATGGGAGGGTCAAAGAGCATATCTTAATATCTTAATTTGTGTTATGAAGATGAACGAAGGTCTTACAGGTTTGGAACGACATGAGGAAGTAATTAATGACAGAATTTTCATTTTTGAGTGAACTATCCCTTTAATGATAATCTTCCTCTTCATTGAGTTAAAGAAGTCATATGATGTTGCTAAAAAGAACATTATTTTGTGTATTTGGTGTAATGAAATGTGTTTATGCAGTTTAAGATAAAAAAAAAACATTATGTTCCACATACTGTACATTATTGTTTCTCCTCTATGCCCCGCCTTTCTGAAACGTGTCGATTTTTACAAAGTCCATCGGTCTGAAAAGCGAGGTGTGCTGTGATTGGCCAGCTATCCAGTGCGTTATGATTGGCCGAATACCTCAAGCGTGTGACGGATATGTTACGCCCCTCACTATACTGTGATGATGCCCTGTCAGGCCGGAGCGATGATTCAAAAACATGAAAACCCATTATAAACGAGGCATTCGTTGCATCCAGTGGGGACATAATTATGGATTATAAGGACTTATACTGTCTTTTTATGCGTTGCGTAAAAAAAGTAGTTTCGCTTTCACAACGAAACACACAGCGCCTTCACGACATGGCGGCGGCAACAACAATACTACAACGAGAATAAAAGTTAGGCCTTCTTTCTTTGTGTGAACATTTGGGCGGCGTTATGCAAATCTTCCCACATCGTGACGTAGACATGTGGGGGCGTGTTAGAACGAGCCGTTTTAGGTAGGCGTGGCTGACTCTTAACTTTTATAAAGAATATCTCTTTGGATTTGAGACTTTAGTCTTTGCAACTTTACAGATCTTCTTTATGCAACAAGAGCTTGTAACACTCCAAAGAGAAAGGAAAAATTGAAATCGCATCATATGACCCCTTTAACATGAGAAATACTGTGAACCAATAAACTGAGCCAATGATTTGAATTTGAGAATCAGAACCAAAATTGTTCTTTTGAGTCGATTCTTGTCAATGAACTAGCTGATCAGATACACAAACCCAACTGGATGATTCATTCAACTCACTGATTTATTGTATGACTTGAGAAGACTTTCGAATAGTTGAGTGAGTTGAAACAGAATGCAGCTGGTGAGACAGACAGAACGAGAGGACAAAATGATATAGATATGGAGAACAGGTGAAAAGCAAACAGACAAGCAGATGGAGTCACAATCAAAGAGTCATGTAGACAAATAGAGACACATCAGTTGCACAGACAGTCGTGTCGACAGCATTCTGTGGCATAAGAGCAGAGAGACAGATAGAGGAGGTGAACTGCAGCCTGTTTCCAGACTAAAGCGGTTGAGACACAGACTGAATGCTGCAGTTTCCTAACAACAAACCACAGCAGCGAAGCACTGAGCCAAAACTGGGACGAGACACATTAAAAGAGCATTCTGAAGGCCCCCAAATACTTTAAATATCTCTATAAACACCACACAAGAACACAACACAGCCTCACTCCCGTCTTAACGGGCACCAGATTCATAAACTAATTCTTCTCTGCGAGCATTAGACCAAGCTGACAGCTTATCAGAGCATATGAAGCACAAATGAAGCCAATTAATGGAAATGTGCTGGTGAGGATTTTTAAAGGTATAGAACCCTTATTTGCTGAGTACCACAGTGTACACTTGATGGATAGCTTATAATTGAGGTGTTTAAAGATGATTAAAAACTACATCAGTTTGCTGTAATGAATGTGACATGTTGCAAGAGAAATGTTTCTGTGAGTAATAATGATCATAATAACAAAGTAATGAGAAAACTGAACTCTCCATTAAGGGTGCTAAGCTATAGCTGCACTCACGTCATGTTGGAATTACCATAATTACCAGTTTGTGGCTGTAAGGTTTTCACATTTTAGTTGGATGCGTAATTGCAAGTTAGAAACGTTGAATTTTATGACAGCTCCAATGTTAGGGACTGCATTATTTATGCTTTTTTTTTTACATGACTTCAGTATAATACAATCAGAATGGTAATAATAATAATAATAATAATAATGTGTAGTAGTAGCAGTTATTAAAAATCATTATTTTTAAATAATCATTAAATCAAAACAATTCATGCATTGCTTCAGTATAATGCAAACAGTAGTTTAATAATAATACTGAGCAATTGTGAAAGTAGCAGTAGTAGTGGTAGTAAATCATTAAACTATTAAATAATTATTGCATTTTCTTAATTATTGAACTATTAAATAATAATTGCCCTAAATAATTTAGCAGTAAATCAACAGTTTGTTAGAAGAAATCATTTTATAAAAAAGTATACATTTTTTTACATCGTTTCAGTATAATACATTGAGTAATTTGATAATAACAACAACTATTATTTTTATTATTATTAAACCGTCATTGAATAAAAACTATTTGATTTTTTTACATTGCTTAATTGTATAATAGTATATATAATACAATCAGTAGTTAATATTTAATAATAATAATAAATTGTTATTAAATTATTGCATCAAATAATTAAATTGGTAGTTAAATAATAATAACAATAATAATTCATTAAAATAAAAATAATTCATACAAAATGTACATGGCTTCAGTATTATAAATTTTGTAGTTAAAAAAAAACTATTATTATTTTATTATTATTGTTAGTTTTATTATTAAATCTTTATTGTTAAACCCATTTCTGAATTTTTTACATTGCTTAGTAGTATAATACAATCAGTAGTTAATAATAATACATTTACATTACTACATAAATTTAGCAATTTGATAACCACAACAACTACTATAATAATAATCATCAGCATCATCATATAAAAATCATCATTCAGAATAAAACTAACTATGCTTAACCGCTAGCTAAGCTAGCACAAAACTGCTGGCTAGCCACCCACATAATGATATCTTATTCTGTGATACGATCATCGCCAAAGAAACAAATCAATTCAGAATCCAAAGACGTAAACAGCTCTGACTAAACTCTGTCATCTCGTAATTATGGTCATTTCCGAAATGTTGTGAATGCAGACGGCAAAGGCTACAATATTCCACATGGTCGAGATGTAACCTTCAGGTAATTGAAAAGTTAGCAAAGACATCTGTGCTATGTGAAACATTCAAAGGGTGTTTTTCTATTATCAAACTCAGAGAAACAACATTTAGTGTGGAAAAAGCCTATTTCTCAGAAACTATTTCTATTACTGCACAGTTTGCACATGAATGCATATTTTGTGCATTAGTGGCAAAAGTGGGGCGTCCGTCTCTTTAACGCATGACAGATTCTATTGTCTTGGAAAGGCAGCGAGACACTGTGCCATTTAGAAGAAAAGCACAGTACTCTACTGTTTGATTAATCATGTTTGCGTGGTGAGCGATGCATTCTTACTCAGCCCTCAGAGACCATTTCACACATCCGTTCAATATCAACTCAAGCACTTCTGATCCAATTTTACCCTGTGCTGTTTGATATGACTCTGCTAAAAGGGGAAAGAAAGGTGATAGCTACAGGTGATTAAAGTAATTGACTCATATTAATATCATAATCTAGGGTGACCATATGTGCCATTTTCCCAGGACGTGTCCTGGCCAGGATTTCAATATTGCCTAAAATATCTAGGTTTTGGCTTTGTTTGCGTGTGCAGACTGATCGGTGTATGACATCGAAATACCATACAGACGGTTCCTTATGCTTTCAAAATGCTCTCGAGGTATTTTGATGTAATACACCGATCGGTCTGCACACGCAAACAAAGCCAAAACCTAGATATTTTAGGCAATATAGAAATCCTGGCCAGTCCTGGGAAAATGGCACGTATGGTCACCCTATCATAATCTGTCAGCAGACAAACACACTTTCTGTTCCTTTTTAGGAAAAAGACCAAATAGTAGTTATCAGGTTCGCCAATATGTGTGAATGCATAGTGAAAATGTATGCATCAAGGCTCATTACTTGTCTCACTAACACACAAAAAAACTACATATTATGTATATCTCAAACTGCATAAAAATACCAAACTGAAAAAAAGAAATTGTGGAATTTCTGCCTGCTCATGCAAAACTGCACACACCTAAGGGATTTTCCACCTGTTTTATCATCAGTAAAAAATGAAAACTCTAAGTCTGATTGCTGATTTGCTAAGTCTGATAGTAACAAATTTGAATTCAGTCCCTTTTAATTCAAAAAATAAAAGAAAATAAATAATACTGAATAAAGAATTGCCAAAATAAAAACAAATTTAAAATAAAATAATAAATAAAATAAAATAAACAAATGAATGGGGTAAACTGAAAAAGAATTAAGAAAAATTAGAGGAAAAAATTTATTAAAATTAGAAATGTTGTCTTGGCAACTAACAAAAAAAATACTAAACTAAAGCTAAATAGAAACATAAATAAATCAATAAAACTGTATGAAAACTGAAGGCTAATTATTATTATTAGTCATATTAATAAATACTATAATAATACTAATAGTCTATAAATAACAATACAATATTCGGAAATGCCACTGGCCAGCTATTTCCAGTCATGCAAGTACGGGTCCATTTAAATAACATACTTCAAATCAAAAATAAAGTCTCAAATCACATACTAAATTAGCTGTAGAAAGCACTACTAAATATCAATGATTTGTTTTTAGATACCTAAATGTCTAATATAATATATAATGTCAGAAAATTATAAAAGATGCCATCCATGCACTTAAAAACTGCATATGGTCTATATATTTAGTATTGAATGTGGTAACCAAATAACGCACAAATGCTGCCTAGGCACATTTATGTAATGATGGTAAAATAGAATGAAATCCATATGTCAGAAAATGATAAAAGCCATCATCCATGTGCTTGAAAAATACATATGGTGTATATATTTATATGGAACCCAAATAACGCACAAATGCTGCCTGGGCAAATTTGTGTAATGGTGGAAAAATAGCATGAAATCTCTAGTGCCGTGGCAGTGTGTGTGTGTGTGTGTGTGTGTGTATTCTTTGTGTTTGTGCTGTGATGAGTGTGTTGTATCCCAGATGGCCCTACACTCGGTTTCCGCTGTCAGTCTCATGATAAATCCTCTAGATAGCGTGAATACCAGTAGATGTGATACATTCGGAGCCAAAACGCAGGACCGATCTATTAGGCTTCACGTTCCCGTCAAGTCACAGATTTCAGAAGAACTCGTTGAGAGAGGAGAATTCATGATGTTCATATTCTACCGTCATTACCCCAGGGTTTTCAGAGGGAACGATGCTTATGTGCCAAACAAGCACAATTATTTTTAGCTTCCTTAACTGCCTGATCAATTTGGACTCTTCTTACTACATTTACACACCGTCATCCGTCTGTCCATCCCGTTCTCTCCTCTGATCCTCCACTGGTTTTCTCTGGCAGTAGGAATGGGAGATCATTGCAGAGACAGAGCAGGATCTATAAATAGAGGATCAGCCAATGGCAGAATGGAACCGCCTCCTGCATGCTGGTGGGTGACTACTGGAGTAGTTCTCTTTCCTTCTATCATTCCACCCCCCTTCCCCACCCTGCTATTTCTCTGTCCGTATATCCCTAGTTCCTGCATCCCACTAAGTGTTGTTGCCATCATGTCAAGCCTCTCTCTCTCTCTCTCTCACTTTCTCCAGGTGTCTGTTGCATAGTGATCAGATGGCCGCTCTTTCTCCTCTTCACCAGCTGTTCTTGCTTCTTGTCTCATGTTCTCTCTGCTTTGTTCTCCAAGTGACATTTAGAGTTCAGCTTTAAACCGCTATCTTTACACTAAACGCCTGGAACACACCATCACTACTGGAGTACTCCGACAAACACAAAATAGAGCAACAACTCAACTCAACATTACTTACACAGGCAGCTTCCTTCTAAGCAGCATCCTAACTGAAATGAAGCCTCATAAGTCATCAATTTGTAACACTCTATATACAGTAACTCACTGGATCATAAAAACACAAATGCACAGCAACATCAACTCACAATTGAGTTAACATGTTACTCATCTAACAAAGTGAGTCTTGACCAAGAATAAAAACATTAACCACAAATATTGGTTAAATCAGACAATATCCTTTTTTTTACTCATTTTAGCTGATATTCTCCAGTTTTAAATAATGTAATATTTTTAAATCAACATTCGTCTGACTTTGTAGGCGTTTGGGGAAAACAATTACATCATTATATTCTCAAAATATAATGAAAATGATTTAAAGGGATAGTTCACCCAAAAATGAAAATTCTGTAACATGGACTATTTTAAAAATTTCCTTACTACCTTTCTGAGTCTTGAACGTGTCAGTTACGTTGCTGTCTATGGAGGGTCAGAAAGCTCTCGGATTTCATCAAAAATATCTTACTTAATTTGTGTTTGGGGTTTGGAACGACATTAGGGTGAGTAATTAATGACAGAATTTTCTTTTTTGGGTGAACTATCCCTTTAACATTACAATAGAAGTATTTTGTAATGGAAAAGTGGTTTAAAAAGTGCAATATATATCAGTAGGCCGGTAGGATTTGTGCAAGAAAGAATGAATGGTTTTATTCAGCAAGGATTAATTTGATCAAGTGAGATTAAAGACGTTTAGAATGTAGATGGTTTGGTTTGAAATAAATTAAAAGAAACAAATATTTCTATTCATCAAAGAATAGGGGAAAAATAATCATGGTTTCAACAAAAACATTAAGCAGCACAACTGTTTATTCAGTATTGATGATAATAAGAAATGTTTCTTGAGCAGCAAATCAGCATATTAGAATGATTTCTGAAGGATGTGCCACTGAAGACTGGAGTAATGATGTTGAAAATTCAGCTTTGCATGACAAAGAATAACTACATTTAAAATATATTAAAACAGAAAGAAGTCCCTTAAAATTGCAATAATAATTCACAATTTTACAGTTTTATCTGTATTTTTTATCAAATAAATGATGCCTTGGTGAGCATTAGAGATCTTTTCATTTATTACAAAAATAACACTCTTTTATCTGAGTACAATATTACCACTTTTTTGTCCAATTTCACACTTTGGATGCAGGCTGCCATGACATACTGATGACATTTGGATGACCAGATATAATTACTAGATAAATTCACTATTTAATAATAAAAGCTCTAGTAGGAAAGCTTGAGACTGTTAACAACAGTGTCAGTTCCACATCACACAGCATGCTCCTTCCCTGTTCCCTTCGGAAAAGCCAGTGAATTGCTTCCACTGGTATATCGCTCACCCCTACTCGACATTTAATAGCCTGTCATATCATAATGTCTCCCGTTTCACTAATAAATTTGTGCTTGGCTCCTGCTTGATGGTTAAAAACAATAATAATTAAAACAAATTTGTTCAATTCAAAATCTGGGCTCAACCATTATTGCTGTATTTCTATTTTGCAGAGATCTCTAGTAATTTAAACCATATGCTCATAAAACATCTGCTCTTACCACACTTTAACCCTGACATTACACGCCAGAAGACATATTCCCCATCACTTTGTCACATGTAGCTGGAACTGACAGCAGAGCTGTTAAAAACGCTGAGTTAGTGCTGTATGCTATGTGCTGCAGCATCAGTATAAATCAAGGCCATCTCAGAGCTGCTTTGTAGTGTCCACCGTCCTACAGGAGCCCAATTAATTCAATCCTGTCTTTATAAAGCACAGCAGGGCTCTAAAACTCTCCCAATCGAATTTCTAAAGATGAACCCTATTGTGAAAAATGTGGCAATGTGCTAGACAAATGATATATCTGTATATCCAAGATCATCAATTTCAGCTGCTGAATGACTATACTGCCTGGATGTTATTGTTATTTGTCATCAACAGAAGCTTTTTAATCCCCCCCAAAAAAAAATTCCACACAATGATCATTCATTAAATGCCATATTATACATACTTGCACTTTACTTTATTCCCTTAAGTCCACTTAGCATAAGTCAAGTCGTAATTTTTCACTTGCCACACTTTATATACATACATCAGTGGTGGGCCGTCAGGGCCAGTAAAGCCTTCTCTGCTGGCCTAAACACTATCAGAATCACTGATTTAGTTTAAATATATTTTTCCATGAATGTGTATTAAATTATTTCCAATAGTCTATTCTCTTCAGTTCATAGCTTTTCTCTTGGTTGCACTGCTTCCAGCAGTGTATGTTTATATTAGAGCTTTTATCCAATCATATTTCAGCAATCGTGTTACCAGGGTCAAAGAAATCTGCCTTAAGGCCTTCAGAATCCACAGTGCAGGCGTCTGTTAGCTTAAATCAATGGCAATGAAACCGTTGCTTTAGCCAATCAGATTTCGAGTTGGTAACACCAGGGCTGCGTTCAGCCCCGACAAAAACGGTGGAAAACATTTTTTAAACTGAAACGGTGGTGCGTTGAACACACTGTTCTGATGACGCAAGAGTTGCAACTATGGCAGCTGAGAAGGCCATTCTTTGTGTTCTTTTTGAAGAATTTTCGGAGCCTGAGGAAAGCGGTATAAATACGTGTTTAATACTGCAAAATACACTCGATGGTACAGTCACTGCCCTTGCTGTCCAGAATAAAAGAGAACATCCCAATCGAGTGAAGGGATTTGTGGAAACTTTGGTACCTAATAAAACCTAATTATTGTGATCCAACATTTGCCTCACATTTCAGGATGAAATGTAATATTTATGGTTTCTATAGCTGTGGCATCATTATGATGGTATGAAGAGATGGATTAATTCATGTAGGACGCCACTGAAGGCCTAGGTGTAAAATGCACGGCCCGCCACTGACATACATATATACTGAAAGAATGGTAGGTTCCTTGTTGTAGGTTTAAAACAGGAATACATTACACTTCAAAACATTATCAAATACAAAAGTTACTTTAAATTGTAATAATATTTCACAATATTACTGTTTTTACTGTGTATGTTAGCCATCTTGCTAAATTAGACGGCCTAAATTAAGACCATCCGTTCAATCTTACACTCTTACCTTGAAAGATATGCCAGCCAACCCTAACATGCAAAATTACTGACAGAGAGGCATCTTTATGACTGGCTAATGCACAGGATCTGCACTCAGATTCTTTGCTGTGTAAAGAGCCCAGAGCTGTCATGGAAACAAATGTGTGATTTCAGGACATCTATTTCAGTGCAATCTGCCAGGTAGTAGAGGCATTGTTATGAGTGGTATTCCTAAAATAAATGCTTAGGGTAGCTTTTAACAGGTTTTTGCTTCTTTACATTTAAAGGGACAGTTCACCTGAAAATGAAAATACTGTCATCATTATTTATTCACCATCATGTGGGTCCAAACATATTTCTTCATATCTAAAATGATAAAAGCACAATAAGTATCATAGTAGTATATATTCCAAGGCTTCTAAAGTTCTACAATAGTTTTGTATGAGGAACACACCAAAAGTCATTATTCAATAAAATGTCTTCTCTCTTCTGTTGTTCTCAAATCAAATACGGCGCCACTGATGTCAATGACATTTGCTCTCGGGATGCAAGATGGTGTTTACTGTTATTCCCACAAATGGTGCCATTTTTCTAGTCAATAATGAGTTAAATTTCGATCAGCTCACACAAAGCTATAACATGGCTTCAGAAGATTTGGAATTGAACGCACAAGCAATACGCTGGTGCCGTTTTATCATCTTGGAGCTTGAGTGTTTAATTTCTCTTTTTTTTAAAGATATTATTTCATTTTTGGGTGAACTGTCCCTTTAAGATTTTTACATGTAAATGACTTTTGTTGCTTTTGGCTAAACTCCATACTACTGATCTAAAGTTTGGGGTCAGTTCGATTTTGTTAAAGTTTTTTAAATTAATCTCTTATGCTCACCAAAGCTTTGTTTATTTTATCAAAAAACAATAAAACGGTAATACTGTGAAATATACAATATAAAGAAATAACTTTGAATATATTTTAGTCTAATCTATTCCTGTGACGCAAAGCTGAATTTTCAGCATCGTTACTCTTCAGTGTCACGTGATCCATCAGAAATTAAATATGCTGATATGCTGCTCAAAAAAACATTTACTATTTTTATCAATGCTAAAAAAGTTGTGCTGCTTATATATATATAGTAATGCATCTTTGCTGAATAGAAGTATTAATTTCTTTCAAAATGATAAAATATCTTACTGAATCCAAACTCGTAGTTCATGCTGTTATTCATCAGGAAGGGTGAAGTTACTAAATATTGAATGTGTGTTGATAACCATGACCATTTCTAAATTACTTATTTTCTATAAATGGTCTCAAGGGGCTGGAAGGAGCTCTCTCTAGTGAGCATTTACTTATAACACAGCTTTCTGAATCAGTGATTGTCTGTCTGAACTACTCTTCAACCCTTATAAAATTGCTTTCCAATTTTCCACCCCTTAATGGCTTTGATGAAGAGCAGGAGAGAGCAGGAGAGCAGATCCACAAAAATCACTTTAGAGCCCCTTCTACACTGATCTTCAGCATCCCCTCCTCTCCGTCCCCCTGTCCATTGCCTAATTTACACTTGCAGGATTTAACGCGCCGCCAGCCATCTGCACCTTTGAGCAACATCCTCAAACACGCTCAAACAATCTCACCCTCACATGCTCACCCTCTCGCTCTCCCACACACTCATCTCTGAACATTGGCTCTGTCTTTCCGCTGCATCCTACACACAGAAACACGCAGGCACACATTCCCATGCGCCCCAGAGGACTCTCGTCTGAGCAGTTCCAGGTTGTGTGCAGTGTGTGTCCTGGGTACGAGCCAGATAGAGGCCGAGGCCGAGCGTAGGATTCATTACCAAGAGCTTTTTATTTAACACATCTGCATCTCTGAACATTGGCTCTGTCTTTCCGCTGCATCCTACACACAGAAACACGCAGGCACACATTCCCATGCGCCCCAGAGGACTCTCTTCTGAGCAGTTCCAGGTTGTGTGCAGTGTGTGTCCTGGGTACGAGCCAGATAGAGGCCGAGGCCGAGCGTAGGATTCATTACCAAGAGCTTTTTATTTAACACATCTCGCTTTCTATCGTTAACAGTAATATTTTATTTGAAAATCACCATTTGGACTGCAATGTTCACTCTCTTTCGCTGTTGTTATATCACACTGTTGCTTTCTGATGGTGAATATTCAGAATCAAACAGGAATAGCTCTCTCAAGGGACTTATGACATGATTTAAGTCCAGCTGATACACACACACATTACTGTTATGTTGTTTTGGGGGTAAGTCTCTTATGCTCAATTCAACAAGGTTGCATTTATTTGGGGGGGTAGAAAAATTTTTCAGATAAAAAAATAAACTTTCAGATAAATTAAAAAGAAAAAAATCTAAGTTTGTTGTGCATGTAGGGCTGCACAATTTAGCCAAAATGTTGTGACTATATATCAGTATTGCTCTAAAATAATAATAATTAATAATAATAATAATAATAATAATATAAAAATTACTAAGTAAAAACAAAATAAGCAATATTATCATTGTAGCATTCCACTGTAAAATAAAAAAACTGAGCATAAAACATATTATTATTTTATTTCACATTATTTCTACATTTTAAAATGTTAAAACATCAAACCTTTATTTTGATGGAAAACGACAGGGAGTTAAATTGCAAAATATCATTACAATTTATAATCATTACAATAACTTTTGTATTTGAATTAGTGCTGTCAAATGATTAATCTCGATTAATCACATCCAAAATAAACGTTTGTGTTCACATAATACATGTGTGTGTACTGTGTTTATTCATTATAAATATAATAAATGTATATTTATTATAATATGTGTTTATTTATTACAATATATAAAATAGAATTGGAATATATTTTAAAATCTAATTTATTCCTGTGATCCAAAGATGATTTTTCAGCATCATTACTCCAGTCTTCAGTGTCACATGATCCTTCAGAAATCATTCTAATATGCTGATTTGCTGCTCAATTATTTATTTAAAACATTGCTTATTATACATTTTGTACATGTTCAAAAGAACAGCATTTGAAAGAGAAATTTCTTTTAACATTTTAAATGTCTTTTCTGTCACTTTTGATCAATTTAATGCAATCTTGCTCAATAAAACTATTTCTTTATAGAAAAATCTTACTGATGACAAACTTTTAACCGGTGCTATACAACATAAAAAGTAGAACGAGCATGCATTGGGCTGCTTACCTCAGTGAGATGAGGGTTGGGGTTGAATCCGCATTGGTTGCACACCATGGAGCGGCACTGCGTGCATTTATTGTAGTTTGGCTGGCCATCTGTGGTGCCCGTCAGATCTGCGGTCTTGCAAACCGGACAGAGCTTGCTGCTGGGCATGGGTGCGATCTGGGGCAAAGAATAGGGCGAGGTGGGAGCGCTGCTTCCGGGCGAGACGGGGTGTCCACCTTTGTTGCTCCCCACGTCCACCTGGAGGTTCTTCCGTGCAGCCTGACCCTGACCGGGTCCCTGAGGCTGCGTCGGCGCTCCGGGGCCGGGTCCTGCGCCCAGTGGACCCCCAGGTTTGGGTCCCATGCTCGGGTCTGTCTGATTAGGTTTGCCTTGGATACTGTGGGAGTAAAAAAGACATCGGTGTGTGAATTAAAGCAGGGGTGGTGTGGCATATGTTTGAAATCACTGATAGCTGAACACTTTGTTGAATCCATCTGCCCAGGGGATTCACAGGAGGAGATTTAAAGAGCTTTGTGCCGCAGCTTCCTGAGTAGTTTGAATGAGAATAGAAAGATAAATCAATGCAGCGGGGCAAACTCTGGGGTGGAAACAGACAGATTGACGAGGACTTTTAATGCTTCTCCAAAAGAATCTGGAAATGTTATCTATGGTGACAGGGGTTTCCTCTTCAGCTAAGCATATTTAATGGTCTTAAATGGTCATTCTTGAACTTTGATATAGAACAGATGCTGCATAGTGGCAAAGTGACAAAATTATGGCTATTATAAATAGATTGGATGTTAATTTAAAAAAAACTGTTGTTATGAATGAATTATCATTAGTGGTGCTTATGAAGACAACCATTGCTACTATTGCTCTTACTTATGGTTAGAGACGTTCAAAGCCACTGACCCTTAATAATAACAATAAAAACATCTATTCACTGAGAATTTATTATTATTATTATTATTATTATTATTACTACAATAACATAATAATTTGTATAATAATAATATATTGTTATTATTATAATAAAAATTGTAAAATATAATAATAATAATAATAATAATAATAATAATAATAATAATAATAAAGCGTGTTATGTTTTAGTTATTGTTATTAATATAATAAAATACAGTTTCATAGTTTCATATATTAGAATATTAGATGATTATTATTATTATTATTATTATTATTATTATTAGAATAATAATAAAACTTTATGTTTATACAGTATATTGTTATTAATACAATACAGTTTTGTATATTAGATTGTTATTATATAATAATAATCATAATAATAATCATAAAACATGTTATGTGTTTCCAGTATTTTGTTATTAATATAAAACAATTTTGTATAGTAGATCGTAATAATAATAATAATAAAACATGTTATGTTTTTACAGTATATTGTTAATATAAAACCATTTTGTATAGTAGATTGTAATAATAATCATAATAATCATAAAATGTTATGTTTTTACAGTATATTGTTATTAATATAATATAGTTTTTAATACTAGATTGTTAAAATAATAATAATAATAATAATAATAAAACATGTTTTTACAGTGTATTGTTATAAAACAGTTTTGTATAGTAGATGATCTATTTTTGAATTGGGCACTTGAACATCAGTATCAGTATCAGTTATAAAAACAACATCTGACAATATCTGTCAAATCTTTTAAAATATCAGATAGACAGAAACAAAAAGTTCTGTGCATAAGGAAAAGTTTTGGCATGATTCGGAAAAAGCAAAATAGTTGTATGACCGGATGCAGAAATTGACCATGAAGTAGATCTCACAGGTGACTGAATACATTTAAAAAAATCCTTTCAAAGGAAGCATTTTAATGGAACTGCCATTTACTGCAAACACAAATACGCTTTCCTCCACAAGAATCTCAAAAATCTGCCACTGACAGTTTATCACATCATCGTCGTACTACATCATGCTGAAAGTTTGTTAATGAGCACTTTTCTTTTGAAGCCAGTACACATAAGAGCTGTGAATATATTTAAGCATTTAATCAATGTGCTCTAATGAGCTATTTATTGTTGTTTCACTCAAAAGAACTGTCAATGGCGCATTTCAAACCATGATCAATAAACATTATGCAATCCCAGAGCTCACATGACTGAATCTCATCCAAATGCCTTTATAAACCAATATAATTACCCAAGCAAGAGATACTCAATGTGTGTCCTGTAAGATGAAATGCTTTAATATAAATGTGAGTCATGGAGTCTGTCATAAAGAAACTTATGATTGCATAACTGTTTTAGTGTTCTAGTATGTTGTTTTACTTGGCAATGTGTTTAGTTTGAGCTTACTAAACAATACTGACATTTTCATTGTCACTTTTACAAGAATATTTGATACAACATAGTAGCGCCCAAAACTGATGTTATAAAACATTATTCAAAAGAAAGTTAGTTGCCTTAAAGAGATAGTTCACCCAAGATTTAAATTATTTTATTAATTACTCACCCTCATGTCGTTCCAAACCTATAAGACCTTCGTTCATCTTTGGAACACAAATTAAGATATTTTTGATGAAATCCGAGAGCTTTCTGACTCTGTATAGACAGCAACGCAACTACCACGTTCAAGGCAACTACCATGTTTAAGGCAACTACCATGTTCAAGGCAACTACCATGTTCAAGGCAACTACCATGTTCAAGGCAACTACCACGTTCAAGGTAGTAAGGACAACGTTAAAACAGACCATGTGACATCAGAAGTTCAACCTTAAATTTATAAAGCTACGGGAATATTTTTGTGCGTGTCGGTCTTTGACGTGTGTTTTTACAAGAGTACCACAAAGAAATTGTTGAATAAAGTCATTATTTTGTTTTCTTTGCGCACAAAAGGTATTCTCGTAGCTTCATGAATTCATAAAAAAAGGCTGAACCACTGATGTCACATGGATTATTTTAACGATGTCCTTACTGCCTTTCTGGGCCTTGAACGTTGCAGTTGCGTTGCTGTCTATGGGAGGGTCAGAAAGCTCTCGGATTTCATCAAAAATATCTTAATTTGTGTTCCGAAGATGAACGAAGGTCTGATGGGTTTGGAACGACATGAGGGTGAGTAATTAATGACAGAATTAAAATTTTGGGGTGAATAACTCTTTAAATAGTTAACTGCACTACAAGCTACAAATTACAAATAGTAGGTTTTTACACTGAATTTATATTTTACACATTTTTAATATAATATTTATATATTTTTCATTTTTCATTTTCATCAGAATGATGAATGAATAAACAAATCTTAATTAACAGCATTAAACTTGAAACAATAAACTTGGTATATACAATAAACAACTATATAAAGACAAAATTTAAAACAAAACCAGCACACATAATGGATATCAATTACATTTTACGGATCCCATGTTTGTTTCCTTTTTGCTTTCTCACATATTTTTTCCTTTTCAATTAAGCCTCAGTGCTGAATTTACAGCTGCCTGCTTTCTAACTTTCACTTAAGCTTCTGTCAAACCCTTTCTCTGCCTCTTTTTCTCTTTTTTAAGTCCCCAAGTTGCTTATAAAGGCATGAGGAGGTTTGTGCAGACTTTCTGTTACTCTGAGGTCGTTTATCACATGTCAACAGCAGTAATGATTTTCTCTTCTTCTTTCTTCCACAGGCTGGCGCTGGGATTAGTCAGCAATTAGAATGGACTCTAAGCTTTCTCTATGGTCATAACAAAGTCTACAGAGAGCCGACAAACACAAGTGCACGGGTACACACAGAGCCTCAAATTCACACGCAAGACACTTTAAAAGCTTACACTTCCTCTGTCAGATTCTGAGGAGAAAGGAAAAAAGTGTGTCAGAACTAAAATAGCAGGTTTCACAGTAACAGGGAGTGAGGCTGAGACTTGCTTATGTGTATGTGTGTGTGTGTGTGTGGAGCTGCGCTTGGCTTGCTCTGTTGTCTGTCCAGGAATATTTCCAGCACCTGGTCCCTCATTATATGCGGCCCTAAAACTTCAAGTGAAACTTCAGCGCCAGAAAAGCAGGCCGCCTTTCTTGTGCCGCTTCATCTAAAGCCATTACCAAGGTCTGAATCAACTGAGATGCACCAAAGCGGGAGAAAAGTTCATTATTTCAGTGTCAGCTTTGTATTCTGCGAAGAAATTTAATCTCAGTCCAACTATGGCTCCAAAGTTCCTTCCCAACATTCAATTTACACACTATAATGACTTCGCAACAGTTCAGCTCAGGTGGAAATGCTTAGAGGTAGGCCTACTATCTATTGGCACAATATAATCTTTCAGCATATTTAAAGGTGAAGGGCATCATTTTTCTCATGTTAAAGGGGTCATATGATGCGATTAAAATTTTTCCTTTCTCGTTGGAGTGTTACAAGCTCTTGGTACATAAAGAAGATCTGTAAAGTTGCAAAGACTAAAGTCTCAAATCCAAGAGATCTTCTTTATAAAAGTTAAGAGTCAACCACGCCTACCTAAAACGACTCGTTCTAACACGCCCCCACATGTCTACGTCACGATGTGGGAAGATTTGCATAACGCCGCCCAAATGTTCACGCAAAGAAAGAAGGCATAACTTTTATTCTCGCAGTAGTATTGTTGTTGCCGCTGCCGCCGCCATGTCAAGACGCTGTGTGTTTCGTTGTGAAAGCGAAACTACTTTGTTTGGTCTTCCAAAAGAGGACGATATCCGCTTCGTCATGCCTACAGCTGATCCGTGCTGGTCGCTCAGGAAAAACATCAACTTTGCGCTGTGAATCGCCAGATCGGCTTTCACCGTGGATGAAGCGGAGTCCAGCCCGGGGTCGTCACATGTGGTTGCCGCAAGCCCTCTGGACGCTCCTTCGTCGAATCCGTCGGCCGCGCCGTTCTCAAGCCCACCGCCTCTTCTCACTCTAGCCCTCCGGCCGTTCCTCACTCTAGCCCCCGGCCTCCGCTCACTCTAGGCCGCCGGCGGCTGTTCTGACTCACATACTGTAAGTATGTTTTTTATATTTAAAGAGTTTTTATATTTTTTATATTTAAAGCGAGTCTTTTGGGCAGTGTAGAGTAGGGCTTGTTGTTTGTCATTTCTCCGATCACAAATGCAGACATGGTTTTATGTTTACGCGGCGCGATGCAATACAACGCGTAAAAAGACAGTATAAGTCATTATATCCATTCATCCATAATTATGTCCCCACTGGATGCAACGAATGCCTCGTTTTTAATGGGTTTTCATGTTTTTGAATCCTGGAGTCACTCAGTGCTAATTGCTAAACATCATTAAGAGTTTGTCTAAATAAAGAATTGAATGACTTTAGAATGTCTTAATAGACAAAAAGGGTTTCTTTGAACTATTTGGCTCAATTATATTGTTCAGAGGTTGCTGCTTCACAGCTCAGCTAAGTATCGCCTTTGTCTCAGATGTTTCTTCTACAAGTCTTTGGGAGACAAACATAAAAGCAGATGAGAGAACTGTTTGGCATGCGGGAAGTCTACAGAGCTATAAAAACAACTGCAAAGTTTGGGTTATTTGTTCTAAGAAGGATTTAATAAGAAATAATAAGAGTTTATGAAAATAAATAATAATCAAATAAAATAAAACAGTAGTTTCTACCAAAATTCTTTGTAAGAAATAAACAAACATAAATGAGACAACTGTTGGCATGCAAGACTAAAAGGCCAATCTTGAGTTTTTTGTTTCCACCAACATTTTTTGGGAGACATAAACAGAAGTAAATACTGTGGCCATGCAAAAAGACTAAGAAGCTGCTAATTCTACTTAAAAAAAGAAAGAATACAAAATATTTGAGTTCAAATTGAGGTTTCTGAAAATACTAAAATAATAATAATCAATAAAATAAAATAATTAATTTGTTACAGATACAACGAACGTATACAAATGCTTTAGGATATATTCTCTGTGGCAGCAATAAACTCACTGACATACTTCAAATAATTTTCATCACACGGTTGATCGTTTTCTGCTGAAGGCATTTCATTATCTCTATATATTTATTCAAATAAGAAGGAGGTATTGCTAATATCAATATGCATTGAGTTTATCTTAACTGAAATCCTGAGGCCTAGTCTGAACAGAGAAAGCTATACACTACCACAATAGTTCATTCAATAAGAAGTGAATTAAACAGTGAACCAAACAGCTAGAGGCTAAATGCACTTACTAAATGCTAAACCAAGCTAACTGTAATGTCCATAGTCAAAAGTCAGATTCAGGACAGCTACACAACAGCTACATAACCTTCTAAACTATAATAATATTTAAAAATATTACTGCTTTTCAAATAGACTTCTCTTACAGACCCCATAGCACACTATACAAACAGGGATACAGTCTATAACACTGTTTGCTAACACACCTTTGATACATGTCTATCACTAATAGTTTACAAATATAAACTTTGAATGTTAGTGAGCAAAACAAGCAGGGCCATGGTTACTGACAGAGTGACTGGATACACCATAACTTGTGCTTAATCGAGGAGTTATTGTGTCTGCTAAGATTGATTGTCTCATTAACTGAACCATGTACTCCTTATAATTATCTAGTGCTCAGGTAATTATTCCTGAATGCAGAAAACATAAAACATAATGGAGCACTGATTAGCCATTTCTACTCTCGATGCAGGTAATCATTGTACTTTCTGTGGTCATTATATTCCAAATGGATGGCAAATGTAGATATTTTTCACTCAGACCAATTTTCTAGATCTAAACAACACTGTCAATTTGCTCAAACAGAAGAACGGCTGTAGAGAAAGTGTTTTCTATATGAATATATTTTACAATGTAATTTATTCCTGTGATGCAAAGCTCCTTTTTTAGCATCATTACTCAAGTCTTCAGTGTCACATGATCCTTCAGAAATCAGTCTAATATGCTATCTAATATTTCTTTCATTATTTATTTATTATCATCAAATCTATATGCAGTCTGACAATATTTTAATCCTAGCGCTCTAAATACAATGCTAAATCGGGCACAATCGCATGTACAAAGGGCTTAAAGTGTTTCCTGGACAGAAGTGAGCATTTACTGTGATGCTGCACTCTGTAAAGGGGCTAACAGCAGCCTTAGACAGCCATGTCTGCTGGATCAGATTAATTTGGATCTGTAGTGCTGAGCAGTCCCCTTCACTCCTTTCTCTACTGCACAGAGCCTTTGTTAACACCTCTGATGAGTCACAGAGTGACAGAAGGAGAGTACAAAACCAGTGGGTGTCAGCTCCACATGAGAAGAACAGGCATGGGTGAAGACTGACAAACTGAATTCATGTCTCCTCTCGCTCTAGATACAGTCCTGTGAGGAATACTGCACTATATACTATACCTATATACTTCTTTGTGGAGTGAGTCCTATACTGTATGGTGTTAAAGGAATACAAGCATACAAGTTAAGCTCAAATTGGAACCATCTGTGGCATAATGTTGATTACCACACAATGATATTCCATTTGTCCCTTCTTTTCTTTTAAAAAGGCACAAATCTGGGTTATAGTGAGGCACTTACAATGGAACTCAATGTAATATCAAAACCCACTTACTAACCATTTCTGTCTAATGTTATCGAATTTTACAACTTCATTGCCATGATAACTCAACAACATGAACCCAAACAGCCCTAAATGACTATAAAATTGATGATTTGAACATTTTATATATGTGTGTATATATATATGTCTAACCAACACTATGCCACCCCTAGTAAAAAAAAGTAATGCATTTAAAATACATATATTTCATACTAAGTATAGTAATCTATTAACATATATACTGACATGTGGCTTACTGACATACAAATTATAATTAAACTTAATTTGGAGTACTATTTGTGCACAATACACATTTCTTAATATTAAGCAATGTGTTTTAATGTCATTATTGATGAGGATTGTATGATCTTTGAATAATATTGTTCTTTAAATCCAAGATATTTAAGGTGTATCTGAAGTATACTTGCAATAGTTCCACTTTAGCACAATCAAATATACTTCAGTATATATTTAATTGGACTTCAGCACTACTTTTCCGCACAATTAAAGAGCATTTAGTACAAAACTTTAAGTATACCAGTTTAGTATACTAAAAATACAATTGCAGGGTATTTTTACTAAGTACATAAATACTTAAATGAATTTGTAGTATACTTAGCATGAAATAAATGTATTTTAAATACATTTTAATTAGAGCTGTCAAACGATTAATCGCGATTAATCGCATCCAAAATAAAAGTTTTTGCTTACATAATATATATGTGTATACTGTGTATATTTATTATGTATATATAAATACACACACACATACAGTATATATTTTGAAAATATTTCCATGTATTTCCATGTTTATATTTATATTAATATAATTGATATTATATATAAATATTTTAAATCTATAAACATAACATATTTTTCTTAAATATATACATGCATGTATTTCTATATAGGCCTACATGATAAATATACACAGTACACACACATATACTATGTATACAAAAACTTTTATTTTGGATGTGATTAATCGTGATTACTCGTTTGACAGCACTCATTCAAATACAAAAGTTATTGTAATGATTATAAATTGTAATGATATTTTGCAATTTAACTCCCTGCCGTTTTCCATCAAAATAAAGGTTTGATGTTTTAACATTTTAAAATGTAGAAATAATGTGAAATAAAATTTTTCACTAGGGTTAATTTTTCCCTTAACTTGTAATGAATCAGGAATACTCCTTAAAGTGCATAGAACTGAACGGCTATAGTGTACTATACTCTAGCATTGAGCACTATGTTTTAGTGTTGAGTCCTGTATGCCTATACTGTACTGTACTGCGATACTGACCACTATTACTACTATAAGGACTTGCAATGAAGATGCCGTGCTGGAACAGTAAGGTCTGAAGGCCAGGGGAACAATGAACAACTAAAGATTAAGTATAATATGATGAAAGAGATCTAAAACGGGAAGATTTGGCGTTAACCTTTTTAAATTTGGCCTTTCGACATGTGGGCAGGGTGCAGGCTATATTCTATCTGTGTTTCCTTCCAAGGCTTAATAAATGCAATGGTTTAAAGACACTGAGCGGGAGTGTAAAGAGAACGCTAAAAGAATGCCACAGGCTCATGGAGAACATTTATTCGATTTCTGTGTCATTACAATTCAGAGCCCTTTTATGAGGGTGATGTTTGGTGGCTAAGACAGCTATGTTCTTATTCCATCTGCTGGGAAATAAAGCGCCGGATACTGTTCTGTCTCTCCATCCATCTCCTCATCCCTCCTGTCTTTCTCTTCATCCATGTTTCACTAATAGCACACACAACACCTACACACTCCCCTGGAAAGTCCATATACACAAACTAATAGCTTCTGGTTCCTCATTTTGGCCGTCAGTCAAAAGAACACATTCTGAGTTTGTGCCATGAAAATTCTCAAACATGTTGATTCTGAAACTTATTTCAGGCTGTCGCTTTCACATGCTTCCCCATGTGATTGGATTCAATTAATAATTTATAATATTATTATAAATTAATAATTAATAATACTAGGGTTGGGCCGACAGACTATGCTATCGTCCATCGCCGATGGCTGATAGACATCACGATGTTGAGCCGGCATCGTGATCCCCCCCCCCCCCCCCCCCCTTTTCTAATTATACTACATATATTTCGGGCATCAGGGAGCCGCTATTATACCTGGCATTGAAACTGCTTTTGAATGCACAATCACTTTTTAGTTTCACTTTCGAGATTCGCGATCGTATGTACTCTGTTTATACTATGGAGTGGCAGTACTACTTACCACACATTTTACAAGATTATATATTTGTCAGTGGTATGAGGATCTGCAAATCATTCGCCATTGTCCTCAGTCATCTCTCCAACTAAAGACTGTCTACACTGGACACAAAGCGACCGTTGAAAATCATTTGAAATTTGTGTCAGCACGTCATAAATAGAATGCGGCAGCAGTTTACTTACGGGGGATTTGTCGTGTCACTCCGCGCCGCATCCAGTGTGGACAGCATCACTGATTATAATGAGTTCTATTGACTGATCTATGAATCTCTATTGTAGTTCAGTAGTTCTATAGTATTTTGTCGCACCGCTCGCATCCGGTGTAGACACGGTGTTAGGAATCGTTAATTGTTTTCCCTTATAATTTATGCTTCGGGCACAAATAATAAAAAATTATTCTTGCTCTTCCAAGCGATAGAATGGGAGTTGGCGGGTGTTTTTTTCAACAGTGCAAAAGTAGTCAAATAAAGCACATCCATCCATCCATAATAAAATGTGCCTCACACTGCTCCGGGGGTGAATAAAGGCCTCCTGTAGCGAATCAATGTGTTTTTGTAAGAAAAATATAAATATTTAAAACGTTATAAACACTTTTCTCTCACTTCTGCTAACTGTCATACGCAGAAATCATTCCGGGTGGATGACGTAGGACAGATGTGTCACGCACGCGCCGTGAGATATGCTAGTCTCGCGAGTTTGTTTACAGGAGCAAAGGAAGCAAAGTTTCCTTACTTTAGCAAAAGAAAACCAGTCTTCTCTTGGCTTATATTGAAATCCTCCTACATTTTTCTTTACAAATCCTCGTTTTGTACTTCTATTTTGTGACCGGCGTTTTGTTTTGCTCTCTCCTCCGCGCTTGCGTTCGTCACTAATCACCGGCGCTTACGCTACGCATACATCCTACGTCATCCGCCCGGAATGGCTTCCACCTACGTCAGTCAGCGGAAGTGAGAGAAAAGTGTTTAGAACATTTTTAATATGGATATTTATCTTACAAAAACGCATCGATTCACTACAGGAGGCCTTTATTTACCCCCCGGAGCCGTGCGAGGCACATTTTATTATGGATGAATTTATTTGGCTACTTTTGGACTGCTGAACAAAACACCCACCTACTGCCATTCTAACGCTTGGAAGAGCAAGGATAATTTTTAATATAACTCCGATTGGATTAATCTGAAAGAAGAAAGTCATTTACATCTAGGATGCTTTGCGGATGAGTAAAACATGGGCTAATTTTCAGTTTTGGATGAACTAACTCTTTAACTTCACTAAAGCTTAAAAAATAGCTAAATATACTGAAGCTATGTAAGGGGGCTATTTCTTTTCACTTATCTTCTTATGAAATTATAATAATTCAGTGAAAAAGAGCAACATTTATCTGGTATACAGTTGCAATAAATATATAAATTACAGCAAAAAATTGTTAATACACTAAAACTGAAAGTAAATATTGCATGCTTTACACCAGTTCAAAGGTTTGGGAACAAGAAGTTGTTGTTGTTGTTTTTTCGAAAGAAATTAATACTTTTATTAAGAAAGAATACATTAGATGTGTAGTGACAGTAAAGATGTTTATAATGTTACAAAAAATTTATATTTCAAATTAATTAATTTTAAATTAATGCTGTTATTTTGAACTTTCCATTCATCAAATAATTAAAAAATTAATTAATTAATTAATTAAAATTTGAATAGCAAATCAGCATATTAGAATGACTTTTGAAGGATCATGTGACAATTCAAATGTGAAACAGCAAACATTCAAACAAAGTAAAATTGAACGGGAGATTAACAAACTTTAATCTTACATTTCTTACAAAAGCCTAAACCATAACGATAACCAAAATTTATCTTTACCATCACAGGAATAAATTGCATCAGAAAAACAGTTCTTTTAAATTCCATTAATATTTCACAATATTAAATATTATTATTATTATAGTAATCCTAAACTTTTGAACAATGAATCCAAAGCATAACAGTGCTAAACAACAGTATTGAACTTGACATTATTTCATTACAAACAAAAAAACATTTAAAAAAATGTTGCACAGGGAGTTCAAGGAACACGGCTGACTCACTCAAATGAATCATCTTTTGAACCAATTCATTAAAATTAACCATCCAAATGAAATGACTCACTACAATGAACTAAGCCAGAAACCCCAGGCAATTCGAGCGAACATTTGATTGGCAGCTTGTTACTAGAAATGTACATTATTTTACAAAAAATTGAGTTACTGTGACAATACTAAAAAAGTTAGTAATGTTACCACTTCTATTAAGTTACTCCCCAATATTGCTGCTTTCAGTTCACAAAACCAACCGCAATGTTGTGAAATGATTTTAAAGATATGCTTCAGCAAACATCAAACTTTGACAGCAGTTTTAAAAGATTTTGGAATGAAAGAAACACATGAGGATATTAGCACAAGATCTTGCCTCATCTGTAGGCATCTCACACACTTTACCAGTGAATGATGAAGTGCCTTGATATGGTACATAAGCCATAACACCACTCTGTCAAACAAAGGGGAGATGCAGCCATTTCCCACACCATGCGTGTGTATGACGGGATGACATTGTACAGAAAAATCTGGACATTTCAGTACATCAATAAAAACATGAGACGTACGCAAGTAGAAAGAAAAAGAGACTCAGAATGGCCCATGAGAAAAACAAATGTTTCCCCTGCCCAGGTTGTAATATCCTCCATGGGTTTGTTTTTGCCTCAGACACTCACGCAAGGCTAAGACTGCGACTACACACCCAGTTCAGGAGTTTTAATGATGCCGGTCAGACACCGACAGACAGCCAGTACGTGCAGCAGTAACATTACTGCTGTACAAATGCATCTGTGCATTTCACACGTCCAAGCAGATTCAACTTTAGCTTACGAACAGACCAATCAGACCATAGAGAAACGCTGACATCAAGAATATAGTCTTACTGTGAGAGGCCTGACTATAAACAAGCCGACAGCTAGGTCACCCACCTGCAACAAATACACTTCATTTGCATCATTGCATTGTAAATCAATGTTTCAGGTTCGTTACACAGTGTATCTGCACTTCAAAAACAATTGAGACACAGTTGTGCAAAATGCAAAACAAGCCTACACTCTTAAAAATAAAGGTGATTCAAAAGGTTCTTCAAGCGATGCCATAGAAGAACCATTTTTGGTTCCACAAAGAACCATTCAGTTAAAGGTTCTTTAAAGAACCATCTCTTTCTTACCTTTTTATAATCTGAAGAACCTTCTTTCGCCACAAAGAACCTTTTGTGAAACAGAAAGGTTCTTCAGATGTTAAAGGTTCTTTATGGAACCATTTAGAAAAAAAGGTTCTTCTATGGCATCGTGAAGCACCTTTATTTTTAAGAGTGTAACTTCTAAGACAAGGACGTCTAGCATATTATCTAATATAGCAATGGTTCTCAACCAGTAGGTTGCGAGAGAAAACAATGCTAAAAGCAAAAAATATAAAGCAACGAACCGTATTATCGTGAATTTTTAGGACTGGAGAATCAATAGGCTTGTCAGCTTTTAAGATGGAAGAGAAAATATTTTCCTCAAGTTTTGTTGTTCACGTCAAGGGTTGTGCATCCAAATCGAAATTTACATTATTTTGGCACAAATTTATCTGGTACTGTAGATGCAAGTCAAATTAAAGTATCCAATCATTATTATTACTCAATTATATTAGATTATC
This sequence comes from Sinocyclocheilus grahami, assembly GCF_001515645.1. Classification (NCBI taxonomy): domain Eukaryota; kingdom Metazoa; phylum Chordata; class Actinopteri; order Cypriniformes; family Cyprinidae; genus Sinocyclocheilus; species Sinocyclocheilus grahami. The sequence continues at coordinate 8,585,785 of NW_015505182.1, forward strand.
TGTGATTCTCAACCAATTGGTTGCAGGGGGAAAAAACTGTATAATTGTCCATATTTAGCTTTAAAAATGGAAGAGAAAACATTTCCCATATGTTTTGTTGTTGATGTCAAAAGGTGGGCATCCAATCAAAACTTAAGGTCTATTGACACAAACTCATCTGTTACTGTAGACAATAAAAATGTACAGTATTAGGACACAAATTCGTCTGTTACTGTATCAGATAATATAATATTATCCAATCAATTCTCAGATCAACCAATGGGTTTACGTGGGGGGGGGGGGGGGGGGCAAAGGGGTTACGGGGGGGGGGGGGGATGCTAAGAGCAAATAATATAATGCAACTAACCATATGCATATTTAGGACTGGAAAATTGTCAACTTTTACAATGGAAGAGAAAAGGTTTCCCAAACACTATAACATTTTATCATGCTTGCACTCTCGGATCCCTCAAGTGTCATTTACAGTGCGATTTTAGTACCAGTGCATTTTGATATCAGCACTGCTAGGCGTGGCTGCCAAAGCAATGGATTTCACATCATGTGACTGTAGTCAGTGTTATTAAAACATCACACCTAAGCAAACTGAGGTTTATATGACTAAATAAGAGTATGACATGCATCAGATTTATCATGGACATCAAATGGTTGTGCATCTTATCAACATTTACAGTATAATAAATCTAAAATAATTTCATAAAAGCAAATTATAAAATGCCACTTATAGTATAATTGTGCTTCTCAACCAGTGGATTGCAGGAAAAAAACAATGCTAAAAACAATAAACTAACCATATAATCGTGCATAGTTACAATAGGAATATAAATAGACTTATCAACTTTTTCAATGAAAGAAACGCTTTCTACATGTTTTGTTGCTGGTGTCAAAGGCTATGCACAAGATACATGACCAGCCCTCATCCAAAAAGTATGATGAAAACTACACAATGTAAAAGAAAATACAACCCAGACAAAAATAAATGTCTGTGCCAACCATAATGTGCTTTGTACTATGAATTATTGGCTGCCAAGAGCACCAAACTATTGTAATTCAAGAGACTTTTTATACAATAAACTATTTTGCTACTGCTCTGGGTTGCCACTTCATGTCCAATGTAAAATCTGTGTGCTGATGCAAAACCACTGGAGAATCACTGCTACACAATATGAACCCAGACAGAGAAGGACAGCTAGCAAATTTGCAAACAGCATAAGCCGCATCACAAAGTTTGAATTATTCGAAATCTTTCGAGTGCAAGGATATTCACACATTACATTATTTAAAGAACATAGAGGGAGATGAGTGGGGAGGAATAGAGAGAGAGGTAGTGAAAGATGTTCGCTTGCACGTGTAACAGATTTAGTCACATGGATGCTCGTCAAAATTTTATCAATTATTAACACTATAACATTTTATCATGCTTGCACTCTCGGATCCCTCAAGTGTCATTTACAGTGCGATTTTAGTACCAGTGCATTTTGATATCAGCACTGCTAGGCGTGGCTGCCAAAGCAATGGATTTCACATCATGTGACTATAGTCAGTGTTATTAAAACATCACACCTAAGCAAACTGAGGTTTATATGACTAAATAAGAGTATGACATGCATCAGATTATCTCAGAACATGCCTCGCTCTGTAACTAACCAAATCAGACACCAGATTGCCATATGCATTTAATATTCCACTAAATTTGATAATACATGTGCATTTGGTAATATTATCAGTCATGCATTCAGCTCATCAATATCCTATGTTAAAACTCTGAAACTAACATAGGTTGCTCGGTTCGGGACAGAGCAAGGCTAACAGCGCAGACTGTCTGTAATGAATAGAAAAATATACACTAAATAAGACAACACGCCAAAACAAAACATTCTCATATGTAAATAGATCTATGCATCAAGTATGCCAGAGATCAAATAACCCCTTGAGTGCAGCATATGTTGATTCCTGATATTATGCACACATAGAGGTTTTTAGCTGACAACTGGCTTAGTAGGTTTAGGTAATGCATACCACTGGGTGTAAAACATCGGGTATGAAGTGCAACTAAATGAAGGCGGTTAAAAGCATAAATGATCGATACTGAATATGGCTAAAAGTGACTAGTTGTTTTAAATGTAAAAGCCCAAGATTAGACCCCACAGACTCGTATCGTGCAGTGCATTTAATTCACAGAAATATAGACGCTTCAGAATCGTTAGAAATGACTCGGCATACCTGTTCATCGCCGGGCCGTGTCCGGCGCCTGTTCCCCCGGCAGGCGCTCCGTTGCTCGGCTTGAGGAGCTGTCCGCCGCCCGCTGGTGCTGAAATGGAAGCCGGGGCTCCAGCAGCGGGGACAGCGCCTCCCGGTTGCCCCGGCTGGCCCTCTCCTTCGAGGCTCGCTTCATTCCCCATAGTCCCTCTGAGTGAGACGGAGGAGAAAGACGAGATCTGCTGACGAGCGTCTGATAGGGGTCTATTTTTAAAAAAAACTGGGAGAAAACTCAGCGCAGCTCCTCTTCCGCCATCATCACCTACAATCAAGCATCCTGAGCGGAGCGCGCGCGTGCGCCCGCCCGGCGGAAGGGCTCGAGCGAGCACGCGCAGAGCCGGGAGCGCGCGGGGAAGCGGCGTGAACGCACTTGTGTCCTAGATCTACAGATCCCTATAGAGGCCAGCCTTGGAGAAATACATCGATTACTGACGGCTTCTAATGATGAAAAAAAATTACTCTTAATGGCATTTTATTTATGTTCGTGGATAAGATCCCAACGTTTGGATTTTATCCACTTTTATCCACTCCATTTTTAAAGTGTTATAAGAATAAGCATCTCTACATCGAATGAAGCCAAATACTGAATTATACTCAATTGTAACATTATTTTGTAAATATATATCAAATAAAATATGAATTATTGACTTGGAACTTGGGAAATGTATATTATTTAATGGAATGTTTTCATATTGTATATTTATATAAATAAATAAAAATAAATAAATAAATCTCAATTTCATCAAATTGACCCTTTTGACTGGTTTTGTGGCCCAGGGTCATTTATATATAAATTTATGTTTGGGAGAAAACATTACATTAAATAATCTACATTTCCCAAGTTCTCAAGTAAAAGACTTAAAGCCCAGGGCTAGTTGTCACACAGGCAAATATCTGAGTAAATAAAATGGTTTAAGTGTTTATTTAAATAAATGTTTTAAATGTTTATTATATATAAAATAAAATATTAATTATTGAGCAAGTTAAATGTGACAGTTGCAAGAAAAAACAAAACCTGAATGTATGTATGTGTATGTGTGTGTGTGTGTGTGTGTGTGTGTGCGTGCGTGTGCGTGCGTGTGCGTGCG
>NW_015505182.1:8589549-8597246 GCF_001515645.1 Sinocyclocheilus grahami
GTGTGTGTGTGTGTGTGTGTGTGTGTGTGAGTGTGTGTGTGTGTGTGTGTGTGTGTGTGTGTGTGTGTGTGTGTGTGTGTGCGCGCACACGTTTTTGTGACATATGAGGACACAAATTTGTACAATGACATGGGTATGACATAGGTATTACAAGGAGAAGGTGACTTATGAGGACATTACCCCATGTCCCCACTTTTCAAAACGCTTATAAATCATACAGAATGAGTTTTTTTGAGAAAGTAAAATGCACAAAAGTTTTCTATAAGGGGTAGGTTTAGGTGTAGGGTTGGTGTAGGGCAATAGCACATACAGTTTGTACAGTATAAAAACCATTACACCTATGTAATGTCCCCCAAAATTCACAAAAACACATGACGTCACCTGATAGCTGAATAAATAAGCTTTCCATTGAAGTATGGTTTGTTAGGATAGGACAGTATTTGTCCGAGATACAACTATTTGAATATCTGGAATCTGAGGGTGGAAAAAAAATCAAAATACTGAGAAAATCGCCTTTAAAGTTGTCCAAATTAAATTCTTAGCTTGTTTTAAGTTTTGATATATTTACAGTAGGAAATTTACAAAATATCTTCATTGAACATGATTTTTATTTAATATCCTAATGATTTTTGGCATAAAGAAAAATCAATAATTTTGTTGTTGTGTATTATTGGCTATTGCTACAAATTTACCCGTGCGACTTATGACTGGTTTTGGGGTCCAGGGTCACACACACACACACACACACACACACACACACATACATACATACATACATACATACATACATACATAAATGTATTTATTTATTTATAAATATACAATATGAAATCAAATAAAACATTACATTAAATGATTTACATTGTCACACAGGCAAATATCTGAGTAAATAAAATGTTTTAAGTCAAAAGTCACAATCAGCAATTTAATTGAAATTTAAAAAGCATTGTTCAATTCGATCTGAATGGCACACCCTCCTGGGCTGATGAAGACATTGTCATTGTCGAGGTTACATTAGTCACCTCTGAACTAGTGCATCAGAAGCACTCATAATATTGTGTGATGTTAAGAAAGCCTTTGAAGCAGAGAAAGTAAAATATTAAACATTTTTACCCACAGCCATACTGCAAAAAGAGGGAACAAAACAAAACAAGAAGCCTGCTGCGAAAGAAAGAGAACATGCGAGCTCAGTGAATAAAGAAAGGCACCACGTTCTTTCAGAGTCACCAGACCTCTCTTCCAGATGGCGAAATTGTCATTTCACACCCAAGCTTAATCATCAAATCATCAATCAGTTAAATCAATACTAATTTTGACTCCATCCCAAGCTGTTTCACCAGACACTAAGACTGTGGCACTAATAGATGGCTGCTCTATTCTCTACAGCATAAATATCATATTCACCTGCATGAGAAGAATAAAGGAAAATGAAAGAGAGAAAAACACTAAGAGATCTGCTTGCATTGCAAACAGATTGAGGATCCTTTGATGCTTTTTCCCTGAAGATCTCCCACTCACATACACTACCGTTCAGACGTGTGGGGTCAACCAGATGTTTAATATTAATAGCTTTATTCAGCAAAGATGCATTAAACTGAAAAGTGACCACTGCATGAGAAGAATAAAGGAAAATGAAAGAGAGAAAAACACTAAGAGATCTGCTTGCATTGCAAACAGATTGAGGATCCTTTGATGCTTTTTCCCTGAAGATCTCCCACTCACATACACTACCGTTCAGACGTGTGGGGTCAACCAGATGTTTAATATTAATAGCTTTATTCAGCAAAGATGCATTAAACTGAAAAGTGACCATTTCAAATAAACGCTGCTCTTATTAACTTTTGTATTTCTCAAAGAATCCTGAAAAAAATGCATCATGGATTGCACACAAAATATTAATCAGCACAACTGTGCTTTACACTGATAATAATAAGAAATGTTTCTTAAGCAGCAAATCAGCATTTTAGAATGATTTCTGAAGGATCATGTGACACTGAAGACTGGAGTAGTGATTGTCATCACAGGAATAAATTGTAAAATATATTCGAATAGAAAAGAGTTCTTTTAAATTGTTATTTCATAATCAAATAAATGTGGCCTTGGTGAGCAGAAGATACTTCTTTCAAAAACAGTTAGAACATTAGTGTAGATGGACTAGTGGTATCCACATTGGTCAGGAGAGATTAAGGGTTCATGCAAGTTCTTCAAGGCGAGCCTAGTTTAAAACCCTGAATGTAGAGGTCAGGTCCTCAGACTGAATGGGCCTTCACTAAGAGAAGTAACAGCACACTACTGCCGAAGTTCAATACTTAGGGTTTTGTTCAAATCCCCAACACTATGTATAATGGTAAGCAACACCAATTATAGCAGGTATAAGTGATTGTAAGCACTTAGTTGTTTAAAGGAATAGTACCCCCAAAAAAGAAAATTTGCTGAAAATTTACACCGTCCGGCCATCCAAGATGTAGATTATTTTGTTTCTTCATCAGAACAGATTTGGAGAAATTTTGCATTACATCACTTGCTCACCAATGGATTCTCTGCAGTGAATGGGTGCCGTCAGAATGAGAGTCCAAACAGCTGATAAAAACATCACAGTAATCCACAAGCATTCCACTCTACTTCAGTACTTCAAATAATGTCTTAGAAAAGCTGAAAAGGCATTATTATGGAGTATGGACTGGCAAGAAATGCCGTTTAAAATTAAAATACCTTAATAATGGATTTGTTTCTTACAAACATGCAGCTGCAAGTGAGCAAGTGATGTAATGCTAAATTTCTCCAAATCTGTTCCAGTGAAGAAACAAACTCAGCTACATCTTGAAAGGCATGAGGGTGAGTAAATGTTTTAATTTTTGGGTCAACTGTTCTTTTAACTTGTGTTACACCTTGCATAGTGAAGGCCAATTGAGAAGTGAGATTCTATAAAAGTAGTACAGCCCACAGTCCTGTTTGATATGTGCTTGGTAAAGTCATCCTCAGATTACATTAGAAGAAACTGAACTATTTACTTTAGCTTAAATGATCTGTAGGCAAAGTGAAAGTGCATATTTGCCGAGTCTGTCCTCTCTGGCCTGTATCAGATTAACTCATTTTGAGGCCTAATTGAAACAGAGCTGACTGACTGGCACCAAGTTTTGGCATAGTGGCATACTCACTACAGCTGAGTCCTTTTGCAGGCTGCCTCCTGCTCACACAGCTGGTCCGCAATTATCTCTGTTTGCATGAAGTGAAGTGAAGTGGCCAAGTATGGTGACCCATACTCGGAATTAGTGCTCTGCATTTACCCATCCAAAGTGCACACACACAGCAGTGAACACACACAAACCGTGAACACACACCCGGAGCAGCGGGGAGCAGTTGGGGGTTCGGTGCCTTGCTCAAGGGCACCTTGTCGTGGTATTGAAGGTGGGAGAGAGCGCTGTACATTCACTCCCCCCACCTACAATCCCTGCCGGTACGAGACTCGAATTTATGCATTTAGCAGACGCTTTTATCCAAAGCAACTTAACAGTGCATTCAGGCTCTACATTTTTTACCAGTATGTGTACTCTCTGGGAACCCACGACCTTTTGCACTGCTAATGTAATGCTCTACCACTGAGCCACAGGAACACTGTAGTATAGTGTGGCCATAGTATAGCAGCTCTACAGCAGGAGGGACACATTTTGTTGCTCAAAATAATCTGCATGCTTTAATAAGGTAGTGAGAAATCAAAAAAAATTTTATTAAAAAAAAAGTACATTGCAGTATTATGATCGTGTGTATTCAAACAGTTGGTATATATCAGGTTTTAAACATTAGAGGAGCTTGATGTAATACATTTCTGCTTTTGAGTCAGAAAAAAAGAAATATTTTATTACAACATTAAAGAGCTTGGCAAATTATTTGATAATTTTTGCATCTGACTTTAATAATGCATGTGGCTTCATTAGAAGTGGCTTCATTCTTTACAAAAGGTTTTGTGGTTGTATGTATTTATTTATTTATAAATATACAATATGAAATCAAATAAAACATTACATTAAATGATTTACATTGTCACACAGGCAAATATCTGAGTAAATAAAATGTTTTAAGTCAAAAGTCACAATCAGCAATTTAATTGAAATTTAAAAAGCATTGTTCAATTCGATCTGAATGGCACACCCTCCTGGGCTGATGAAGACATTGTCATTGTCGAGGTTACATTAGTCACCTCTGAACTAGTGCATCAGAAGCACTCATAATATTGTGTGATGTTAAGAAAGCCTTTGAAGCAGAGAAAGTAAAATATTAAACATTTTTACCCACAGCCATACTGCAAAAAGAGGGAACAAAACAAAACAAGAAGCCTGCTGCGAAAGAAAGAGAACATGCGAGCTCAGTGAATAAAGAAAGGCACCACGTTCTTTCAGAGTCACCAGACCTCTCTTCCAGATGGCGAAATTGTCATTTCACACCCAAGCTTAATCATCAAATCATCAATCAGTTAAATCAATACTAATTTTGACTCCATCCCAAGCCGTTTCACCAGACACTAAGACTGTGGCACTAATAGATGGCTGCTCTATTCTCTACAGCATAAATATCATATTCACCTGCATGAGAAGAATAAAGGAAAATGAAAGAGAGAAAAACACTAAGAGATCTGCTTGCATTGCAAACAGATTGAGGATCCTTTGATGCTTTTTCCCTGAAGATCTCCCACTCACATACACTACCGTTCAGACGTGTGGGGTCAACCAGATGTTTAATATTAATAGCTTTATTCAGCAAAGATGCATTAAACTGAAAAGTGACCATTTCAAATAAACGCTGCTCTTATTAACTTTTGTATTTCTCAAAGAATCCTGAAAAAAATGCATCATGGATTGCACACAAAATATTAATCAGCACAACTGTGCTTTACACTGATAATAATAAGAAATGTTTCTTAAGCAGCAAATCAGCATTTTAGAATGATTTCTGAAGGATCATGTGACACTGAAGACTGGAGTAGTGATTGTCATCACAGGAATAAATTGTAAAATATATTCGAATAGAAAAGAGTTCTTTTAAATTGTTATTTCATCATCAAATAAATGTGGCCTTGGTGAGCAGAAGATACTTCTTTCAAAAACAGTTAGAACATTAGTGTAGATGGACTAGTGGTATCCACATTGGTCAGGAGAGATTAAGGGTTCATGCAAGTTCTTCAAGGCGAGCCTAGTTTAAAACCCTGAATGTAGAGGTCAGGTCCTCAGACTGAATGGGCCTTCACTAAGAGAAGTAACAGCACACTACTGCCGAAGTTCAATACTTAGGGTTTTGTTCAAATCCCCAACACTATGTATAATGGTAAGCAACACCAATTATAGCAGGTATAAGTGATTGTAAGCACTTAGTTGTTTAAAGGAATAGTACCCCCAAAAAAGAAAATTTGCTGAAAATTTACACCGTCCGGCCATCCAAGATGTAGATTATTTTGTTTCTTCATCAGAACAGATTTGGAGAAATTTTGCATTACATCACTTGCTCACCAATGGATTCTCTGCAGTGAATGGGTGCCGTCAGAATGAGAGTCCAAACAGCTGATAAAAACATCACAGTAATCCACAAGCATTCCACTCTACTTCAGTACTTCAAATAATGTCTTAGAAAAGCTGAAAAGGCATTATTATGGAGTATGGACTGGCAAGAAATGCCGTTTAAAATTAAAATACCTTAATAATGGATTTGTTTCTTACAAACATGCAGCTGCAAGTGAGCAAGTGATGTAATGCTAAATTTCTCCAAATCTGTTCCAGTGAAGAAACAAACTCAGCTACATCTTGAAAGGCATGAGGGTGAGTAAATGTTTTAATTTTTGGGTCAACTGTTCTTTTAACTTGTGTTACACCTTGCATAGTGAAGGCCAATTGAGAAGTGAGATTCTATAAAAGTAGTACAGCCCACAGTCCTGTTTGATATGTGCTTGGTAAAGTCATCCTCAGATTACATTAGAAGAAACTGAACTATTTACTTTAGCTTAAATGATCTGTAGGCAAAGTGAAAGTGCATATTTGCCGAGTCTGTCCTCTCTGGCCTGTATCAGATTAACTCATTTTGAGGCCTAATTGAAACAGAGCTGACTGACTGGCACCAAGTTTTGGCATAGTGGCATACTCACTACAGCTGAGTCCTTTTGCAGGCTGCCTCCTGCTCACACAGCTGGTCCGCAATTATCTCTGTTTGCATGAAGTGAAGTGAAGTGGCCAAGTATGGTGACCCATACTCGGAATTAGTGCTCTGCATTTACCCATCCAAAGTGCACACACACAGCAGTGAACACACACAAACCGTGAACACACACACGGAGCAGCGGGGAGCAGTTGGGGGTTCGGTGCCTTGCTCAAGGGCACCTTGTCGTGGTATTGAAGGTGGGAGAGAGCGCTGTACATTCACTCCCCCCACCTACAATCCCTGCCGGTACGAGACTCGAACCCACAACCTTTGGGTTATGAGTCCGACTCTCTAACTATTAGGCCACGACTTCCCCGAGACCGAGACCGAGACCGAGACCGAGACAAGCAAATACTGCATGGAAGCACATCGGCTGCAGAGATATCAACTTAAGTTTGTAGCATCTGGTTTGGGAAATGTCATTGAGGTGAATTTTGCTTTGAAAGTGCATGTTTATACAGCATAATGTTGTCAGAGGGAGGTTTGTGGAGTTACTACATCAGAGTCAAGCACATGATCAACACTATTAAAAATAAAGGCTTCTTGTTGGCATTCATTACTGCATGAACACATACAAAAGGTTCTTCAGATTAATGAAATGTTCTACAAACTAAGACAAAAATGGTTATTTTTGGAACTCCGAATGGTTACTTCTATGACATTGCTTCAAATGCCTCCTTTTATGAACCTTTATTTTTAAAGTGTATACTGTATAAGGTTCTGGTTCTTCTGAATGTGATTGACGTAGTTAATCAATTCAAAAGTAATGACTGTGCTAGAGCTGTGACAGATTCAACAATTTAGAGGAAGTTTTTAAAGTCTAATGGCACCAAAGCTTCTGAATTACAATCTTTGATGTAAACACCATTGTAACACTGGTTCACAGTAATGATGGAGAACTGACACAAAAAGAAATCAGACAATAGGTTATTCTTATCTGAACGGCGTTCATAGGGTGGATTTGGAGGTCAGCACCGCTAGAAGGTTCTTCATAGTGGATGATCAGTCTTGGATGCCCTCTGGTTCACTGGCAAGCCACCAATAACTCATTGTCAATGAAGTGGCAATGACTATACTGCACAAGGAAATGAAGAGGAAAAACAAGAAACTAATCTTTCAAAGCAGAACTGAACAGCATGGAGGACAAAAGGACAAAACTCACCCTAAAAAAGTCTTAGCGTATAAAAACTGCAGAGTATAACGGTGGACTGTAAAGAGACAAACATAGGTGACAATAAACTGAATAGGTACACATTAACTCAAAGAAAGAGCAAACCACTTCAATGCCGACATCTAGTGGTCAAAAGTAGGAGTTGTCAGCCATAATCAATGTCTCCAACCACATGCATCCTTCCTATAGCCTCAGCAGGGAGACTTTTCTTACGGTAATTCAAAATTATTAGAATTTTTTTTTCATTTATCCATGTTTGTGTAAAGCCTTTCATATCTCAGTTAAACATCTGTCGCCTTCAGCTTGTTTTATATATATATATATATATATATATATATATATA
>NW_015505182.1:8597531-8610668 GCF_001515645.1 Sinocyclocheilus grahami
TATATATATATATTCTTGACTCAAGCATTATCCATCTGTGTGTTGCAGCTTCTAAAACTAAATAATCATAATTGGCCTAAAAATAAATACAAACCTAAAAACAAAATCTGCTGCATTTTGAACAGGCTCAATCTTCTGAATGGAGGTTTCCTCATATTTAAGGCTATTTCCCAGCTGAGGAAGGATCTCTCAAATAGGGGTGAACCAGGAAGAACCGAACCGAAGATCACTGAAATTACAAAATTGTTGTAATTAGTGCAATTAGTGTTCTGGATTCAAAATGGCAGGCAAATAAGCATTTCAATGGCTGCTGGCTTCTCCATGCTCCTCATTACACAAGGACTACCCTAATATACAAAACCATCTCATTATTCCTTTTGACTTTGATTCAGTCCAGACTTGTGGTCTTCTAGGAAGCAACACTATGGCTGTCCTTCAACTACAGTATTGATAAGACAAATAATCGTTTAGTTAGGCAAGGCCAGTTTTTCAACCCCATGTTCACTTAAAAATAGTAAATTCAACATTTTATCCATAGGCTACTTATAGCATGATGGGGTATCTCTCTCTCTCTCTCTCTATCTATCTATCTATCTATCTATCTATCTATCTATCTATCTATCTATATATATATATTTCTGAAGCTTAACCACCTCCCTTTAAAAAAACAACCTTATAATCCAAGGCACAGATTAAACATAAATTATGAAATCTTTTATCATATTATGGCTATTAAGCTAAAATCAATCCACAAACTGTTGGGCTGCAGTTGAGAAATCATTCAGAAGGATCAATCTGATTCACTGACGGCCAAGAACTAAATTTGGATCCCTTGTCCAAAGAGCACCAGAACTAATTTTATGCCGTATGACTGCAAATCACTTCCTTTTCACCATTCATTCTTCATTTTTAAGTGATTCAAGTGGAAAGTGCTATACAAACCTAATGAAGCACACACTGATGTTGCAGGGCTATGCTGTTTAAATGCTGTCTAGCTCAGGGATCCTTCTATTTATCATTTTCCTGCAAAGCAACTAGAACAGATGCAACTTTGTCCAGGAATAACACAATGACTGAGATATAAATGATGCCAAAAGAGCATTAGCTCTGATACTATTACATCTAAAACAGCTCCATTTGTACACAAATTGCTTTGGGCTTTTGTCTCCAAGAAAAAAGTGGGCTACATCTCTAAAAAGATGAAGGTTTGTGTTGGCATGGTAACCACATAGTAATTTCACTGCTTTTATGGAACCAGGCACCAAATATAAAAGTCCAAAAAAATAAAAATTTAATAATGTAAATATCATGGTTAATCTAACATCTCAGAGACGAGGTGTGTTTAGGAAGCTGAGAGAAAAGTTATTTAGCTGGAAAAGCTTTGTTTCTTGTATTTCTGCAGGGGTGGATGATTGTGTGGCACGCCACATGCTGGACTTTAAAAACACAGAGAGTGTGTGGGTGCTGTTTTAATACTGCGTGAAACCCCACAGGTTGTGTCCTGCACTGTCTCCTCTTTATCTCCTCTTGTGCACCAAAAAATTTTTAAATAAATAAAACACAAAACCAACTGCGACGTCACCATTTTAAAAACAGATAACATCAAATGATAATACCATTGAATTTCTGACATATGAATAGTGGACATGACATGTCGCAGTGTCCTGCAGGGTTATCATAGAAAGAAGTACAACTAAAAATGAAACAAAAAATTATAAAATTAATAATAATAATAATAATAATTTCTTGAAATAAAATAAATGTTAACCGTAATAAAATACAATATATATTGAAAAACGTTTTATTTCAGTTATTTCCCAAGGCAACGTTATTTTAATTTAACTTGATTTATTAAAATAACTAAAACAAAAATTAATTTTAAGAAAACTATACAAACATATATATATATAAAAAGAAAAAATACTAAAAATGACAAAAACATGCAAAAAATTACTAAAACTTTAACTAAAAATAAATAAAAGCAAAATCTGAAAATAAACACTGATTCAAAATATTAATAAAAACTATAATAGTATCCTGCAGTATAGCTAAACTCAATAAAAATTTTATGTTATTAAAAAATTTTACATTTCAGTTAGTGTATTAGTTAGTTCGTTTTTGGTAATACCTCATTATACAAACCAATATAAAACCTAATTCAATTTTTTAATAATTAAAAATGATTTATTGCAATCCACATAAAATGAATTATGACAAATAGCTTATAAAGTTGAACCTTCTGAAGAGAATAAATGCTATTTTTGAAGATTAAGCACCTCTTTTCAAACAATTTGTAATTCAAAGCATAGATTAAATATAAATTAAAAGCTTTTATTTAAAAAAGTGATTCAAAATAGTTATAGCTGCAACGTAATATTCACATGGTAGGCTTTCCCAGGTGTTCAAAAACAAAATTGATCTAAAAAACTTATATTATCATACTTTTAATACGTTTATTTTATAGTTTTTTTTAAAGTGTCTAAGAAGTACTAGGTGTGAAGAGAGTTCAACGAAGACATATCTCTGGATGATAGATCATAGAAATAGGAAGTTTAATTCTATGCATCAAGTGGCAATACTGCCATCTTGTGTTGACATATACATGATTTAATTCGCGAATAACGAATAAACAAGCCAAACAGGAAAGATATTTTTATTTTGAAAATATTATTTTGAACATTTTTATTGTTTTGTTGTTTTTATTAATATATAGCCTAAATAAATAGAAATATAATTTAAATAAATAATCCCCTTAATAATCCCACAGAATGAGACAAAAGCCTTAAGCAAATGTTATATAAACAAGTCATTCTTTAATGTCTTAACTTAGTAACAGTGTTTAAGCGCAAGAAGTAATTTCGCTGAAGACCTGGGCATGGCACCCGAGCGCGTGCGTGCACACGTACGTCGCTATGCGTAAGCAGGAGGGGGAGGGGCACGTAAACAGAGAATTCCAAAAAGGAAGGGAGTGTTTCTTTCAACTGATAATCCAGTAACGTAAATCAAGGTATGCCTTAAAAAGCTCATTCTGAAATTTTGCATCCTCAGTTTACAGAATCGTTTATATGTTCTGCAGGCGCGTATGTTTCATTAAATCTTTTGACTCTGCAGTCTCGTGCATTTACCATTTTCAGCCTAACGCAGCGCCATTACTGTACAGGACAAAATGGCCATTTTCGATTATATTGGGGTTAACGTGCAATTCAGTTCCTGTGCACTGGTAAAAACGTGTGCAGGTGTGACTTTATGCACGCTATTCGCTGCAAATATCAATAAAGACTAACGTTATATGTGGAGCAGATAAACAATGTGATTGTTGCTCCTTTTTAGTTAATTTGCTGGGCCTTTATGTCCAGCGCGTTTTTGTCGACGTGTTTTTCTATGCACGAGCTTCCCTTTGCTGGCCAGAGGTCATAGGCGTTCATTTCAGGTGTCCAAAACATTGCACTAACTAAAAAATCTGCAGGCTCCACAGTGCAATGCATTGTAACGTAATAAACAATGCAACATGTTTCAATGTTTCTGTTGCATTCCCAGCTTAGATGCATACAACATGTTCGAAATGAATTAAATTATATATATATATATATTCATAAAGTCTTTATTTATTGGCAGGTTAGAATCATGCCCATTCGCCGATCAGCTGCAGCCCCACTCAAAGAGGATGTACCCCCTGCAAATGCCTCTGAGGGAGGTATGTATTGCCCCTTACCTGGCGCACACAGGTCACATAAAGAGTCATTCTCCCACAAATAAATGTGGAACCTGTCATTAACCTGTGTAATTCTGTCATTATACACTGAAATAATACTGGAGTACAGGGAACTAGCCTCTGAAATTCTTTCCTGAAATCATATGGCTTTAGGAGGGTTTCTAAAATAAAGCACAAGTGGTGTTATTTGTTAATGCATCTCATTGTTTTCGATTCCACAGATGCTCCTGCCGAAAGGTCTGCACCTGTAGGTGAGAAGGAGAAGGTAAAAGAGAAAGATTCGGCACCCGCAGAACCTGAAACCACGGAGGAAAAGAAAGAAGGTGAAGAGGAGGAAGCGACCGCTGATGGTGAGGACCAGTCCAAAGATGAAGGAGAAACGCCCAATGAGGGTGAGAAATCTGAAGAAGCGGCAGCTGATCAAGGGAAGAGCAAGAAGAAAAAAGTCAAGGAAGTTGTAGCCAAAATGTAAGTCTGGCTTTTGAAGAAATGCATTTTTTAAGCGTTTGGTGATCTCCACTTGTTTATTGAATAAAAATGGCTTAGTAAGCATGTTATGCATTTGTTTCGCTCAAATGGTGCAGTGACAAGGAAGATGATAAAGGGAAAAAGGTGAAAAAGAAGATTCCTGCCTGGGCGACCATTTCCGCCAACAAACTGGCTTCAACCTCTCTTTCCCAGCCCAAAGTTGAAGGAATCATCATAGAAGCAATTGAGGTCTGGTTCAGAATTTAACGGTTCCATTAGCATTTCGAGAGAATTTGACTAAGTAGGTTTTTACTCACTAATCAGTCAAATCTGTACACCAGTATAAAGTACTGCAGTGATGACGTGTTTTGTAGGCCAATGTGGAAGTTATCAACAGCCTGGTTCCTTCAACAAAACCCCAATAGGATTATTTCATTTGGCTTTTGGATTATTGCAGAAAATAAGCTCTGCGAACAACAAAAGATTGTGATTATTACATGTTTTGTTAATCATGATGATCTTCACAAATGAACACAACTTTTAGGAAGTTTGAAGCTTAAATGCAATCGCCAGAAGTCAAAAGTTAAACATAGGCTATTAAAAAAACTACACCACGTTCACATGACTTCAACATCACCATCATTACACTTTTGAGAACTCCTTGATCTTTATTTAAAAAATACACTTTTTAGTTGAAGTAGATGCGTTTACCTGTTCGGCATAATGACAGTTAATGTGCCCGATAACCTCTGTAGTCCCATTTAGCTTTTTTAATGAGACGTTAAAGCTGAAAAAATTGTGAGTGGGGTATTACAGTAGTATTTTATGTTTTAGAATAAAATGTGAATGTATTTTTAGCTTGTGTTAACCATAGACCTTATTTCAAGCATTTGACCAAAAACCCATTCAGTGGTTTCAGGACGATGTGCTGAAAATCTTAGAATCTAAGAATCAAAAAATTGCCATCTCATATGTACATCTTTACTCTCTACCTACAGAGTTGCAAAGAGCGGAGTGGTGCCTCTACGATCACCATTGTGAAATATGTCATGAAGAAATATCCATCTGTGGAAATGGACAAAAAGACCAAAAACCTCTACAAGAGGACAATGAAGCGAATGGTGGAGAAGGGCACTGTCAAACAGGTGATTTGCAATTCAATATGTGGATATTTCTCATTTTATATGCAGACTAAGTCAAAAGAAAACTTTGTCTTGTTGTCTTCACCCACAGCTGAAAGGCAAAGGCTTCTCTGGAAGTTTCGCCATTGGGAAGGTATCCAAACGTCATTTGTTTGTTGTCTGCATTGCTGTTATTGCTGAGATCCACGAGGTTGAGTACTTTTTTGGTGGTCATCATTTTTAACAAATTTTGTCGATGTCATGTTGTGCAGAAGCATGCTGGGTCTGTCGGGACGAAAGAGACACTGGGAGAATCTCTGCCTCTGATCATCACCCGCCTCTGTGAACCCAAGGAGGCGTCCTACATCTTGATCAAGAAGTACCTGGAGCAACACTTCCCACAACTCAACGTGGATAGCAGGTCATTATTGACTTGTTTTTAGGGCAACGTCCTATAACTAGACTACAGTTTGAACTAGTGCTGTCAAACGATTAATCGCGATTAATCGCATACAAAATAAAAGTTTTTGTTTACATAATATATGTGTGTGTTCTGTGTATAGTTATGTATATATGAATACACACATACAGGATATATCTTGTAAATATTTACATGTATATATTTATATTCATATAATTTATATGATATATAAATATATTTAATATATAAACAACATATTTTTCTGAAATATATACATTTATTTGTGTGTATTTATATATACATATTAAATAAACACTATACACATACATATGTAAACAATAACTTTTAATCACGATTAATCGTTTGACAGCACTAGAAGTATTTACTTAACATTGGGAAGATTGGTGATAAACTACTATAATTCAGAAGTCTGGGATATGTACGAATTGTTAATGTTTTTGAAAGATGTCTCTTATGTTCACCAAGGCTGCAATTATTTGATACAGTAAGACACTAATATTGTGAAATATTACAAACATTTTTGATTCATTTAATGCATCCTTGCTGAATAAAAGTATTACTTTGTGCATGCAAAACGTTTGCATATGGTACATAGTACATACCAGATTTTGTCATGATTAGTTAGTTACAAATTTAAATTGTGTATGTACATTTTGCCTGAAAGATTGTAAAATTTGGGTTGTTCTGTAAATCTCTCTTAAGGCCTGAAGTGTTGAAGAACTGCCTGCAAAAATCTGTTGAAAAGGGCTACTTGGAGCAGATCACTGGCAAGGGAGCTTCTGGAACATTCCAGGTTAGTTACCCTTCTGCATCGCTCAGCACCTAAAAGCAGGTTTGATGAGAATCTGCATTTGCATTTGACAGTTGAAGAAGGCTGGGAATAAAGTGCTTATGGGTGGCGGACTGCTGGAAGATGCCATAGTGGCCGCCATCACAGCCATGAATGAGCCCAAGACCTGCAGCATCACCATACTGCGCAAATTCCTGATGGAGAGACAGAAGGAGCAGAACAACTATTTTGTCGGTACGGTACACTAACTCCTCACTCATCGCAGCCTAGGGAGAGTTTTCTCTCTGAGGACTGAATCAAGTTTGCCTTTGTTTTGCGGTTGCTTCTAATTGTTAATTGTTGTTCACAAGAACGTTGTTACATAAATAGTTGTCTTGATCGGTCCTTGTTTATATTACAGCCACCATTTGTGACCCTGTAGCACAAAACCAGTCATAAGTCACACGGGTATATTTGTAGCAATAGCCAACAATACATTATATGGGTCAAAATAATCGATTTTTCTTTTATGCCAAAAATCATTAGGATATTAAGTAAAGATCATGTTCCATGAAGATATTTTGTAAATTTCCTACTGTAAATATATAGAAACTAGTAATATGCATTGCTAAGAACTTCATTTGGACAACTATAAAGGCGATTTTCTCAATATTTCGATTTTTTTGCACCTTCAGATTCCAGATTTTCAAATGGTTGTATAAATCTCAATTTCAAAAAATTTACCCTTATGACTGGTTTTGTGGTCCAGGATCACATTTATATCTCCCTGTACTTGTTGCAAATGAATGTGTTATGCAGCATCTTTGTGAATGTTTTCTCTCTTATGGCTAGTGTCAAACCTGAAGCGAACCTTGCAGAAGTGTAAAATGATGGGATGGATGGAGCAGATTTCTGGCCATGGACTCAGTGGGTCATACCAGCTAAGCTATCCGTATTACCCGAGGTAAGTTCAGCTCACCGTAAGCCAGTTTATTACTGTTAACTAAAACTAAAATTGTTAAAAATTGTTTTTGGGAATTGAAATAAAGATAATAAAGGAATAGTTCACCCAAAAATAAACATTTTATCATCATTTACTCACTTTCATGTCATTTCAAAGCTTAGTGACTTTATTTGTTCTGTGGAATATAAATGAAGATATTTTGAAGTATGTTTCAGCTGTTTTTGTCCATAAAGTGGATGCCAGTGTGGTCCAAAACCATTTTGAGACCACGTCTTCTGGGTTTGGGTGAACTATCCCTTTAACTCTTAACAATTCAGCCACAACATAAATTGCATTGTTTTAGAGGGAACTTGGTGAAACCAAGGTTTTTTTTTTTTTGAGGTAATTTTTGATGTTTGTCCGTTTTGTCAGAAGTGTGATAAAGGTGAGAACTTGAAATTAACAAATGTTCTATTACTCCTCCTGCAGCCCAGCGGTTCTGTTTCCAGAAATGATGGAAAAACTTAAACAGGAGGAACAGAAGCTTAAACGCAAGAGAGGTGATGATTCTGATGAAGAATCCGAAGAAGAGTCAGAGCAAGAATCTGAAGAGGAGGAATCCGATGAGGATGAGCCTCCGCGAAGAAAGAGGTGAAGTACATCACATAAACAGTATCAGTGTGATATATTATCTTTGTGATCATTCTCAGCTCTAGAGATTTGAAACCCTGCATAATAAACCTTGCGGATGGATGATAAAAAGGGGTGAAAAAACCGCAAACTGTACAAATTCTACAGTTCAGAATATCATAGAGACTTTTGGTTTAGACTGTGTCTTTGCATGCTTTCTGCTTGTCCACAGGACCCAGCGTGCAAACCGGACATCTGCGTCTAAGGCTCGTCCAAATAAAAGGTCTAAAACAGTCAGCAGAAAACCTCCTGCTTCAAAGAGATCAGTTGCATCGGCCAAAAAAGCCCCTCCACCAGCCAAGAAACCAGCATCTGCGAGCAAAGCTGCATCTAGAAAGGCACCAGAGCCTGTTAAAGCCACACCAGTCAAGAAAGCTGCCCCGACCAGTAAACCTAAAACACCAGTAGCCAAAAAGATGACAAGCAGGGGGTCCAAACGGCCGTCGCCCAAGGCAGCTAAGAAGGAGGCAACTGAATCAGCTGTGAAGGCTAAACCTGCCGCCCGCAAGTCACTACGAGCCCGGAAATGAATCCCGCGCTTGCTGACGACTGAAAAGATCAACCGTAACTCCGTAGACTACAGTGCTGGCTATTTTCTCCTCTTATTTTTGATTAAACTTCCATGTTCTCCTCGTCTTGGGGCCTCTGATGAATATAGGACCTCTTCAGAGTTATTCTGCCATTCAAATACAGGCATTTTATGTTCAATATTCTTAAATTACAGGTAAAGGTATAGCATAGAAATGCTACTGTTTGTTAAGATGCTCATTCAGGTCACCGTTATGAGAACATCTAGAAGGAGCTGTTCTCGCTTGTGTATCAAGAAAAAATCAATTATTTAAAGTTCCTGTAGTCAGTCTTTCTGTAGAGGCAAGCATTTCAGTTATTCAGTCGCCCCTTTCTCATCAGTGTTCATGAAAACTCTCTTTGTAAATTTTAGTTCCATTTTTTTGGGAGGTCATGTTTTGTGAATTTAGGTCTTTAGCTACTATTGTAATCAAGAACGTTTTGTTGATGTTGGTTCTTTCGTGTAAGTCGAAGTAAAGAACGATTATTGATGCCTAACTTTCAGTTGAACAGTCTAAATGAATGCACAATTGGATTTATTAAGATGCATTAAAGAAACATTGGCATCCATATCCACAACTGTCTTTTTGTTCTGTATAGTCTACGAAGAAGAATATAAGTTGAAAAGATTTTCCAAGCAGATGTTTAAGACATTTGACGCACTACTAACCCGGTCATACACTTGTGTGTTAGTTTATCAGGGGGGTTAGATGTAATTTTATGAGCATTGCTCACCTTACCCTGCATGCATGCAACTGATATACTTTTCTGTAGTCCTTAATAAAGTGACTATATTTGTACTTCATTATTTGGCCATTGTTTTGTTTTGGTGGCTTGGTTTATAATTCAGTTGAGGTTAATGATAAACCAGCAATTTTAAAAGCTGTTACCAAATGATTCAAGCACTGAAATACAAGGTTTGTCTCCTTATCAGAGCGAGGCTCTATTAATGTTAAATTCACCATAGCAAATTCTTACTCCTGTTCTAACATGCACAAAAGGCATGCTTTAAATTAGTATACTAAGCACTGAAATGTTTACATACAACAACTTGTCTGGAGACTTGCTTTGACTTGTCTTGGAGCTTACAGTAGGCCTATCTCAAGTATATTTACAGACCGTGTTGAAAAAACCAGCATATGCTGGTTAGGTATGTTTTGAAGCTGGGATGCTGGTTTAAGCTGGTCATGTGCTGGTCCGTCTAGTTTAAGACCATCTAAGGACCAGCTTAAACCAGCAAAGGTCCAGCTAAAACCAGCATCCCAGCTTCAAAACATAACCAGCATATGCTTTTTTCAACAGGGTGAATTGCAGAAAATTTTACAATGTCCAGGTATCCAGTATAAAAGTCAAATTTTCTCGATTTTATGATGACTCATGATGATTATGAACATTAACTACTACATTACTTAACATATAATTTCTTAGAAAATTAAAAATAAAAAGTTATGAATGTCATGAAAATGTAAGTGCTGTGATGTAAACATTTTTCCACAGACTTTTGTTGAAAACCATATATGTTTTAGGGTTAAGTTCGATTAGCCAACGAATCGTTCTTTTCAGTTAATCGGTTTCTTTTAAAGAATCAAAATCGAGCGGAATCGCAAATAAAATCAATTCAGTCGAAGCGAATTCATGCCGTTTTGTGGTATAAATGGCCGTTCGTTTGTAAAGTACTGAATTACTAGCTATCTAATCTGTATACAAGGACGTTGTGAACATAAAGGTCATTTTAAATAAAAAGCTAATAATCTAATAATATTTTAGAATCGGGTTGTGAACAGCATAATACGCGTTTGGGAGCCCAAACAAATCATATTCTACACTAACAACATTATTTATTGTATCTATTGCTACTGACGGGACTCGGAAAAATCGTTGTGATTCACTTCAAAGAGTCTGAATGCCTGAAACGAATTACTGTGCCTCATCCTTGTGTGGTGGAGGCGGAGAGCTCAATTGTTTCGATGAATCCAGTCTGGCTCTAGATAGGCGGGATTTAGAGGATAAGGTGAGTCAGGATTGCAAAAACCCCGGAGGATAATCGACCTACCCCGCCAGGTTCAGTCGCGTGGACGAATGTTTGTAAGTTTGTATTTGTTTCTTCTGTGAGTTATTTCAGCAACATTCTTGATCCTTGTAGTGTTACTCAAGCGTTACAATTAAAGCAGTATGTAAAAAAACATTTCTTTCGATTTTTGTGGAAACCGTTTGGCTGTGTTTCAAAACATAGCCTACTTTCATTTTGGCACGTTTCGAAGCTGAACGCCGCACAGCCTGTAACGTTATCTTGGAGGAATGTGTGTCATTCCTGTTGTTTGACTTATCTTATTTTTGCCCCTCTTTTTTTGAACAGTAAGTAAGGCAAAGGAAGCCAGGCTTAGATTGAGACATGGGTGAGACAGCTGGAAGGGAACATGGGATTGTTACAAGATCTGCTGAGGTGAAATTGTCTTAAATGTTTAAATACAGTACCTCTGATATTGAAACTAAGTTGATTTTGAAATTGAGCCTGTGGTTTCATGCCACACATTGGGATGATTACATAGTTTTGTTGCTTTTGCTGAGTAAAATCTCAATTTGTCTAGTATATTGGCTCATGTCCGGTGGATGACAGTTGTTTGGATGATCAGATTCAGCAGCTGCACACTCAGCTGAAGGCTTTCAAGGTAATTTGTGTAGTTAAATGAGTCTCAAGAGTATGTTTGCGTTTTCATATTTGTTTACCATGCAAAAGGTTGGACACTTGACAAAATACGTTTTTAATGGTCTTAAGAGTCTTTTGATCTAAATGCATATGCGTATGTGCTTGCAATTAGTTTTGTAGACAAATTATGTACATGCATTCACGTATTTCATCATTTTACTGACTTTGCTATTATTATACAAGGTCAAGTCATATTTATTTATATAGGGCTTTAAACAATAAAAGTTTTAAAGCAGCTTTATAATAATAATAAACAAGAAAATAACAGTAAGTTCTTCAATTATAAAACGAATACAGTTTCAGCTGTTAAACAGCTCTGAAAACACACTTGTCACTGTTCGGCTTAATTTAGTTCAGTGTTTATTCAATTTAGTTGAATGACGATTACATTTAGAAAATAATCATACTTTGCTGGTAATGTAGCTGATTTGTGAACTTCTGTATCTGCAGAGCTGCAAGAGTAAGCGAACAGTCTCATTGAGGTTCTCTGTCAAGGGAGTCAAAGTTTATGATGAAGA
Organism: Sinocyclocheilus grahami; assembly: GCF_001515645.1. Taxonomy (NCBI): domain Eukaryota; kingdom Metazoa; phylum Chordata; class Actinopteri; order Cypriniformes; family Cyprinidae; genus Sinocyclocheilus; species Sinocyclocheilus grahami. The sequence continues at coordinate 8,609,469 of NW_015505182.1, forward strand.
TGAAACGGTAAGATTGTCTTAAGATTTCTGACATTTCTCTTTGTGTATGTCACATGGTTGAACTCTTTATGCATCTCATCAGACGCTCCTCATGGCTCACGCCATGTGTCGAGTCTCGCTGTCCACTGCCCGTCCGTCTGATGCCCAGTTTGCCTTTGTCTCCCATAATCCTGGCAATTCTGATGCCCAGCTCTATTGCCACCTCTTCAGAGCCAGACATGCCCGAGCTGTAAGCATTAACATGACGAAACCCAGCAAAGGTTTTGTGGTTGGTGTGTTATTAATCACTTTGTTTAAGAAGCGCCATATTGTAATTGTAATATTGCATATGTCGGTTCTAGAATGAAGGATGTGGTTTTCTGGTTTACACGTTACAGTAGTGATATTGCCAAGAAGTTACTGCTTTGCTTAAATGAGAAAAACTGCTCAAACACTGTAAGAATTCATTGTGTTCCATTTCTTGGTTTTACTCAATTGAAGGCCCAGTTCCTGAACCTGCTGCTTTGCCGCTGTTTTCAACTGTATTTTCTGGAGAAGCACCCAGAGGAAGCACAGGATGAGTGTTCAGGGAAGAAACCAACTCGAACCCCATCGTTGCTTAATCAAGGTTTCCCTCTCAGTGTTAGTGCCTTGGTGTCTTTCCGCAGGGCCCCAACTCAAGGCCTGCTACCAGGGGCAAAGGTTTGTTGTCACCGTATCTAGCATATATTGCTTTATAAAGATTATCATAACCTTGATAAGCTTTCGAATGAAATTGATGCAAATGGCATAAAAAGCAGTTGGTACAAGTACTAGTTTGATACTAGTTAAAGAAATATTCTGGGTTTACTGGTTATTGGTTGTACTCAATTTATTTATTTTTTTGGTTAATTGAAACATACATTTGCAGCTTGTGGTTTTGGTATCACAAAAAAAGACTTAAGCTGTAAGTTTGTTTACATCTATTCTAAATATTTATATAAATTGTATATACAATTGAATGTAATTATTTGTAAGTAATATTATCATTTTATATTATTTTATATTATATCATTTATATTATTATTGATTAAAATTTTTTTTTTTTTAAACGCACACATGAAAAACCAAGATGGCTTTTAGAGGCTTTTGCATTGGAACTCTTCACATATATATATATATATATATATATATATATATATACACACACACACACACACACACAGAGAGTGGTGTGAAAAA
>NW_015505182.1:8610867-8664038 GCF_001515645.1 Sinocyclocheilus grahami
TATATATATATATATATATATATATATATAATTTTTTTTTTTTTAATTTATAGCATGACCTACAGATTTTGTCAATAGAGCTTGTTGTAAAGGGTTGTAAATAGCCCTCAGATATTCCTTTTGAGAAAAAGTTTACAACAATTTGAATGCTGCACTGTTCTGCAGTGCGTTCATCTCAATTTCTCTGAACAGGTGTTCTCACAGCCAAGCACAGAGCAAGTCAGCAGTCCGGAAGAGGGCCCCACTTCTTCTCCGACTATAGTTCGTAAAAAGGCGATTCGACCTAAAGAGCTGCGCTCTGGAGCATATCGCTCTTTTACATTTACTCCTCTCAAACAGCGGCACCTGCAGGATAAACTGAGTGCACCACAAGGTGGGATAAGTGTTCATAGAGCACTTTCGAGAGTGAGAGAGTTCATTAGGTAATGCACACACATAGTTAAGGTTGCTGGCTTAAGACACAGTGGGTTAATTTATTATACTTATTTATCTTTGGTTTTGGTGGTTGGTGAGTCAAAAAAGGTGGTGGGGATTTCCATAATATGGATTAGTAGCGTTGTTGTTGTTGTTGTTTTACTTCAATTTTCTTAAATCTTATACATTTATAAGAACCATCACTTTTTTTACCTTTTTATAATCTGAAGAACCTTCTTTCGCCACAAAGAACCTTTTGTGAAACAGAAAGGTTCTTCAGATGTTAAAGGTTCTTCATGGAACCATTTGGACAAAAAAGGTTCTTCTATGGCAGGGGTGCCCAAACTCGGTCCTGGAGGGCCGGTGTCCTGCAGAGTTTAGCTCCAACCCTAATCAAACACACCTGAAGCAGCTAATCGAGCTCTTACTAGGCATGCTAGAAACTTCCAGGCAGGTGTGTTGAGGCAAGCTGGAGCTAAACTCTGCAGGACACCGGCCCTCCAGGACCGAGTTTGGGCACCCCTGTTCTATGGCATCGTGAAGCACCTTTATTTTTAAGAGTGTATGTGCTACTAATATAAGATTATTCTAAACTAAGAGTCAGTCCACACTAGTATTTCTGCAGTTTTCTTTTGCCAAAGAAAACAAACATGGACATAATTTGTGAAACTATTCCTTGTGAAACTATTCCTTTTTGTGAAACAGAAAAGGAACAAGCCAGTGCAAAAGCATGCAAGTCTCGCGTGCCCAGTTTAGCCGAGACAGAAGAAGCTCTGGCTCAAGCAGTGTGGTGCTGGGCTGGCGTGTCTAGGTCAGTGCTAGTGCACTAAGACAATGAAGTCTGTTGTTTATTTATATACATTTAAAGGAACAGTTCATCCCAAAAAAAAAATGGCTGAAAATTTACTCACTCTCAGGCCATCTAAGATTTAGATGAGTTTGTTTCTTCGTGGGAACAGATTTGGATAGATTTATTGTTACATCATTGCTCACTAGTGAATTCTGTGCAGTAAATGGTTGCCATCAGAATGAGTCCAAACAGCTGATAAAAACATAACAATAATCCACAAGTAATCCCCACAACTCCAGTCCATCAATTAACATCTTGTGAAGCGAAAAGCTGCGTGTTTGTAACAAACAAATCCATCATTACGTTTTGACTTTAAACCGTTGCTTCTGGCTACAGTAAAATTCCTGTGGATTTTGATGTGAGAGGACAACAGGGGATAGACTTTTTCACTTTTATTATGGAAGTACTATTTTTAACAGAGAACTCAGAATTATGAAGTGACATCTTAAAGTTAAAATGCCTTAATGATGGGTTTGTTTCTTACAAAAACAGCTTTTCACTTCACAAGATGTTAATTGGTGAACTAGAGTGGTGTGGATTATTGTGATTATTATTGTGATGTTTTTATCAGCTGTTTGGACTCATTCTGACGGCACCCATTCACTGCAGAGGATCCATTGGTGAGCAAGTGATGTTATACTAAATTTCTCCAAATCTGATTGATGAAGAAAAAACTCATTAACATCTTGGATGGTCGGAGGGGGGGGTAGATTTTCTGCAAATTTTCATTTTCGGGTGAGCTATTACTTTAATGTTTACACACATAAATCTCAATGCTTTATTCATTTTAAAGCAGTTTCTCCAAATTGTATAATTCTATTTTGAACACATTGTTCAATATTTTATTCTGTCATTGGTCATATTTAGGGTCAATTGCAATCTGTTGAGATTAATTGCATTTTTTTCCCAAGTTGATTCTTGAAAGATATACCTTAACAGCATATATATGTATGTATATATGTATATATATATATATATATATATAAAGGTAGTACGTCAGCGGAATTAATTCACATTGCTTTTAATTTAGTATGTTCAGTGTAGTGCTGAGTCTCTGGTTTCCATTACAGCGACTGTAGTTCTTCATTGCTGGTAGATGATGTCTTGGGTGCCTTCCTGCTATGTCCTCATCCCAAAAAGCCCAACCGTGGGTCTCTTATAGTCCGCTTTCCCTCAGGACTGGTAACTCATGCTATTAAGAATTCCAAGGGGAAGTTCCAGCTTGAGGTGAGCAAAGATGGAAGCTTTTTTTGTCAGTATTTTGGGTTACTTGTTCCACTCTTTAACTGCTTGCATCAGAAGTAGAAGGTGGTAAATGTTTAATGTTCTTTTACAGAAATGCCAAATTGACTTCGAAAGCTTTGCTGCTTTGATTGAGCACTACACAGAGTTCAATAAGGAGCTGGAATGTTCTCTGAGCTGCGCCCGCGTCAACCACTGCTACGATTGGGAAGAGATTGTGAAAAAGAGTTCACGGTCGCTGCAGGACAACAAGAAAGGCACTTTCAAAAACCAAAGTTGGGTTTGAATCCTGTCTTTCATGCACTTTTTTTTTTTTTTTTTTTTAATACAGTAGTTTTTAAAACACATTTTATACTATATATTTTAAACTTTACAGAGCTGCTGACATTAGTAAACCTTCCTAACAAGGATCTTAAGTCACTGGCACACTTTTTTGATATTTTAAAAGGACACTTCTGTTTTGCCTGTTGGCAATAACCTCAACCCACCTAGAGCATTCACATTGTTGGTGTTTTGGTTTGAATTTATTTTCTAGGGAAACGAGCACTTACGTTTTTCATGTAAATGTCAGATGTAAATGTATACTCCACAGCTTTTGCAAAGGTGCAGACTATATACGTTTTATGTCCCATCTATTATGTCTTTTAAATTGTGTTATATGTGTTAATATTGATTTTGGACTTTTTTTTTCCCCCCCACTCACTTTATAAGAGAGCTTTTTAGTGATAACCTGAACATGTCCAGTGAATGGATTTTCTTTGCTCCCTTAATGTTTTGGAACTCTTGCACTTTTCACCTCATAAATGCACACATTTCTGTCATTAGCTTTGCACCAGTGTAAATTAAGTGTCTTGCCTCATAGCATAAACTGATTTATATAGTCATTTTGTCTCTTTTTTTGTGTCTTTACTTTAATGTGTATTACTTTTGAAAGAAACCAGTGGAATACTGCTATTTAACCAGAGACTAGATTGTATGGTATATTTAGATATGAAAGGACAGGATAGAATATTTACTAAAAAAAAAACGCTTTATTAAATTATACTGCGAGTTTGGAACTCACACACAGACACTGTCAAACTGGTATTCTTATCGTTATGGGTTCATGCCATAGGCGTAATGGTTTTTCTACCGTACAAACTGTATTTTCTATACTGTATCAAACCCTAACACTACACCTAAACCTACCCCTCCCACAAAACTAGTTATTTTAGATTTTCAAGACACTTCATTCTGTAGGACTTAAGTTGTTTTTTTTTTCCTCATAAGGACCAAATAAATGTCCCCACAAGGTCAAAATGTACTGGTATCACTATATTTGTGGGGACATTTGGACCCCATAATGTAGGGAATACCAGTGCTGTACGCAGACACACACACACTGTAATGTCAAAATCAAGATAATTTAATGACAGATTCTACCTAATCAACAAAGCTGATTTCTAACACTTTCTTTTTTTTCTTCCTTCCTTTATTCCCTTTCTCCACCTCTCCTTATTTTTATTGAGGTGGTATATCCATTCTTTCGGGTCTGCATCACGATGAGCCCTGTAGCATCACTGCTTTTCTGCAGCAGACAACAGTGCCATTTCCTGACAAATACATGCATACCATTTAAACAACTCTTTCTTTTAGCATTTAGAAACAAGCATTAGCCCATTTTTACAGAAAATATACCTCATTATATAATGGGGACTGAAATGGCACCGAATGCTAGGAGTGACCCGTCATTATTTTGAGAAAGTGTCTCAATATTTCGAGAAAGTATGACATTGTATTGAGAAATTAAGTCATAATGAGAAACTTTCTCATTATTGTGACTTAAATAAAAAATTTTCTCAGCTATTGCGGAAACGGGCTTCCATGGTAAATAAATGTCTGGTAATAAAAAGTTTTTCTTTATGCAAAATATATGAACATTTATCAGTACAAGCACATTATATTTGATGCAAATAATATTTAACATTCAGTGCGCATGTCACTGGGGGCGCTTTGTGCTGATACAGCCGGCGCCTTTGAAGTTTGAGGTTGCTAGGCGACGCTGAACGCCACAGCAAGAGAAACACGCTGCTTTATTTCATTTCGTGGACCGCAGCCTGACCTCAAACGGGCCTTTACGGAGTCCGGACCGGATGACAGTGTTCGTAAGCGTCGTTTCTAATGACAGAAGAGCTACTTGTCTTACTGAGAGGACTATGGCACACTGCAGTCTGATCTTTGGAGTGTTATTTCCAGTTCTGTTCAGCCGATAAGCAGTGACCACGCTGTCCGTCCAGATGGCATCAGAATCTGTGAAGGTGGTCGTCAGATGTCGACCTCTGAACGAGAGAGAGAAGGCCATGAACTGTAATATGGTGATCTCGATAGACAGCAGTCACTGTCAGTGTTTCATTGAGAAACCCGGAGCCACGGAAGAGCCGCCCAAACAATTCACATTTGATGGGACTTATTATATAAGCCATTCCACTGAGCAGATCTATAACGAGATCGCATATCCTCTGGTGGAGGTAATATTGATTTGTGTGTGTGTGTGTGTGTGTGGGATTGGTCAGTGTGACAGCTACAGCCTCTATGGGGCCATTTGCTTTCCAGTGTGCATGCCCATAGATATGGTTATCTGATACCTGTTGTCTTTTTGGAAACAGAACACCACAGAGTTTAAATCAGTCACGGAAGTAACCTACAGCCCTTCCTTTTATTGATTATGTACTAGATGCTGTGCAAGTTGGGCCCTTTAGACTCTAAATATTAAGCTTTGAGCATCTATCTATCTATCTATCTATCTATCTATCTATCTATCTATCTATCTATCTATCTATGCATCTGTCTGCCAGGCTGTCTTTGTTTTTGAATTACATAATAAAATATTGTATAATTTTTTTTGCAAACAGGGTGTAACTGAGGGCTACAATGGGACAATTTTTGCTTATGGACAAACAGGCAGTGGCAAATCGTTCACTATGCAAGGTGTTCTAGATCCTCCATCCCAGAGGGGAATCATCCCTAGAGCTTTTGAGCACATCTTTGAGACAATCCAGGTAACTATTTTGCATATCATGTGATGGTACCATCCATCATAGTATAAAACATAATATTTACTTCTATTATTCATTGACTTGTAATATTTAATATGAATGACAAAGTAAAATATTATAAATACGCTACCATTCAAAAGTTTGGGGTCAGTAAGTTTTTTTTATTATTATTTAATGCTTTTCTTAAGCAATGGCACATTAAATTGATCAGAAGTGACAGTAAAGACTTGTACATTGTTACAAAATATTTTTATTTCAAATAAACAGTTCTTTTCGAATTTCTATTCATCAAATAATCCTGGAAAATAAAATGTATCTCAGTTTCCACAAAAATATGAAGCAGCACAACTGTTTTCAACATTGATAGTAATAATGTTTCTTGAGCAGCAAATCAGCATATTACAATGATTTCTAAAGGATCATGTGACACTGAAGACTGGAGTAATGATGCTGACAATTCAGCTTTGCATCACAGGAATACATTACATTTGAAAATATATTAAAATAGGAAACTGTTATTTTAAATTGTACTAACATTTCTCAATATTACAGTTTTTACTGTATGTTTGTTCAAAGAAATGCAGACTTGGTAAACAAGAGAAATTTTGCAAAAACACTTCTAATGTAATTCCTATAATTAGATCTATATTCATTGTGATATAAGTGATCTTAAAACGGAACTTTTTCTTTAAAGTGTGCAGAGAACACAAAATTCCTTGTACGGGCCTCTTACCTGGAAATTTACAAAGAGGAAATCAGAGACCTTTTGGGAAAAGAGACCAAACAGAAGATGGAAGTATGTAACCACTGATCACACATAGCTCACTGTTCTCTTGTGTACATGGACTTCATGTCTCAATGCTGTGTGTGTTTAAGCTGAAGGAGCATCCTGAGCGGGGTGTGTATGTACGGGATCTGTCCATGCATACGGTGCACAGCGTTGGGGAATGTGAGCGGATCATGGATCAGGGCTGGAGGAATCGCTCTGTGGGATACACACTCATGAACAAGGATTCATCCCGCTCACACTCCATATTCACCATTCACCTAGAGGTCTGCAGCACAGGTTGGTGTCTGAGTCATACACATTTACTAAGTCCTATGTAAATGAATGTATATAAATCATCTCTGTAATCTATTTATGAGCTTAGATGCTGCTGGTGAAGAACATTTGCGTGCTGGGAAGCTCAACCTCGTGGACCTTGCAGGTAGTGAACGTCAGTCGAAAACCGGTGCTACTGGAGATCGCCTTCAAGAAGCCACCAAGATCAACTTGTCCCTTTCAGCCCTTGGCAATGTTATATCTGCACTGGTGGACGGTCGTTCCAAGCACATCCCATACCGCGATTCCAAGCTCACTCGTTTGCTTCAGGACTCGCTAGGCGGAAACACTCGTACCCTCATGGTGGCTTGTCTCTCGCCTGCCGATAACAATTATGAGGAGAGCATCAGTACTCTACGCTACGCCAACCGTGCCAAGAGCATCCAAAACCGCCCACGCATCAACGAGGACCCAAAAGACGCCCTCCTGCGCGAATATCAGGAGGAAATCAAGAAACTGCGAGCGTTAATCTCTGGGCAGCTGGGATCTGTCAAACTCAGCTGTAAGAAACACAACAATTGTTTAAATTTGAATGTGTTTGAATAGCACATTGTTGAATTTCCTTTCTGTTATCAGCACTTTTGGCAAGTCAGAAGTCAGGAGATTCTCCAGCGGTTCTGTCACGACCCCTGAGCAACACATCAGAGAGCGAGGCAGAGAAAGACAGGATAAAAGAGGTGTGTACAGATTTAAAGTCAGTGTTAAATGTGTTGTTTCCACATATGGATGAGGTCTTCACCTCGAAAGATGAAGGATTTTTGAGGAAACTTTCTGTTTTGTGAATTCTGAAGCCTAAATACAATTGCCAGAAGCTAAAAGTTGGCTAATACGTAGGCCATAAGTGAACTACTCCACGGTCACATGACTTAAACGTCATTCCTAAAACTCTTTCAGACTCAGCTCTTTATTTAAAAACTGTGTTTAAGTGCCATTTTAGGCTGTTAAAGCAAACTAGTAAGTAGATGTGTTTTGCGTTTGTCAATAGAAATAAATGATCATGAACTCATCTAGTTGGTCTTCTTTGTTTCCAAATGTTTTTGTTTTCCTTCGTGAAGCTCAAACAGTAGAGCATTTGGCTTTAGCAATGCCAAGGTCATGGGTTCAGTTCCCAGGGAAAGCAAGAACTGATAAAACGTGTACCCTGAATGCACTGTATGTCGCTTTGGAGAGAAACATCTGCCAAACGCATAAATGTACATGTACATGTAAATTTAGGAATATGAGAAGAAATTGATGAAGCTACAGGCCGAGTACGATGCAGAACAAGAGTCTAAAGTCAAACTCCAAGAAGACATTGCAGCCTTGAGAACATCATACGAGACCAGACTCTCTTCTTTGGAGAGGTCCAGAGCTAGTCGAACACATACTACTGGTAATGTTGAAACTACAGTTTCCTTTAGGTCCATCTTTAGATTCTATATCTTCGAAATCTGGTCAAATCTTCTTGTTACAGGTGGCCCTTGCGTGGACCAGCATAAAGAAGAACCCATCGCTGCACCTGTGGCTTCACAGGAACAGGCGGATGCTGACCACAATGTACCCGAGGTGCTTTGATTTCACCTGAAACTGGGTTTAAATAAACCATACGGATGTGTTTTCTAATTGAGTTTGTAATGTATTTTCATATCTCACAAATCTAAATGACTCTTGTTTGTTTAGGAGAATTGGTCTTCTGCTGTTGCTAATGTCAAAGGAGCTCCCAGTGAAGAAAGTTCAGTTATAGATATGGTTGTGGTTGCCACACCCGGTCAGCTGGACCAGCAGCATGTTTTAGAGAGGTGAAACCTCAAGAATTTCAACATAAAATTGTATTTGTATTAGTTAACTAAACATAGAAACTATGCCATCTGCAGACAAATGGTACTAAATCTTCAACCATTGTAATGACTGAGTGTGCTTTATTTCTTCAAAATATATACCAACTGGTTGCATGATTTGTTTTGGATGTAATGCAGTGACAGAAATAGACTTCAAAGTGACTGAAACTTATTTATCCGGATGGTAGGGCTGAATTCAGGTTAATTGGGACATTTTTGCCAGTCATCTCAATTACTTGATTTCACTCTAATAGCTATAGAAATGATGACATTGATAAACAGGGTATAAATAATGCTGTCTCCACTATATTTTGTTGGCTGAAAGGCTGCAGCAGCTGGAGCAGGAGTTTGTGGGTGGAGAGCAGGTGAGGAACGAGGAGCTGAAGCAGAGACACAGACAGAGGAAGACTCTGGCCGACCAGAGGAAGAAGCAGCTAATCGAAGCTCTGAGCCAAAGCAGCGAGGACAGTGACAGCGTTCTGCTGAACGTATACGATTCCATTCAGGAGGAAGTCCATGCCAAGAGCAGACACCTGGAGAACACGCAGAAGAAGGTGAGAGATTTCAGTATTTAGATATGATATGAATGTTTGACTATTACATACTTACTGTTACTTTAGTTCTGAATAAAATATGTATATTATTTGAATTTATTAGCTAAATGTACAGAAACTATTATTTAAAATCGACCAAAAAAGCATATAAAAAGTATATTTTTCTTTTTCTTACTTTTAGATTAGATTTCTAGTTTCACTAACGTGATGAAACTGTAGAACCAGTCCAAAATGTCCAACCATCTGTTTGTGTGATGAACAGCTAAAAGCTGCCAAATTGGAGATCAGAGATCTTCAGGCAGAGTTTGAGATGGAGAGAGATGATTATCTGGCCACCATCCGGCGTCTGGAGCGGGAAGGCCAGCTCCTTCAAGGAATTTTGGAGCGCATGGCACCCCTGGTGCGCAGAGACTGTAACTACAGTAACATGGATCGGCTGCGGAAGGAGGCGGTGTGGGATGAAGAGGGAGGAACCTGGAAACTGCCAGAGGTGGTGGTGCAGAAAACGACATTACCTGCAGGTGAAGTGCTGTGGAATGTCAGAGAATCTTTATGATCTTTGTTCAGTCAATTGTAAAAGTCGCAGTCGCATTTTTATACACTATGCTTTTATGTGCTAATTTCTAATGTGATCATAGAAGAAAACAAAAGAAACTTGTTCTGCACTAAAATTGATTCAGAATAAACGAGTCACCAGTAACAGCAAACCATAAAATAATTATGATACTATTTCATGGATGACAAAAACTGTGGTTCTTGGCCACTGTTTTGCAGAAAATAGTGCATTTTGCAAAGCAAATGTTTCAGTCAGTTCCTTGTGTGATTTAAAGGTATATTCTCTCTCTTGCTCTACAGTCCCTCCTTCAGGTGCCATTGCCCCTGGCAGACTTTCAGCTCGCAGGAATTCTGCCTCAGACCTTGCCGACCCTTTTGTGGTATTCAGACACCATTAAAACAAGTTATTCTGACACTTAAAGGGATAGTTCACTCAAAAATGAAAATTCTGTCATTAATTATTCACAGAGATATTTTTTATTAAATCTGAGATCTTTCTGACCCTCCATAGACAGCAATGCAACTAAAAAGTTCAAGGCCCAGAAAGGTAGTAAGGACATCATTAAAATAGTCCATGTGACATCCGTGGTTCAACCGTAATGTTATGAAGCTACAATAATACTTTTTGTGTGTAAAGAAAACAAAAATAATGACGTTATTCAACAGTTTCTTCTCTTAGGTGTCAGTCTTCACGTTAACGAAAGTACCATGACGCATGCATGTGCAAACAAGCCGCAGCGCATCCGGGTTCTATGTCAGAAAGCCGGCTCCTGCGTCAGCAGCACCACACGTATGCATCGTAGCATTCATAAAATTACAGTTGAACCACTGATGTCACATGGACTATTTTAACGATGTCCTTACTACCTTTCTGGGCCTTGAACTTGTCAGTTGCGTTGCTGTCTATGCAGGGTCAGAGAGCTCTCGGATTTCATCAAAAATATCTTAATTTGTGTTCCGAAGATGAACGAAGGTCTTACGGGTTTGGAACGACACGAGGGTGAGTAATTAATGACAGAATTTTAATTTTTGGGTGAACTAACCCTTTAATTATACACAGATACACTACAAATATACTAATACCAGATTCATGTGCCACATTCAATAATAGGGGTTTTACACTTGAAATTGCTGTCTGAGGGTCATTTTAAACTTGGATTAAAGCAATCCTGTGTTACCTTAATTATTTGTATATTTTTGTGATGTATGCATATTTAATAATAATAATGCATCTCTTTATTCCAGTTAATGTTTTTGCTTTCACTGTTTGACATTTTATACTGCTTAGCTGAAACTAAATAAAGCATGTTAGAAGAAGTGTATGTAAACAAGTACAAAGTGCGTGAATATTTAAAGAGGTGAGCATTGGGCGCAAATGCAGTGAAATTCTGTTAGCACTGTAAAAGCTCTTATAATGAACTAGGGTTAAAAGTAGTCTTGTCCCACTTTAAAAAAATACTAAATAAGTTTTGTTCTTAACCCAGAGTTAAATTTTAACCTAGGTTAAAAAAAGATGTGATATAGTGTAATCTGAATCTAAGTGTAAAAGTCTTTTAGATCCACAGAATATTTCTTATGAATATGAGAAGCATCCATAGCTTAGACTCATGTCTGAATGAGTCCAAATCCCTTTTTTAGCAGGAAGAGGAGGAGGACCGCTACAAAGAAATGCTCAACCGCAGTGATAGCGAGCATATCGCCACTAACTACTTCAAGCCAAAACGGAGCAGTCAGCTGTTGGCTGGCGACTCTATTAAAAACACAAGTGAGAGACTGATTTAATATAAACCATTACCTTTTCATATTCACTTGTTTCACTCATGCAACGGTTGTGTTTATAAATGTTGATCATTCTAATCATTTTCTCACAGTGAATTATTCTGGTTCAATCGGTAATGGTCCAGTGCACCAGACCTCTGTTGGGTCCAGTTTGTCTCCTCTAAACGTGGAATCTCTCCTTCCACGCCCCTTCCGTTTGGAGTCCCTTGGAGTCCCACCTGCACATGGCAAAATAAAACGCAAGAAGAGCAAGACGCTCATCCCAACTGAGAGCAACTGACAGGACATGGTTTGACAAATCCTGCGTATGAGAGCTTAGAACTTCTATCTTTTAAAGCTGCTTTTATCTGTTTTTAATTCATATGTAGATATATAAAGACATATTTTTGTTGTATTAGTGATTAATGACAAACAGGGTAATTTTGTGACCTAACTTTCAATTCTAAATGTCATACAACGTGGCATGAAACACTGTATAACCATAGGAATTTTAACTAATATTACCTGAAGTAATAGAAATAATGCTAGCTAATGTGCTGCTCTGGTTTTATTTTGCACTGAGAGTTTTCAACATAGAAATCCCATTTTGTGGTATTTTAATGTCCGTTACTATATCATTAAATAAATATGTTTGACCTGAAAAACTAGTCTAATTTGTTTGTCCTTTTTAAGATTTATCCTACAAATGAAAGTAGTCTAATAATTATGGTTATGGCTGATCATATTCAACATGCAGACCATGTAAAACAAAATAAATTTTTCTAGGCCACTTACAGTATATAACTCATTTAATGTGAGTGGATAAAATCAAATCTCACTTTTGTTCTATAGACTAATATCAACATATGGCTTGCAAATCTTGTTTTGTGTTGCTGTCTTCAATTTGGAAAACCGAATGTGTGTCATGTCTCTCTAGTGCACATTTGGTGATTAACCTCTGGTAGCCAGACTCAAAACTCAAAAATTTAAGTCTTAACTTCACTGCAATGAATAGATAAGTAAAATACATATTCTCTTTGTGCATTTGTGCGACTTTAGAGCCCCCTACAGTTCAATAAGTGGAATTCGCTGTAGTAAAATGCATTAAGTAGAAGTAACATTGAGAAAAGCACTATCACACTATATGTTTTATTAATCTAATTGCATTGGGATTGAACCAGATACATTTTTCACAATGGTTTCAACCACAGCCATACCAGTTGTAAAAGTTTAAATTGTTGGCTATGCAAAGCACAGTGCTTGGACTTGGATACAGTTTAAGCATAATATTCTGCTATCTGATGATCATACAGCACAGCAACCAGACAAACTTGAAACCAAGTAAGAAATTATTGCTTTATTCATGTGTGTTCTGTGGTTAAACATTGCCGTAATTTATGGCTGCTTTCCATGCGCATTATTGTGTGGATTTGGTTAGATGAGCAGCTGTCAAAGGGCAACTGTTAACTGAGTAAATACAGACAGAAGGAACCATTCTCAGTATAAGTCATGAAATAGGTCACATTGCGAGATAAAGAACTTTAATGACAGATGAAGCTGAGAGGCCAGGTAACATGAACACCAGTCTGTTGGTTGCAACTCAAGATAATGCGCTAATCCACTGAAGTGCTGTGTCAGATCTCACTGACCGGTGTGTAAAATGAGGAGTTTGACTGATAGCTGATCTTTGGATGCCTGGGTTCCTCAGGTTCAACAGTCTCTGGTGAAGCAGATATAGCCTACTCCATTGTATTTGGGAAAAAACAGGAAGTGATTTTCTGAAGCAACTGATTAGCAAAACAGACATGATTCATAAAGACAGTTTTGGAGCAGGATTTTGGAGCATCTACTTAGGTCTAGTTCCAAATTAAATTTATTAGGATCACCTGGAAAAGTAAACATACTCTATTATCGCAAAGGCATCCATTTGTTATAGTCACTATTTAGAATCAATAATTAATGGACTAAAGGTAAAGTGCCACACTGTATTACTTGAAATTGTAAAAAGTGAACTGTGCAATTTCTGTGCAACTAGTACGGAATTGCAAAAATAATGACCATTGGTTGAGCTGATGTTGGTCAGTATGTTTTTACATTTTTCAGAGGAATCAGCCTACCAGTGGCTTTTAACATTATAAAATTGCACACTCCACTTTTATTATGTGGTTGTTAAGTCAGACGTCATGTGTCACAGTTTCTAGGTCCAAACCATACAGTCTATGGTCCAAACGCTTCTTCAGATGCCAAAAGCAAACAACAAACAATGATAATATACACTCAGTGTGTGCTGCAGTCCTACTGAAAATCATGAACCTAATTTTTATCTCCATACCCCAATCTTAGTAGGCTACAGAGTGATTATTGTTTTAAAAAATGTTAAAATATTGGTGTCCAGGACACCATGAGACTGGAAATTACACTGTGAGAATGAACAGTGCTCATAAATGGCTGTTGCAATGGTATTCTCACTTAAAACGTAAAAGAGGCTTAGACCCAGAAGCATTATTTGATACATCACGACTGGAGAGAATAGTCAACAAATCTCAGTTTTTCAGCAATCCTAGTTTTCGTAATGCCTCTCTCCGATCCCTTCCGATGCTAGAAACCAACACATTGAAGCCTTTGGAACGAGATGATGCATGCAATTCTGCTTTTATGGAGGCCGATTCATTAGAATCCATTTGTGTGTCAGTAAAATGGTTTTTAGTTCCTACTGTAGAAGAACTTGATTGGTGGTTCTGAGAAACTGCATTTAAGACTGTGATGTTAGATCCTGACAGTCCCATCCCAGTGCGTTCCAGTGTAGCAGATTTCCTGGTTGAAGCCATATTGGCATGCTGTGGAAAAGAAGAAGCTGCCGAAAGATCGCTCAAAGACCTTTGGTGGAGAGGACTGCAAGTTTGTACTGGCTGATTTGGAGCAAGACATTCCTTTGTGGTCTGGTTTTGCACCAAGTTTGCTGGGGACTCTGAATGCTTTAGTCGTTGACAGATTGGGTTCTTTGTATCCTCCTTGAGGAGACCCAACTTGCAAAGAGCCTCCACTCTTACGTTCTCTGGGTTCATTAATTTATCCACTGTCAATACTCCTGAGTAAGGCATGGTTGAGTCGATCTTAAGGTTGGAGGCTTCTTCCTGGTTCACTGGGACCTTGTGTGGGGTTTTCATTTTAGGTTTAGGGGCCACAGGTGGAGGAGTGGGCTTGGAGCTCCTACTTGTCATGGCCTGTGTGAGAGTTTGGGATCCAGAGATGCCTCCCTCATGATCTTTATTTGTAGAAAACTGCTGTTCTCCGGTTTTGGCTTCTGTAGCATTGGTTCTCCGCATCGATGCACTCTTGCGCAGATGCACCAGAGCCTCATACGAGAGTGGTCCTCTACCTGCCACATTCTCTGGCTCATGTTTATTCTGTTGTTCTTCCACTATGTCTTTACCGCTTTTGATTTTATGTGGAGGTGGTATCAGTACCACATTGACTTCAGTGGGAACCCGTGGAGCTTCTTGATGGAGCTCACAAGCCACTTTGTGTGCCGTCTTTTTCTGGGATGCAGCTATTTCAGGTCTGGTTTGGATTTGTGAGTTGTGGTTTGCAAGGACAAATGGAGTAGGAACCATATAATTCAGAATGTCATTTTGCACTAAGCTGCTAGATGAGAATGGACCTTCAAATTGGCTTTCGGGTACATCTACAGACAATAAAAGAAAATATATTTTACTGCATTATAGGCAATAGTAGTTATAAATACTACATGAGCAACAACACACCTTGACTAGAAACCTTGCTGAGTTTTGTTGACGAAGAGAGGTGGGCCGCTTTGTTAGCCACATTTCCTCGAGCTGGCAGCTGATCAGTCTCATCATTGGACAGGCCACTGTCATCCTCCGTATCCAGTGACTGAATGGTCTCCTCTAGGTACATGAGACAAGCCTTCTCCTCAGCAGAGAGATACTCCAGACTTTCATCACTCTAAAACATAAATTATTTGCATTTGTGGACGGGTTTTAATGTGTTTATTAAAGGGATAATTCAACCAAAAATGAAAATTCTGTCATCATCTTCTCACCCGTATTTTGATCAAAACCTGTATGACTTACACTCTCAGAAAAAAAGGTAGAAAAGTTGTCACTGGGGCAGTACCTTTTCAAAAGGTACAAATATGTACCATTTAAATAAAAATGTTGGTACTTGCATACCTTTGTACTACTTGCACTTTCTTCTGTCTTCTTCAGAACACAAAAGAAGATATTTTGAAGAATGTTTTTGTCTTAAAGGCAATGGGGCCCAAAACAACCCTCAAAATATCTTCTTCCAAAGAAGAAAGAAAATCATATTGGTTTGGAACGACATGGTAAATGATGACAGAATTTTTATGTTTTGGTGAACTAACACTTGAATATATTTTATCAACGTTTTCTAGACACATCAAACAACTGGAGATGTATAGCGTATTTAAACGTATTTTAACAATATGTACAGTATGTATTCATAAAAAAAGTATGTCTTACGAAGCATGAATTGAAGCTGACCACGCTGTCACAGCTGCCATTACTGTCAATCTCGCCCATTGTGTCGAGGCCTTTGCCATCTTGCCACATGACACTTATCGGCATTTGCAAATTATGGAAACCTCCACCCTGATATGAATTCAAAGTTCTTTAACAATGGTGATGAAATTGCATTTCCCTTTAAAAAAAGAGAATATTAAAAGAAATGCTTGAGCAAGCATCTTGATATGCACCCTTTGCAAGAATTGGTTATATTAGTAATAATAGTGGAAATTGTAAAGCAATTAAAATTGTAAATACATGAACTTAAATTAACCAGGAATTATTTGTATTTTTGTGTACGGTATATTAAATGATCAGATGATGTGAATGAGATTACAGCAGACGTTACTCTGAGCTTCTTTAGTTGGATCAAGTCCGGCATGAATGGAAGATAGTGAACCATCGGTTGGTTTAAAGCAAAACTTTGACCTCCAATTCAGAGAGCACAAAGCTAAATAGACAAAAATGTTAAATGTGCAAAAAGTTCTGCTCATCAAGTTTAATTCTTTAATATTCTGTACTACAGACATGGTTTCATATGTACACCTTATAAAAGATCAGCAAGAACAATGTCAATACACTTTGTTTTATTAGTCATGTAAAAGGCTCTCACTGTTATACATTTGCATATGACGTGAATGATGATAACACATTTTTTTCCTTCAGTGATTACATTGTAGGATACAATGCAAATGTAAGAGCAAACAGGATTTCTTTGTGGATAGATGAATGAAGCAGTTGCAGTTTAATGAAAAATGAAACTATCATCAGTATAGCACAACATTTGTTTTCAAATCTGTCAAAATATCATTACATTTTAAAAGTTGATCTGCAATAATCGAACTGTAATCAGTAAGCCACATCGCAATGAGTGTAGAAGCAAAGTCCATTTCCACAGACATAATAAACCCACTGGCCTTTTTTTTATCTAGTTTATATAATCTTAATAACATACTGCTAATCAAATGTTTGGTTCTTTTTGTAATTGCAACACCAATATGTGCTTTGAAACACCAACATCTTTTATGCAGTTCTAGAGAAATAATCTATGATCATAATACCACTGAAATGACTTTATTATACATGTGTGACCTGTATTACACAAGAAAGCCCACTTATCTAGTTATTTACTTTAAGGGTATGTGAAACTATCAGTATCAGACTACACTAGAAATGAATTCACAGTGTTTAACACCTGGGTAAGACAAATAATAGGCTATAGTAAATAACAGCGTGTATATTTATTTCAATCTGATTTTAATTCATACATTTCAGCACATTATTTACAATTGCATAATTATTTTTTTATTCATCTCTGGTTAAAATTCTGTTATCATTTGCCTTTCCCTTTAATTAAAATCTTAAGAATACTTATATGCAGAAAAAATATATATGAATCCTGAAGCATGCCTTAATAAAAGCTTACCTCTTGTGCAGAAACGAGATGGCAGCCCAGCAGGTTCACGTGCTTCTACAGTGTCAGTGATGTGAGGTACAGTGAGGTGTCAGTACTGTACATAAGGAAAATCTTCAACCAATCATTTGCGTCTCTCTCCTGCAGCAGCCAATCAGAGCACAGACCGGTGAGTGTAGAGAAAAAACGAACGTTCGTGTAAAAACAGTAGTTTGGTGACTGAAAAAAAATACATATGAAAGACGCGTAGTATATACTTAACTACACATACTACTTCTCTGCACACGCCTGGAATGACAAACACACGATGACAGAAAGTGTCGAGAGAGGATCACCGGCAAATCCTGGTTAATCGCGTTATTAAGGGTTTCTTAAAATAACATTAGTTTAAGCCCCGTCAAATGGAACTGATTTGATCCTGTTCCACTAACTGGGATTCATGAGGCTATGGTTTCACACCACATACAAGCAATCAGTTTTAACATTTATTTCTCAAAACGAATTCGTTTTTATGGTACTTCCTACTAAGAAGAAATCCAATCGTGTGGTAACTCTTCAATCGGTTTTAACATTTATTCCTTAAAATTCACTTTTAAGGTTTTATCTACTACTGGTGCTTATGCTACTCGAAGAAATCCAATTGTGACTAACTATTCAATCGGTTTTAATATTTATTTCTTTAAACTAACACGTTTTATGTTAGTGGTGCCATGTAAAAATCCAATCACGACTTGTAACTACTCATTAGTTCTTATTCCGATGTGATAGTAGCCTATATATTCAATTACTCACCATTTAGTCACTATTGCTAAGGAGTAATTACTAGTGAATGAGGTACAGGATTATTTGTAGATTATATATTAGTAATTCTAAAATAATTTCTAGATGCTAGTTTAAGAAATAAATGCTAAAAGCCATATGCAAACAAAATTGGTTTTTGTTTGCAGTAACTGCAGTAAGTTGGTTGGCCGTGCTAAGTGTGCGTTGGGTGTTGCTAGGTGGTTTCTAATTCTAGGGCATTCAAGATGAAATTAACATTGGGGTTCCTGGTTAAATTGGAGTTATGGAACAAATTGCTTGGTAAAGTTTAATACTAACATTAAAGGGGTCATATGATGCGATTTCAATTTTTCCTTTCTCTTTGGAGTGTTACAAGCTCTTGGTGCATAAAGAAGATCTGTAAAGTTGCAAAGACTAAAGTCTCAAATCCAAAGAGATATTCTTTATAAAAGTTAAGAGTCAGCCACACCTACCTAAAATGGCTCATTCTAACACGCCCCCACATGTCTACGTCACAATGTGAGAAGATTTGCATAACGCCACCCAAATGTTCACGCAAAGAAAGAAGGCGTAACTTTTATTTACCATGTCGCCACCATGTCGTGAAGGCGCTGTGTGATTCATTGTGAAAGCAAAACTACTTTGTTTGGTCTTCCAAAAGAGGACACGACTACAAATCAGTGGTATTTACAACACTGTTCCAGAACACTTCAACCCAAATATTCAGATGTGTGATGCACATTTTGCGGAGGTTGAGGACTGTTTCCTGTGAGAGTAGCCTACAATGCCGTTGTCTGTTTCTATAAAGTGGGGCAATTCCAACTTTGCAAGGACAGTCTGTCCAGCCCGGGGTCGTCACATGTGGTTGCCGCAAGCCCGCCGGACGATCCTTCGTCGAATCCGCCGGCCGTTCCTCACTGTAGCCCCCGGCCTCTGCTTTGAGTGCATTTGAGTGTGTGACGCTGTGTTTCGTTGTGAAAGTGAAACTACTTTGTTTGGCCTTCCAAAAATGGACACGACTAGAAATCAGTGGTTAAGTTGTATTTACAACACTGTTCCTGAACACGGTGGTAAGGGGCGTAACATTTCCGTCACACGCTTGAAGTATTCGGCCAATCACAACGCACTGCATAGCTGGCCAATCAGAGCACACCTCACTTTTCAGAACGATGAGCTTTGTAAAAATCGAGCTTTTCAGAAAGGCGGGGCATAGAGGAGAAACAATATTGTACAGTATGTGGAAAATAATGTGTTTTTTTAACCTTAAACCACATAAACACATTTCATTACACCAAATACACAAAATAATGTTCTTTTTAGCAACATCATATGACCCCTTTAAAGTTTGGGAGTAGTAGTAATGTTTGCTTTAGTAAACCACACTAATTAGTTAACAATTAGGCAAAAAATATAAAAGAATATTTATATATATCAATTCAAGTTTATTTATCATTACCCAGTATAACCAGTGATTTTGTAGCAATGAGTGCTGTACATGCAGTTTCTCACTCAAAGTTACCTTAGTGTAACACTGATCACAGCCATTTAGAAAAATCACTGCAAAATAAAGTCCTTTGGCCTTACAATGGCACCATTTCTTTAAAATAAAAAGGCTGCAAACAAGTAAACAACAGTGTGGATAGTACCTGACTGAAAAATACTGAGAATGTACATTTTTCTCTAAAGTTCATCCACACTCTAATACTATGATACTTTGCTACACTAAACCTCTAATATTGGCCCTGTAAGCAGGAAAATGTTCAATATGACACATTTCATCACTTAAAATGTAAAATGAAAATCACTATAATCACTCTTCCTAACAATATGTCATAGTCACTTGAGAGAGAATAAACACGTTTTGCATAAAACAATCTTGCGTGGTCATTTGCAGAAAATACACAAGTGCCCTTAAAAGAAAAACAAAATCTACAGATTCACAAAGTAGTTCAGTGAGATTCTACTATCAGCACCGTTGTTGTCCACTTCAACTTAAAATCCACACTTTCTTTCTAAATAGCTTACTGAAAATGTGTAAAAACCGCATCGAGTATTCAGAGTCGACACTTGATCTATGTGACTATTTCAAGTAACAGGTACAATGGAGCCAAGTGAACTTAAGACTTCATGTAGTGCCATCGATTGTTCAGAAGCTGTGCGTATGACCTTAAAAAGACAGATAATATAATAAATACAGTAATGCCATGATTAAATTAGATATCATGAAAGGCATGTTTTTAGCTGTGCTCCACCGTTTTTTTCAATACTACTCTGTGTGTGAAAAGATTAACATATTTGATTAATTGTTAAAAATGATCAATTATGCCTTATGTGATCACTCATTTAAAGTTTCATTATCTGTTCGATACTACCAAGAGTTTAGCTAGCACTGTCAAACAGCTGTTACTCACACATCTTTGAGCTGCAGGCAACAGAAAAGTGTTTACATGAGGTCATGGGTGAATCTCACGAAAACACGTCTAGGTCACATTTAACAGTGAAAAAAAAAGACATTATATTTAAGATCTTTTTAACATAATTTTCATTAAATTATTAGATGTAATACAGTAACTTATTTTCCAATTAAATCACTGCTATAAAATATAAAAGTAGCCTAACTTTAATACTACTATGTATAAATACTTCATAATTTATAATACCATACTATATTACTAATATTAAATGAGAATTATGGTGAGAATTATGAAAATAGGCATCAACAACTATAAACACATATATAGCTTAAGATGCCTGTTAATAATGAACAGTTAAATACATTTTTTTGAATCGTGATTTAAATAATTTTTGGAATTGAGATTTCATACACAGTCTTTTTTTTTTTTCCTTCTTTGATTCTGCAGTGAAATATGACCTGGATGTGTTTTGCGAAATTCACCCTAATACTAGTATTGTAATCATTATATATAAGGTAGTCAGTAGAGAATCCCTTTAAAATTTGGTTTGAAGATACGGCTTTGTCATCATATCTGGCAACAGACTCAAAAGCACGAGCACATTTAATACTTCAAACTCAAGAGTAAACCAAAGTTAAAAGAATAATGAATTCTTGGGGGCACTCGACATGTGAGAGTCTTCTGAAGCCGCTAAACAATGTGAGGTAGAGGACTGTACCAAGCTGGAACAGGCAGCAGAGAACGAGCAGGTACCATGTTAGGTGGCGTGGCAGTGACGCGGCAAAGGTGGGGGTGATTTAAAAAACAGAGCGAAGAGCGTCACACCTCCCCGAAGTTGGTGTGGCCGGTCTCCTTGGCATGTTCCCTTGCTTCCTTCTGCCCCACCAGGCCAGTCTGGCACACCATGCAGCGCAGAGCAAAGCGGTTGACGTCTGTGTACTGCCGTTTCCTCCGCGCCTCATCGGCGAGCTCCAGCGCTTGGGCCAAAAGTATGTCATCGGTGGTGGAAAACACAGTCTGTGCGGGAATATCTGAATTGGGCACCACCTTCTGGAGTGGGTCATAATGAATCCCATCATAAATTAGCAGCACTCGTTTAGTGTAACCAGCATCCTCGCCGAAGCGGTCGACACGCACAGTCTGAGTGTCAACGACGCAAATCTCACACTGGTAGAACTTTGAGAGGATTGAAATCTCAATGGCGCCTCCCCACGTGTCATCGCGACGGATCCAGGAGCAATAGTCTTCATTAGTCTTGCCCAATACTGCCTCGGAGTACGCGGTGGGGTCACTAGCTACAATCTGTGCGATGAGCCCGCGCATTTCAGGCGCACAGCCTGGGTCATAAACACCTCCTTCCATAACGTAGTTCACACTGGTAAACAGACAAGAGTTGTCGGCAGGGACGACGTGCCGCTCTATAACCGGGGACAGGTCAAGACTGGGCCTTTTGGTCACAGTGGTTTGTGATTGGGGTTTGGGTTTATTCTTCTCCTCCTCTACAATCAGCGTGTCTCCTGGAACAATAAACGTACCAATGAGCAACACCGGAAACTCAGCAAGATGGTTTTATAAATAGGCCTACAGAATTAAAAGAATAGTTCACCCAAAAATTTGCTGAGAGTTTACCCAAAGCCCCAAGTCATTCAAGATGTAGATAAGTTTGTTTCTTCATTGGAGCAGATTTGGAGAAATTTAACATTACATCACTTGCTCACCAATGGATCCTCTGTAATGAATGGGTGCCGTCAGAATGAGAGTCCAAACAGTTGATGATAACATCACAACGATTGTACTAATCCACAAGCTGTGTGTTTGTAATGAATAAATCCATCAAGACGTTTTAACTTCAAAACATTGCTTACGGCTAAAATACGAAAGGAAGAGGATTAGCGCAAAGCAATAATCAAAAAATAAAACCATCTCGAGAATAAAGTCATTATAATATGAGATTAAACTCTTTAAATTTCAAGAAAAATTTGAAATAAAATGTTGAGAATAAACTCATTAAATCATGAGGGAAAAAAGTAATTAAATTTCAAGAAAAAAGTCGAGAATGTTGAGAATAAACTCATAAAAGTAAGAGAAAAAAGTTGATACATTTCGAGAAGAAAGCTTGGATAAATTTCGAGAAAAACGTTGAAATAAAACGTTGAGAATAAACTCATTAAATTATGAGAAAAAAATTGTTACATTTCGAGAAAAAAATATTTTAAATGATTTTATTTATTAAAATGATTAAATACCGTATTGACCCGAATATAAGACGATGTTTTTTTCTTGGAACTACATCTGAAAAAACGCGGTCGTCTTATATTCAGGGTCTAGACTTTGCCATGTCAATAATACACCCACAACAATAGGTGGTGACAAATACACACAAAACAAGTGTGCCATGAAATACGTAATGTAATGCGTTGTAAAGATTGTGAGTAAAATCTAAAGAAAAAGAAAACCTTGCAGCTGCATGAGTCGTGACTGTCACGTTAGCCTGATGGGACCAAACTCCCGTGAGTAAAATCTAAAGAAAAAGAATTGTGATTTTAAAACGTAAGACAGTACCCAGATTTGAAGACTACAGTAAGATTTAACTTCTACTGTTAATAAGATATTGAGGCCAATACAGTAGATGCTGCCTTATTGGGACAACAATCCCTCCTTATAGCCTGCCTGCCACTATTTAATACATTATTATTAAACACTCGTTAAGCAATTGATTTCCACTATCTTGTTGAGAAAGCTAATGTAGCTCTTCAGCGATTAAGCTATTTTATTGATCAAATTGCAGGGCAGCGCTGAGAAGTTTCTGTGTTGTTGAATGTGCTGTGAGCTACAGTGAAGACAGCACATTAGTTTAGAATGCTTCTAATTTTTTTTTTTTAAACGTAGAGAGTGTTAATTTGTGCAATGATAACCTACCAGCAATGTAAAGATGATTTTTAATATATTAGAATGAGTACATTACAATAGAACAAATACATTATTATGCATGGGCCTAAAATCAAGATGCAAACAATCAGAATATTGTACCTGGTGGAGAGTGCCCGATGTTAACATGAAACATACGCCATTACTTATATTGCAGCCTACTATGGTACAGTTATGGAGGCCCTTAATAATGCGGTCAACTGCCTGCTCTATCTTGTTGAGAAAGCTAATGTAGCTCTTCAGCGATTAAGCTATTTTATTGATCAAATTGCAGGGCAGCGCTGAGAAGTTTCTGTGTTGTTGAATGTGCTGTGAGCTACAGTGAAGACAGCACATTAGTTTAGAATGCTTCTAATTTTTTTTTTTTAAACGTAGAGAGTGTTAATTTGTGCAATGATAACCTACCAGCAATGTAAAGATGATTTTTAATATATTAGAATGAGTACATTACAATAGAACAAATACATTATTATGCATGGGCCTAAAATCAAGATGCAAACAATCAGAATATTGTACCTGGTGGAGAGTGCCCGATGTTAACATGAAACATACGCCATTACTTATATTGCAGCCTACTATGGTACAGTTATGGAGGCCCTTAATAATGCGGTCAACTGCCTGCTCTGCCTATAGTTAGAAATGGCCCTATAGTATGCAGTGTTTAATAAACAGTTGTTTTACTAAATTCTGCTGAGGTGAAATTCAGTGCAGTCCCGTATCGTGATACGTATCGTACCGTGACTTTGCTGGTGATACACAGCCCTAATCCATTGGTGAACAAGTGATGTAATGCTACATTTCTCCAACTCTGTTCTGATGAAAAACAAACTCATCTTAATCCTGGATGGCCTGAGTGAGAGTACATTTGCAACACATTTTCATTTTTGGGTCAACTATTCCTGTAGCACATTGCAAATAAATCAAGTGTAAAGATCATGCAATGCAAAGCAAACCCAAACCTGATTTGATAGGGTATTCTTTGAGGTGGGCTTCACCATTGCGTAGATCCAGGCTGGACGGAGGATAGCCTACCATGATCTTCTGTACATCACACGGTATTCCAGTTAGCTCCTCGATCTTATCTTTAAGCTCCTGAACACATGATTGGTGTGTAAGGCCCTGCATCAGATGGGTCCCGTTCTTGGCTTTGCAACGCAGACGCAGCATCCTGTACCTGTTCAGTTCTGAACACAGAACAAGTGCATGAGCTAAATTAATATGAAGTTTAGAAGCAGTTATATTTTGGCTTTAAAACAAGGACATATGCAACAATAAAATTATAAGACTAAAAATATAGAAAAATCATCCATGTAAAGCAATGGCAATTTCATTTAAATAACAGGTGGAAATGTGCACGTATTTACACAGTATATGAATACATAAACATAAAAAATAAAGAAAGAAACGAGGAATATGATAACGGCATTAAAATATATATTCCAGTATAACTAGATACAATAGATTTACTGAGTACTTGAAAAAAAACAAAAGCACTACAGCTGAACAAAACGATAAACGCAATAAATGCGTACATAATTATTCATTTTAAACTTTGTAACCTTATTTTTTTATCACCTAAGCAAAAGTATTGGGTGTTTAATCATATAAAAGACAATGTTGACAACAATCTAAGCTAGGCTAATTGTTAGCCAGGCTAAAGATAACGTTGCAAAAGCTCAGCAGATATATAATTATATAACCTCAAATTCAAACAGTTCTTTCACTATAAAAACATCCTTTAAAGATATATGAAAATATTGTCTTAATAAATAAAAATCACTCGTAGTTTGGAGCTGGCCCGATGCGAAGTCACTCACCACTGAACGCCTCTAAAACAACAACAATTGACACGCTGACCGAGCAGAAACATGCGTATTACGTCACACAATCGGTGTACTACGTCCTGAAAACTACACAAGTTGTAGATATTGCTAGCGTAAAATTTCGTCCAAAATCAGCATATCAATATTTAAAATTTTTACTTTTAAAAATTATGTAACAACACAGAGACATTTATAATGAACTGGTGATAGCAAACGCTGATTTAAAATAGTGAAAAAACGTGTAGAATTATTGGACAATAACATATAATTGGCTGTGCATATATATATATAACTGCTTTTACAGTCGTGCATTATGTAACATGTTCTGTGCAATACAAATATGTTGTGTGAATCCACCAGTCTGTAATGTGTCTCCCGGCCACAAGAGGCGTAACATAGAATCAACAGGTCGTTTTATCTGCGTCGGTCTGTTTCCGGCATTGCGCCGCCATTGAAACAGCAGCAAGCAACGTGAGAGTTTCGTTGCCGCGCCAGTAACTATTGCATTTCATTTTTCATTGATCACCTTCTTCTAAAAATATCTGGATATTGCTTGAAAGAATGGCGTACAGAGGACAAGGACAGAAGGTTCAGAAGGTCATGGTGCAGCCCATTGTATCCTGCAGAACGCAGAACTGGATTGGCTTTTCCATTGTATTGATATTTTCGTCCAATATCAGCATATCAATATTTAAAATTTTTACTTTTAAAAATTATGTAACAACACAGAGACATTTATAATGAACTGGTGATAGCAAACGCTGATTTAAAATAGTGAAAAAACGTGTAGAATTATTGGACAATAACATATAATTGGCTGTGCATATATATATATAACTGCTTTTACAGTCGTGCATTATGTAACATGTTCTGTGCAATACAAATATGTTGTGTGAATCCACCAGTCTGTAATGTGTCTCCCGGCCACAAGAGGCGTAACATAGAATCAACAGGTCGTTTTATCTGCGTCGGTCTGTTTCCGGCATTGCGCCGCCATTGAAACAGCAGCAAGCAACGTGAGAGTTTCGTTGCCGCGCCAGTAACTATTGCATTTCATTTTTCATTGATCACCTTCTTCTAAAAATATCTGGATATTGCTTGAAAGAATGGCGTACAGAGGACAAGGACAGAAGGTTCAGAAGGTCATGGTGCAGCCCATTGTATCCTTCAGAACGCAGAACTGGATTGGCTTTTCCATTGTATTGATATACGTTGGTTTAGTCATATTAATAATGTTGTATTGTATTACATATTGTATTATGAATTGCATGATTTTTTTCTATAATTATATCTTCGATCAGTATTTGAGAGGTTTGCATCAGGTTTGTTTTTGTCCTGCTGATCGGTTCCTTAACGTTACTAATGAATGAAAAAAGCTTTTTTTAAATTATTCATGGGTTATATTTGATATCGGTATAATGTTATTGTTAATATTTGTTTGTTTCCTTAATTACACCTTCAGAACCTTATTTTCAGGTATCTACAGAATGTAAGTTAATTATTTTATTGTGTATATTAGTATAATTAACATGCATGAATATATATTTATTAAAAAAAAATATATATACATACATACTTATATACTTACATACACACATATATATATATATATATTAGAGGTCGACCGATATTGGATTTTATCGATACCGATTGTTAGTTTGGACCACCCTGACCGATACCGATTAATCAACCGATAGTTTTTAAAATGGATCCTGAACAAAAACTAAAATAGTGCTGAACCATAATTTGTAAATGAATAAAAATATTAGTATTAGAAATTAGTTAGTTCATAGTTTATTAACTAATGTTAACAGAAGAAATGTAAAAAAAATGTTTTTGAATGTATTAGGCTAGTAATAGTAAATGTTTAAATGAACAAACTCTAACAAGGAACAATACTTATACAGCTTTCATTAATCTTAATGTTACAAATGGACTCTTATTGTACTGTGTGCATACTCTCACACTTTAACTGCTTCTATTTTAGAGCACTTGATGATTATCTAAGGTATTACTCACACCGGACGCGGCGCGTTCACTTCAAGCCGCAGTCTAAAACAGTTTATTTAATCACCAAACGGGCAAAAGTTTACTTCAAGCATGAACAATGACATGGATGAGTTTGTAGTTCGGAATTTAAAAATACAGAGCAAACGGAAAGAGAAATTGCGATCTATAGGCTATTACTGCTCAATAAATGAAGCATACTTTATTAGAGCCACAGAAAGACAAATGTTTTGCTGAAAAATGCACAATACATAATTTTACAGCCTAGGGTGAAGTCATTATGTACGTTAAGAACGATTTGGGACAAATATAATGTAATTTAATGGAAAACTATGTGAATGGTGCTCTGTGGTGTGGCAGGATTTTCTGTCGGCTGCATTTAAATCTGCGTCTGAAGTTTTCCACATTGTGCAGCGCGCAGCCTCGCGTGCCAAAACAAACAACACGTGCTGCCAGGGATTTCCACCACTAGAGGCCACTCTCGGACTGTATAATGTCAGCGGACCATTCTCAGATGCTCCAGCAATGGACGCAACCCGGAAAACTATCGGCAAGGACTTTTGCCGATAACCGATAGTTCCGCCAATCAACGATCGGTGCAGATTAATCTGCAAAACCGATATATCGGTCGACCTCTAATATATATATATATATTAGTTAATTATGTATTATTAAGTGTTGATGAAATGAGGTTTCCCCATGCGTTTTTGTTTTCTGGTTTCTACTATTGTTTTTTTTTGTTTGTTTATAAATTTTTAGAATAGCATTACCTGCAGCGTTTTTGTATTTATCATCCTCATAAAAATAAAAATCTAATCTAAATTAAAAGTTCAAAATACAAATCTAATTTATGACGAGTTGCTAATATTTTTTTCCCTTCCTGTGCAGCGTTCTCGAATCCAGGTTTGGCTGTATGAACAGGTCAACATGCGGATAGAAGGCTGCATCATTGTGAGTAAACACAGCAAGTCTCACATTTACCGTTAACACGCTTTACTCTTTCCACACAGGTCATTTTCATCTTTACAGATAATTTTGGGAACAATATCATGCAAGCATGTGAATAAAGAACTCTTATTTGCTTTTTGTTTATGTTTCAAGGGATTTGATGAGTATATGAACTTGGTTTTGGATGATGCAGAGGAGGTTCACATGAAGACCAAGAACAGGAAGCCACTGGGTAAGTGTGAACTTTGCGATACTGGCGAGTCATGCGTTTCTGAGAAATAACTTTT
This sequence comes from Sinocyclocheilus grahami, assembly GCF_001515645.1. Taxonomy (NCBI): domain Eukaryota; kingdom Metazoa; phylum Chordata; class Actinopteri; order Cypriniformes; family Cyprinidae; genus Sinocyclocheilus; species Sinocyclocheilus grahami. The sequence goes on from NW_015505182.1 coordinate 8,639,343, forward strand.
GTTTGATGTAAGTTCGATATGACTTTAAACATATTTTATCTCTCTAATAGGGCGGATTATGTTGAAAGGAGACAACATCACATTGCTGCAGAGTGTGTCCAATTGATTGTCTGTTAGGAGTTCATTTGGATATTGTTTGTTTGCTGTTAAATTGTTGGTTTTACTTTTTCATTTGTCAATATTTGGTATTTTGACCCATGTTTAAAATTGTGAAAACCTTTTTCTTTTCTAAATCTCAAAAATAAATATTTGTTTCCCCCCACTGTTCCAGGCTACTGTTTCTAGTGTTGGAATTAAACAAAGTGGCAATTAGCATATGCAAAGGACTGAAACAAATTAAGTTCAAAAGTTTAGTGTTTTTGAAAGAAACACCTTCTGCTCACCAAAGCTGCATTTATCTGATCAAAAACCAGTAGTACTGCGAAATATCATAACTTAAAATAACATTTATGTGATATATTTTAAAATGTCATTTATTCCTGTGATGGCTAAACTGAATATTCAGCAGCTTAAAAAAAAGATTATATCTTTTTTCTTTGATTAATATAAACTTTAAAAGAATATAATTTATTTGAAATATAAATCTTTTTGTAACATGCATGTTTTTACTGTCCCTTTTGATCAATTTAATGCATCCTTGCTGAATAAATGTATTCATTTATGTAAAAATTGTACTGAACCAATACATAGTGCATGTTTTGTGCAACCAAGCATGACTGCTCATTGACATGGTACTTTGTTTCTTAAATTGTTTAGAAATATGTATATTTTAATCGTAGTTAGAAGTAATATTTGTTGCTTTGTTTGACACCTGTCTGCAGCTAACCATGTAACCACTAGAGGGCAATACATTAGTTTGTCTTTGTAGTGTAATAGTGGGTCTTTGAAAGATGTTACATGTGACATTTTATGTTTTTCCCCCACTGTATTCTATAAGTGCATTTTACTCATATAGCCCAATGAAGCATTGCATAACTTTTCTTAAGAAGTTAATCCCTTTAAAACATCTGACCTTTTTAATTAATTTTATTATTATTGTTTATATATATATATATATATGAGAGAGAATTTTTTTTTTTGACCTTTCAAACTCTAAAGTTAAATTTTGAGCCACAAATGTTACCGGTGGGATTAAATAGGTTAACAGATGCTTTTAACCAAAACGGCACATATACAGCACATGATTTAATAACCTGTTGAACTTTTCTAATCTTTCTTGATTAAAAAAAAATGGCTTAATAATAAAATATTTTAAAACAAAGTAATTTAATAATGTTTTCAGAATGAAAACTACCACTTTGCCCTTCAAGGTTCTAAACAATTTATTTAATAAAAATAAATGTGATGAAATGTGACTGGAGCACAAAGCCAGTCTTAAGTATATTTGTAGCAATAGCCAACAATACATTTTATAGGTCAAAATAATCGCTTTTTCTTTTTTGCCAAAAGGATATTAAGTAAAGATCATGTTCCATGAAGATACTTTGTAACTTTCCTACCGTAAATATATCAAAACTTAATTTTTGATTAGTAATATGCATTGCTAAGAACTTCATGTGGGCAACTTTAAAGGGGATTTTCTCAATATTTAGATTTTTTTGCACCCTCAGATTTAAGCTCTTCAAATATCTCGGCCAAACATTGTCCTATCCTAACAAACCATACATCAATGGAGAGAGATGATGTATAAATCTCAATTTCGAAAAATGGTTTTGTAGTCCAGGATCACAAATTACAGAATTCAGCGATGTTTATAAAACAATCCAGTTAAAACCATGACGTGATGTGTGCACTAAAGTGATTTTGAATCAGTATGTACTGATTGTTCAAGAGATGAATACACTACATCTGCATAGTTCTTTATCTGAACGTTATTGCGTGCTTCAGTTTGTGGTATTAGTTTCAAATCCCCCAACAACTAATTTTAAGCTTAAAGCTTTAGATTTCAATAACGGTCGTTTTCCTCAAGGGGAAGTTTGATAAAAATCTGGAAATATGAAAACAGCAGCATGTCAGCAGAGCTCAGATGGGTTTGCCAGAGAACAGGAGAGCTGTGACTTTGAAGTCAGAGGCAGTGGTTGGTGAGTCTCTAGATAGGGACTGACTGTCAACCTGTGGAGGAAGCGGTATCTAAATCACGAGTACACGAGCATTGCGTGTGTGCACAGAGCCGGAGAACCAGATGTAGCTGTGAAGCTCATCGGGAGGAAGTCAGTTGCTGACTCCAGAGACTTTAAACTCACTTTATAACTGCGACCACACGCTTTTAGTCGTTCACTGTGGCTTCAACCACAGTAATGTTGCATAAAGTCGATCCCCTTGTGAATTTTTCTTTCAGTATTCATTCAGTGTGCATCTTTCTGGGGGCTTTAAATGCTCAAAATCGCTTCTTTTCACATGCAGATGAAAATGAATGTGTCCAGAATTTCCAGAACTGCTAAACCGAACTTGCTTTCTTAACAGGCTTACACGGTCATGGTCTTCGTGTGAACAATTTATCGGTGTGCATTATTCTAGAAACAAACGTGATTTTGCTCATCATAATATAATCATTTGTTTTTACTGAATGGCGATCCGTTTTAACTGATGTCATCTAGAATACAACCAAATCTCAATGGAGAAATGACAAGCCTACGTTTTGTTCTTTTTATTTGCATAGGTGTATGCTATTATGCATAATTTTGGTGCTTATGGAATGCATCTGAAAGATAGATTTACTAAAATGTGTAGTACAGCGTAATTATGATGAACTAAAACCATAAAAAAACAGCTACTTCAAATAAAATATACGTTAACTGATATTAAAAAAGTAAACTGTTTTTATTTCTCAGCTAGTTCTCATTTTTATTAAAATATTTAAAATGATCTAACTAAAACTGATATAAAAAAGTGAACAAAAATTATATAGGCATTTAAGAAAAATGTCAAAAACACAACAAAATTTATTGAAACGTTCACTAAAATGACAATGAAAATAGAGAATGTAAAAATAAAAGCAAATTTAAAATAATGTCTAAAAAAAAGCGATGATAGTATCTCAGTGATACTAAAATAACACTGTTAAAGTGCCACTACAATCCCACAATGCAATGTGCTCAGTTTGCAAAACAACAAAATGAACCTGAATTGCACTAAAAAAATTTTTTAAATGTCAAATCAAATTGAAAAAACTGCAACACAATTGTTAGGTTCATGTGACAGCAATGCAGTATACTAATGTAAAAAAAAAAGATAAGCAAGCAAAAATAAACCAAAAGAAGGAACAGAAAACAAGAATGCATGGGGAAAACCTCATACATGTATTAGTAATTTTTCAATAATATTAATAGACTTTAATGGTAGGCCCTTATTTCCTTTTGGACAGTTTTTAGTTCTGTAGAGGTGATGTGGCTGCTGTGGTTTTCCACTCATACTCTTCCATGCACACTTCTTCACCCAGTTTCCTTATATTACGCAAATCCCATCCTTCAGTAAGACCCAGCTCTTCCGTTCCTCTCACCCCAGTCAAAAAACCAAAGAGACAGTGCATTTCTGCCATGACCAGGCTGTGGGAAACCAACCAAACGCTTTGGAGGCAGGTCAGCTCTTGCTGGGTTTAGCCGTCGGAAACACTGCCCAGGTCAGATTGCCATCCGGGAGCTCCTGAGGGGCCTTCCTGTTCCTGCGGGTGTGATTGTTGTGAGCGTGTCTTTTGTTCTCCCTCCCCCCGACCCGAGCTGTCTCGTCCCCTACCCCGGCTCCGACCGGACAGGTTCAGTCTGTACGCCTGCATTGCCCTCAACATCCACACCATCAACTCAACCCCGACTGTCTGGATCACTCGCACATGTTTGGACTGAGCATGGATGTTTTTCTTCACTTTAAGAATAGCGTCTGCGTATCCAAAACAGGAGATGCTTTCACATTAAATAGGGATTTTAAAAGACTTCAGGCAATTTATCTGGCTGCCATCCTCTCTGTCTGGAAAGAGTGATGGCCTGTTTGTTTTCATTGTTCTGAACTGAGGACGAAAATACTTAATATAGAAACTCAAAGAGCTCAGAAAAAGAAACATAAAATCTTTCCAGTGTCAATTTTTTGTAAATGACTCTTTTGTAATTTCTTAATGGAGCAATGTAATGTGTGAGAAGTGACACTTATACTTCTGGAAGTGTCAAGATATTTTTTTTAAATCGATTTTTTTATTAAAAATATTAAATTGAATAATATTTCATTTATTTTTTATATATATTCTTTTATTTATTTTATTTATTATTTATTTTCTATGTATTTTATGTATCAAGCCTTTTGTAAACAAAAAAATAGTTTGCAAATGTAATTCGATAAAGTTGGAAACATTAATAAAATAATAAATATTAATCAGTGAAGCAGTTATTTATTAATAATATTATTTAAAATATATATTTTGAAAAATTTATTAAAAAAATAATATTTGAAGAATGGCTGTCCTACAAATAAAAGTGTACTTAAAAACGGCATGAAGCCTTTTGAAAACTTAAAAAAAATAGCTTACAAGTTTATGATTTGATAAGGTTGGAGACCTGTTATTTAATATAATAATAATAAAAAAATAATTATCTGTGAAGCAGTGTTTTCATTAATACTAGTCTTCCAAACTAAAGTGTTGTTAAAAACTGCTGGAAGCCTTTTACAAAACAATTTAATATATTTAATATAAAAATATTAATATATATATATACTGTGTATATTAGTCAACATTTGAAGTGGATCAAAACCTTTCATCAAAGTTGTCCTAAAACCAAAATGCATTCCTGTCTTAGGACAATTTTTTTAAATTTTTTGATCCACTTCAAATGTTGACTACTGTATATATATATATATGAAAAATACTTTCCTCACTAGAGGTGCAAAAAAAGCACAAACGCTGCAAATGCTGTTTACACGTAGGTGACACTCCACCAAAGCGTTCTGTGCGCACAGGCAGTGACCTGTGAACATGTTGCTTATCTTGTTTTAACAGTCTGGTCGTAATACATAATACCTCCATTTTTCTCCTATTAACACATACAGTCCGATAAGGGCTTTTGTTTCTCATTTTCACCCAAGGAAACGTTCGTAGCATTTTTCATTGTGACTCAGTTTGGCTGAAATGGTCGTGGCACCGCTGGGCAAAGGTCCAGACTCTGAGTGTAAGTGAAAGAGGGTCCAAATCAGGCCGGGCTTTGTGCAAATATATAATGAACAAGCTTCAGACATTTCTATGTTTCAGCATCATCAGATGATCAGTGATGATAGAGGGTATCAAGAGACTGCTGGTCAATGGGTGTACTTTGCAGTGCACTTTTCTATGTAATCTTTTCAACAGTATACAAATGAAAAACAGATGACATGAAAGCAATCGCATGTTCTTAGCACTAATGGTGATTCAATGAAAGGGCTCCTTTTCTCTTTTTACAGCTTTCTGTGAAATACATAATGTGCCATCTCAATCTAAAGTAATGAATTTTAAATACATTTGGTAATAATTATACCTTCTTAAAGGAAACAAAGAAAATTTTAGAGTTTAATTACAGTTTATGATCATTAACCTTTTGCTCAAAGTCATGAAAATGCAAGGTATGATTCATAAGGAAAATCTTGTGTATATAACAAAACTATGGTAACAAAGTTGACATATTTAAGATATTTTAATATATATATATATATATATATATATATACACACATTTAAAATATTTATACATTTAATATGAAATTGAAATTGGACATTTCATATTAAATGTGTAAATATATATATATATATACATTTAATATGAAATTGGATGTGTTTTTCTTGTTATGTTTATTAAATAATTTTGTGTTAGAAATTAGGAGATATTGCTTGCTTTTATTTCTGTATATTCAATTTTTAATCCAAATCCTTATTAAAAGAAATGCAAAACAAAAAGAAACTTTTTTTTGGATTTGTTTTGAGGCTTTCAATAACACAGTGAAAGTTGGCATCAGATTTTCATTGTTAAAGTCATTATTTGCACATATGTTAATGAGGGACCCAAAAGGCACCAGCTTTTAAAATGACCCTAAACAAACAGACTACAAAGTGACACTTATGTAATTTAGTGCATTTTGGAATAGAATTTGTTGTTGCTCTTTTTGTGGTAAACACTCACACTCTAAACTTCTCACTTATGTTTGCTAAAATTGGTCACTTTTCCACCTTTCGTGGAAGTTTTTTTTTTGTCTGCGAGGTAGACTTTTGCACACACACACACACACACACACACACACACACACACACACACATATGCGAGCACACACAATGTGTTGGCAATTCAATATGAAGTGCCTAAATGTACCGAACAAAAGACCTGCAGGGGAGCAAAAGGAGATGTGGAACAAAAAACAAACGAGTAATGAAATTATAACAATACAGAGAGAGAGTGAGGGGAGCGGGTGCCACAATGGCAGGGAACAATCGCGCCGCGTCAATGGAAAAAAAAGTGTGTGCAGAGAGGGGGGGTAGGCTTTGGACAATAGGCCGGTGACAGCGGCACAATGGCAGCACTGTTTTCAATTAGACATTATCTCATAGACAGAGTGGCAGGTTTCATTGTGCTAGGGGGCTATTTTCAGGGCCGCCTTTGTGTGCGGCACTGCCAATATTCCCTTCAGCCCCTGCCGTGAGCCAGCCCTTTATTCTCGCTACTGTTTGTTTTTTTTTGTTTTTTTTGCACAAGCGCTAAAGTAGAAATGTGGGTGGTTTTGGACCAGACAGGCCTCTGAAAGGATAAAAAAGGGGGAGTGGGGCATAACTTGTGCCTTGTCACCTGGGTTTACCATGGCAAATTGAAAATAGCAAGAGCTGGAATCTCTTGGCAGACTTGAATGTGACGCCAATTTGACATGCACTGCGTGTGTGTTTGTGCCTGCAGTTTGGTGGCCTGGTGGGCATCGTGGTCTTGATCTAGGATGGTTTGACTATGTATTGTGGCTTATAATGCAAATTCACATACAGCCATTCCCTACACAAACAGTAGGGAATGGCTGTAACGATGCCAAGGTTGTGGGTTCGATTCCCAAGGAATGCATGAAATGAAAAAAATAAATGCTTGAATGCAATTGCTTTGATTTAAAGCATCTACCAAATGCATAAACATAAATGTCGGTTCTAAAACACATTATAAAAGTACCATAAAAATAGTCCATATAACTTGATCTCAATGTTTTGGAAGCCATATAATAGCTTAATGTGGAAAACAGATCATAATGTGACCACACCTGTCCTGCGTTCGTATAGTTCAAACATGGTGAATGGTGCTTATGGGTTATGGGTTTGATTCCCAGGAAATGCATGATCTGGAAACAAATGTTTGAATATAATATCCACTGCTTTCAAAAAAATGTGTCTACCAAATGCATAAATGTACATATCTGTCAAGCTCTAAAAAAACACTATAGAAGTACCATAAATGCAGTCCAAATGATTTGTGTGCTAAATTTCAAATCTTCTGTGGCCATATCATAGATCAGATCAAATCTGAAGCACTATAGCAAGTTTCCATATGCAAACATTCCAGTTTAGAAGTTTTACGTTCGTAGTGTGACCACATCTCTCCTGTGTTTCTGTAGTTCGGACAATAGAGCATGGCGAGAATGACAGTAAGGTTGTGGGTTTGATTCCAGGGAATGCGTGAATGCATGAATGCTTGTAAATGTCTGTCAAACTACAAAAATAACAAAAAGCACTATAAAAGTACCGTGAACAGTCCATACGACAAGTGCACTACATCACAGGTCTTCTGAAGCCTTTGTGAGGAAAACAGATCAAATTTGAAGCACTATAAAATCAAATTGGATGGCATATGCAAGCATGCCAGTTTACACATTGAGTTTTTAAAGAGTTTTTAGTTTATACTGTGACCACGTCTGTCCTTTGTTCTTGTAGCTCAAACAAGGTTATGGGTTCGATTCCCAGGGAATGTATGAACTGGAAAGGAAAAGGAAATGCTTGACTACAACATCAGTTACGTTAGATAAAAACATCAACCAAATACATAAATATCTGTCAAGTTCCAAGAATAACAAAAAAGTATACAGTCCATTTGACTTGTGGAATACATCTCAAATCTTAAGTTAAATGATAGCTGTGTGCAGAAAACGTAAAGCACCATACCAAGTTTGACATGATGCCAGTTTACAACATTCAGTTTTATTTAAAAAAAAGAAGAAAACAATGTGTTTCATAGAAACAGCATGATGGTGAATCAATAATGACAGAATTCTCATTTGTAGATTAACTACTCCTATAAAATTGAGTATGCAAAGTATTTTGGCAAGGGCCTCTTTGCAGCTTGTTTGCATTCCGGGTAGAGGCATTGGCATTCAATTCCCTTTTAACATGTGCAATATTCTTTCTGTCATACATACTGTACTCCTTTTTATAATTGATTGTATATTTTGTTTTAGTGCTCTAGCAGAACTGTGATGCTTGTTTCTGTAGAGTTTTTCATTCCACAATGTGAGCTCCAAACAAGCAGACATGAAACAGTCGAGGTTAATGCCCTTCGCCCATTTCCTCCGCTTTGGAGAGAGAATTCTGGCTCATCGAAATGCCGAAAGCCTGAAAGCACCATCAGATAAACTTGTTTGGAGCCTCTCAACCCATTTTGTTCAGGTACGAGATATTTGATGAAAGCCAAGTTGCACAAAAAGCTTGTAATTGGCCCGAAAATAATCGAAGCCCAACTTGCCACTCAAACCTTTTGGTTCTCAAACCACCTGCTGCTTTTTTGCTATTGCTTTTACCTCAATTAGGTTGTGCAGACCTGATTCTTGTGATTTCACTGAGCGTTTGCGGTTGAAAAGGAATGTTTTGCATCATATGTTTCTCACAAACAAACACGTTTGTTGCTTGAAATCAACGGAACAGAAATCGGAATGGGTCGCGGCTTTCCGATAATTCTCAGAAATAATACGCTTGACCTTATCGCATATGTGTTTTTGGGCAAGTATCTGTCATGTTTGCTGTTCTATATCACCCCGGTTCCCTCCCATGCGGTTTGAGTGACTATCTGGCTCAGTATTATTTCCCCATCAACATTTTTTACGCTTTTTTTATGAGGACACATTGGTTTTTGTGAAGTGCCTACATAGACAAAAATGCCATTTTGGTTGGAGAGTAAGCAGCGCAGATAGCAGTTGCAAAGGAAAATAATCATTTCATGGTGGTTTACACCGTTCTCCCACAATTCCACACTGCTGCCACATTGAACAAGCATGATTCGTTTAATGGCCTAGTTAATCAATAAAATGTCAAAGGTTCAAAAAGTAAATCACTTATTTGGAAGCGAAATGAGATGCTTCAATGTGTTTTTTCGTATTAACAAAACAATTTTGATGTGAATTCTGAATGTTCCCAGCACTTACCTGATAGCATCACTGAAATACTGTGGTAAAACACTGAGTACTACCTAAATCTGCAGCTTCTAATCAGCTTATCGTTCTCACGTATTGCAAACAAGCCCCAAAAACATGTTTGAGTCTTAAAATATCTGCATATAGATAATCAGATTTATTCACTGCAGTGGGAAAACATGAAATTAATCATTAATAATAATGCTTTTAATGAGACGCATTTGCATGTGTTGATAAAGATCTTTAATAGGCGAGGTGGGTGGGGGGAGCATATCTACACACAAGCAAACAGGAAGAGAGAACACAGGCATATCCGCTCCCAAACTTCTTTTTATAATATGAGCCATTTTTGCAACCACAATGTGAGATTATTCTTATTAGTCACAATGATTGCCTAATTGGCATAGTGTGTAGTGCGGAGAATACAAAGTGATTCTTAAAGGCCTGACAGGCCGGCTGTGTTATAATGAAGACAAGGGGTCTAAAGAACGCTTGGTTGTATTCCAAAAGACTGAATTAACGTCTTCATTCTATGGAGTCATTTGCATTTGTAAATGCCACGGTTCTGCAAAAAGATGTAGAGCGTTTGGGTTCGCCAGTCTCCTGATGGACAAAGGCCTGTCCTGACATTGGGAGCTCATAGGGAACGTTCCAACAGTGTTATCTAAGGCCAGAAACATACACTATGCAAGTTCACAAGAAAACCATTCATAGGCTGATACCTCCAAAAAGCATAAACACTGAACCATTGCTGCGTGTGTTTGAGCACCTCGATTTTTATTGGGAAGTCTGTTTGAAAACAATCAATATATTTCATTTTTACTTTTTGCTTTATTTCAAGTCATCCACATAATAACCTTTAAAAATAATTTCATTTATGAGAAATGTCTTTTTAAATTGTTCAGAAAACAATTTAGTCTTCATTCACTTATATGTAAATATAATTCAAATATATTGAGATTCAGTGTTGGGGGTAACGCATTACAAGTAACGCGAGTTACGTAATCAGATTACTTTTTTTCAAGCATCTAGTAAAGTAACGCATTACTTTTTAATTTACTAGAAAATATCTGAGTTACTTTTTCAAAGTAACGCCAGTTACTTTGTTTTCCCATTTATTGACTGACAAGTCTCCTGTCCCCATATTGGGAGAAATCGGGAGTACAGAGGTGTTGTGTGTGCTGTGTGAACATGATGTTACTGTAATTCTAAACTAAATGTGAATGTGCATTAATTCATCCCACTCCCAAAAAAACAGATTTAGTATTCATCAAAATGAATTAAAACAGTGAAATGCAAACTCAGAATATGACACAAACCTGCAATAATTACATATGTTAAATAACACAAATGTATCTAATCCCATTTTATTAACTAATGTCTTTGCTGCTGACCTTTGCTGATCCATTTCAACCATACTAATAAGCAAAAATTTACTTTAGATAAACTAACAATTGTGCTTCATTGTTTTGTTTTGTTTTATTGCTGAAGAGTGTTTCTTCTCCTGTGTTCTACTGTAAAGACGTGAATTTACTTTTCCTTCAGCCTGAGGTTTATTCATTACACTTTTTGGTGTGAAAGGGCTTTTACATTTGCTATAAATAGAACTTCTTATATTAAAAACAATCAAGCCCTGCTCATATTTAAAAAGTAACGCGAAAGTAACGTAACGCATTACTTTCCATAAAAAGTAACTAGGTAACCTAATTAGTTACTTTTTAGGGAGTAACGCAATATTGTAATGCATTACTTTTAAAAGTAACTTTCCCCAACACTGTTGAGTTTACAATTTTTGCACACGCTTCACTTTTAACATTCCTAGTGCGTTACAGTGGCTGTGATAAACCTCAAGGGGGCGATAGAGATAACTTCAAATTCTTGTGTTATTAAACCAGATTTAAAGTGTTGTAAACAAAAATCTAGCTTGATTGGTAACATTCTCTTCAAACTATTACTCGACGACAGTATATACTATACTACATACTGCATACTATACTATAGTGCTTTCTAGCAATGTGTAGTTGAGTTACAAATTGCGTTCTGACACATTTTGAGATACAAAGAAATCAAATGTGCATATAAGCATTTGCACTCATGTACTTTCTTAGAGTATGTATCGGGCCTAAAGGGTGTGCAACTGTTAGAAACAAATTGAACATTCTAATGATCTTATTAGCATCTGATGAAAATTCTCAAGTTCTTAGTACAACATTGCTTGAATATTTTTCGAACATTAGAGGCCTGTGTGAACTGTTCTTAAAACCATTTTAAAATGAACACTTGGGCTTTATTAAACATTGAATGGTTACATTTCTCGAGATTAAAGACCCATCTCTTTAACCTGGCTTACACATAACACACTAATACGCTTCTAATATTCAAATCCGTTAAAGGATTTTTAGGCTGCATTAATTAGGTCAACCAGAACCGGAAACACTTCTCATAACACCCGATGTACTTGCTACATTGTTAGAAGAATGGCATCTACGCTAATATTAGTCTGTTTCTCTCTTATTCCGAGGTCACCGTAGCCACCAGATCCAGTCTGTATCCAGATCAGATGGTCACTGCTGTCACCCGGATCCAGTACGTATTCAGACCAGAAGGTGGATCAGCACCTAGAAAGGACCTCCACATCCCTGAAAGACAGCGGAGACCAGGACAACTAGATGAGCCCCAGATACAGGTCCCCTGTAAAGACCTTGTCTCAGACGACCACCGGGACAAGACCACAGGAACCAGATGAGTCCTCTGCACAATCGTGCGCTGAGGGAAAAAGAGACAGAAAGAGACAGAAAAACGCAGGTCTGGAGCGCTTTGAAGGACTCTGATGATTCGGATTGGCTAACGGGCCCCCACGCAAATGTCACACGGGGGACTGTGATGGAGCCCCTTGATACAGAGAACTTTAATACAATGACGCTGAGGTTGGAAAGGTCTTAATTGAGGGTTTGCTCGAAATGTTTAAGTGCTGCGTGTCAGGTTTGGCAAGCATGCGTATGGCACGTCGATATTTTTCTGTCATAGCACATTTCACACTTGATTTAAAAAATAAATACTATTTTTGTAGTTTTCCCCCTCACTTTTTTGAGTCACTGAACTAAATTCAATATTTTTTTTCCTCGCTTTTTTAGATGACATGCAACATATATACATAATTGGGAGTAAATTCACTGCAAAAATCATCATGCCATTGCTAATGAGTTACCTTTGGCTTCAAAACAGTATCATAAAAGTCCATATGACACATTCCAGATCATGTGCCATCATATTTTTGTGTCAGGATTAGACTAAAATTGAAATTCTTCAAATCAAATATTTTTTTTTGTAAATAAAAAGTATAGCAGCATGTTTGTTCATACGGTTGGATAGGAAATGACAACCTGCTTTCAGTGCGTACTCAGTCAATTACTATTGATGTGAGCTGAAAGTGTATTCAGTGTCCTCTCAAGGCCATTGCAGCAATTCATTGTACATGAAGAAGCAGTTGTTTTATTTCAAAGAAGATATGGATATTTCAAGCATTATTAAAAAAGGAAAAGAAGCATTTTTTAATGCAAGCGTTTTCATATGTTTGTTTTATCTCGTATATGAGGTGAAGGCATACTAGCAGACTTTCTAAAAACAATTAAAATCATTTTAATTTGATGTTTTTGTCTGCTCAAATTGCCCTGTTTGGATTGTTTAATCACTCATTTGTGAAAGTGAACTGAATACTGATTATTGGGTCTAATATGACCATTCTTGTGCTTAAAAATGCATGCACAAATAACTAATAACTTATAATTTTAAGACCTTTAGAAAGAAGAAATTAGCAGCTCACATTAACCAATGTCAATGGTGACATGAAATATTATGCTATAATTATTTTTTATTATATATATATATATATTTTATAATTAAATTTATTATACAATTTTTATAAAAAAAGTTATTTAATATATAATTTAAATTTATATATAGTATATTATTTGTATATGATTTTATATTATTATTTACATACACGCACATATATGTAAATATATAATTACATAAAATGTATATATACATATAAAATCTGTCTATCACTGTACATCAGTAGTGGAAGTTGACTGTGTGTTGTTACTTATCTGATTTCAATGGATTACACTCAAGTCTGTTTTTATTGCATCTGGACATTTTCTTTCAATTTGGAGATCTGCTAAGAGTTGCTCTTCAGGCAGCTGACAGGTCTGACAGATTTTGTGTGTGAAGTAAACTGTTGATCTCTCTGTTGAAGAATATCAGCCTTCCGGAATAACCAGAAAGCAGAGCTCCTCAGGGCAGACCGACTGTGGCGCAATCGCTGAATAGGTGTTAAAGTTTGATAATGAGCTCTAAGTAGACATTTTATTTTCCCTCTTTATGTCTGCATGGTTAAATAAGCACATCGTGCCAGTGCAGGCAGCATATCCCGCTTTTATCCCGCCAAGAACATCCAGCACCTGAGTTGTGCACCTCCATTGTGAGCGGGCATGTCGACGGATCATTAAAGGGGAAGTTGGCGACGTGGCCTTAAGTGTTTGGCTTCACAGTGGCTGACTGCGCACAAAGCTGCCTGTCAGTAGGGAGTCTCTGACCTTTTGCTTTTTCCCCTAATTTCTATCCATCTTATGTTTACGCTATGCCTTATTTTCTTGCTTTGCATCCCTCTCTGTTTTTATCCGTCTCTTACTCCGTTTGAGAGGTCAGGAAACCAGTGGTGGTTCTCTTTAGCTGTCAGTGCATCTATACATCCGGTCTCTGCAAAGTCTTGAGCCCAGATCACTTCACATGCTGATTTATACAAACTCTGTGGTGCTCTTATCTGACAGCCAAGGCTGGAATTACTATTAGAGCACTTTAGAGGGCAAACATCCTGAAAACGGGTTGTTTAATAGCTTTTTGAGTTTTCTGGTGGATGACTGAAGGGGGGTTTCCAATGTTTCATACCTAGATCGAAGTATGCTCAGTATCGTAATTTTGACTGAAGACTGAAATGAGATGAAAACTAACACTTATTGTGCACAATTTTATGAATTTGAATTCTTATTCACTGACAAAGCCTGTTGGGATTTTTCAGTTAATGCAAGGAGGAAGCAGTACTTCCATTAATAGTACAAAATAACTTTGTTTTAAAGTAGCCAAGCATCGTCCAATTAATTGGCCTGGCCAATATATTGATCAGTAATTTACTCCTTTCTATATCACGGCTGACACTATAAAATTATGACGCTCTAACTATAGTTTACACTTGGAGTTGTTCCTATCGTATTTTTGGTCATCTGCCATATACCTGGGTAATTCTATTGACCTTATCCTGGTGATGCCATGCTTGAGCCAAATGCATCTATAGGATGTCAGTCACACAATGCAGAAAAAGTTGTGCTGAGAATGAATGAATGACTGAATGATGCATTTATATAGCGCTTTATTGTGTATTGCTGTACACCTGAGAACTTCTGCTGAAACCTTTGTAGCACTGATGGACGGACAACCTCTTGACATTATTTCCCATAGGCTAGAGAGTTTAGCTAGGACAGGCGAATGAACAGAAGTCCATTCTTTCTGTTATTCAAACTTCGACCTCTTCTGTTGGGGTCTGCATTGTTTCATGTGTCCTATTGAGCCGGGGTTTGATGAGAGAGAGACAACAATAGCTTGTTAAGTGAGTTTTTCAGGGCTCGCCACAACATCAATGAAATCAAACAGAGCAGGCCAGAGAAGCTTGCGCTGATAAATGCGGTCGATCATTGGGGCTGTCCATCAAATCATCTTCATGCTTTGAATGTGTTCTGTTGAGCCGCTTATGCTTGGAGTCAAAGAGCTCAGAGGCCCTGTCAGAAATATGAAATGTAATTTTGTCTGTAAAGATTGCATTGTAACTCTTTTTGTAACAAGTTTTGTTTGTGTGTTTTTGAAGACCTGCTGTAAAAACCCCTAACAGCATCTTGTTCAAAATGGTTTCCTTAGTAGTTGCAAGACTTATAATAATCACTGCTTCTTCTAAGCAATGCATGTGTCAAAAGTTAGAAAAGGCTGCACGTTTTGTTGCTGTGTCTTTAACTACATTGCACACGTTTTTGTAGATCCTTTAGCACATGAGAATACAGAAACATTCTATAAATAATCCCTAATGGCAAGTTATCTTTGTCCGAAATGGTAAAATGGCTTTCCGCACGTGAAAGGTGGCAACTGGAAAGTGCCGTGAGACTTTCACTCTTCGCCTACATGTTCCCAAAAACCTCCAGCTTTTGTTCCACCTACCCTCTTTACCATGAGATGAGCTCAGACCCACAGCGGAAATTAGAAAGTCCTCCATTAGAACATTAGAGCAGAGAAAGCTTCAGCACACAATCTGACAGCCACCCATCAAAACGAGCATCACTCTCTTTCTTTTGTCATAACAGTGAACTCAGCCACTTTAGGTAAGACTTGCTTTGCAACTTTGCTCGCTTTGTCTTTAGTTGTTTTGCATTAAGTTTTTTTTAAATACTTTTGCTTTTATGCTTTTTATATAGCTTTTAGAGCTTTGGAAGTTATATTGCATATTACAATTTATGCAATGGTAAAATGTATTTTATTTAATTTTGGCGGGACATTTATGCTGCAGGATTATTTTGAGCCTATTATATATTATATTATATTATATTATATTATATTATATTATATTATCATAGCATTACATTACATTAAAAACTGATATTTTTGAGTTGAGTAATGACCAAACAGGTTTGATCCTTCATGCTGCGACTGGACTTTTGAATTTATTTAGCATGTGTGTTTGTTCTGCGGCATGTTCTCAGGTTTATTAAAGTGTGTGATGGGCAAAAGGTGAAGTCTCATGTGATGCAAGCTTCAACATGACTTGGATTTGGACTGAATATGCTGGTTTGGGTGTGAGCTTAAACAAAGGTTTTCACATAAAAGTTTCAGGGGCAAATTGCAGGGTGGATTTATGCCCTGAATGTATAATTGTTTAAATTAGGGGAAGAATTGTGCTGAATGAAATGGAAATTGAAAGGAGACAAAGGAAGGCAAACAAACAACGCTATTCAGATCTTTTTCATGTAATTGAAATGTTCCCATGGGTCTAGTTTATAGGTTCTAGAATATGGAAAATATAGTAAAACGTCATTCAAAAATACTCTTGTGGCTAATTCAGGTTAATTAAAACCAATAAATAAATATTTTTTAAATCGGGTAGCTTAGAAATAATGTAAGACATTTTTTTTTTCATTAATTGTTATACCTTATCACCATATAAAAGATTTTTTTATCTCCTTCATAAATATTTTATTAAATCTAATTCATATGTAAATAATGTATTATGTCTTTTGCACTAGAAATATAAAAAGCCACACTAAATGTGATATTCTATTCGGTTTAATCATTTACATTTATCTGAATAATAACGTCAGTGCAAATATTGTCAACAGATTTGTGTGGGCTTCATTTGTTTGTTTGTCATGTGTAAAAATACAAATGCCTTGCTATGTTCACTCACAGTCGGATAAACTGTCATTCTAATACAGGAAGGCCACTTTCAGTTGTAATGAATATGACCAGGAAATAGTCCCGCAGTTATTTGCATGAACTGCACTGGCCTCCGCTGTGACTTTCGAGAACACAGCGTAGTGTACCTGCGGGTTGATATTTTAATAGACCGCCGTTGCCTCATGATTTGTTTCTTTACAAATTAATCAAGGATTGTTATATATTAATTCACGCTCAAACAAACAGTCCACAGATTGCACTGGGGAACTCGCATAATGACAGTTGTTTTGAGGTTCGCAAGGTGGTTGCTTGAAATTTTAGTTCTGAGAAATAGTAATACATTCAGGTTTATGTCTTTAGGACTTTTCCTTTATCTTATTATACACCATTTCACATCACACATTAAATTGGTATTTGTGGTAAAAAGAGAGATAACAATATCCTTCACTATTTACCGGCTTTTGATTAGTTTGGAGAAAGAATAGAAAGGAAGAATAAATAATTTTTGTATATGATGTGTGTATAAATAATGTGTGTATGACTTTAACAAATGTTTCTTTTTATTGCAGTTTGACCACAAACATTAAAAAACACAGTTTTAAAAATGGTTCAATTGCTTATTCATGTCAGATTCTTTTTTTTAACCACGTTGCCTGACACCTGAGCTTTTCAATGAAAGAGAAATAACATGTTTAGTTCCTTCTCACATTCCCAGTTTACTCATCACTAACGTAGAATCACAGAAATGTATCATTTAGAACTTACAGAGAAAGCAATTTAATGTAGTGAAAGCGCGGGGGAAGCGCCTTTGCCAGAAAGTCATCAATTTATGTCACTGTACGTAAGAGCTGACAAATATCACCTCTCTACAGTTGAACCACATTTTTTTTCAAGTTGGGTTTTAAATATAAAAGTTTAAGATTTTCTTAAAAGTTTGTATTTGTTTATGGAAGAGTGACTGCGTAGCATTGCTTCAACATCAGGCTGAAATATATATTTAAAAAAAAACTTGCAAAAAAATTTATTTTACTGCTGACATAATGTGATAATTAAACTTAGTGCTTGATTCCAAAATGTGGGTAGGTTTTGTAGAAATGGGGGGTTGTGTTTGTATGTTAGTGGAAGTGTGTGTATGTCTCGCCTCTACTTGTGCAAGACGTTTGAGGAGCATCTCTTGAGATGTTATCAGAAAGTGTGATACTGCATACTGATGTGGCTTTTAAATACAAGCTCAACATTTGTTAGCAGTGACACTTTTTCCAGTCACTCTTTCCCGTGCTGCATTCGTTCTTCCTTGTTTGTGCACCACTCTTTTAAATGATTGGAGATCGTTCGCCTTTGACCCAGGTTCCTTTCCCTCTCGTTCAGGTTTCTTGGAGTCCAAGGCATGCAGCTCTTGCTTTTAGAGTTGATTTACAAAAACAGTTCGCAAAAATTACATTTTGTCCCCGTTTACTATAAAACCAAAGTCACCAAAGTGGCTCCTTTCAGTACAACAACAGTTTGTAGTGTCCACATCTGCCAAGCTTCCAAAATGCAGAAAAAGCACCATGAGGGTTATAAAATGACCAAATGCAAACAATCAGATCCCAAAAGCAAACAACAAATGGTGCTAATGTACACCTACACTGTTACTACTGAAAAAACATAATCCTAACCTTTCATTTTTTTTCAGAATTTGTAAAAAATTGCCATCATGGAAACTATGAGCCTGGAGACTGTATCATAAATCATGAGTTAAGCTTAGCTTAAAGGCATGCTATAAATGTATAGTACTCATAAACGGCAACTGAGATAGTATTTAACGGTACCCGAAATTTGTCACAAACTAGTAATGCATCTTTGGTTGTGAATCCATTTGTCCTTGTGGTTTCTACACTCCGTGTGTAAACCCTGTTGATTTGCATTGTTTTTTTCCTTTCCTGCATTCAAAACATTGAGACCGGTGAGTTTAGGCGGGGACTATCAGGGGCTGTCCCCTGCACGGAAGAGGAAAAGCCATCAATAAAAGATCTGTTATTACACAAAGCTCAGTCATCAATACTAACTTAAATTACATTTGCTTGTTTTTGAAGTTAGAATCTGTATGGTACGTTGCAGGAAAGGAGTTTTGACTACTTAGCTTGCCACAGGTTTACAAAAACTACTTTGTTTTTGTTTTGTAGACACTAAGGATTTGCACGCTACTGTTCATGTTTTCTTGGCAAATTCAACAATTTGTATTACTCATTTGTTTGTGATTCAATGATCATCGTAAAAGTTTCATTGTAATATTTCCTATGACGTAAATGCCAAATAATTGTTGTTTTTACTATGATTACTATGTGATTAGTTTTAAGGCGTTTCTTTAAGAGTTTGTAATGCTTGTGCATGAACAATTGTTAAAGGCATTGCATAACACACACCCTATGATTATTGGTCTGGAACAGTTAATTAATATCATTGCTCTTCCAGAATATGTTTTACCTGGTACTTAATGTTTTTACTCTTTTGTTGGTCTTGCATTCATCGAAATGAAAGCATTGTTTGAACAATTTCCATAGTATAGTTTTTCTATCTATTTTTAGTCATTCGTAGATATGTTTCTTTTTTATATACGACAAAAGTAAATGTCATCAGCAGTCAAAGCAAAACGCAAACAAAATGTTCTGTATATATCTATCTGATTTTGGTTTGGGCCGTGTTTATTCCTGGATACTCTTCTCCTGTTTCACTTTTACAATGTTATCAAATCCCTATCTGTGTAAAGTACTCAGTGGAAAGTTATAACAGAGGCAAACGCCATGCAAATGCTACTGTTTGCCTTCGCTATAGGGCATACTTTTGTGGCCACAGTTTTGCGCATCCGGCATCGAGAGCACCAGCTCTCCTCTCTATTCCTGGGAGGTCACTGGACAGTTTTTCTAAGGGGTGTCCACTGTCTTCCATATAACAAGATGAGTTGCTACTTCAGACTTCCACACTGGCAAGTGGAACGGTTTCCAAGAGACAGCCAGAAGACAATGAAAACTTACCAGATGCTCTTGAGGTTGGTAGACCGTTTGTGTAGGTCAAGGCTTTGTATCTTTGTTAAGAGTACAGTTACTGGCAGGTGGGTTTTGAAGCTCCTGTTGTTGGGTTTCAACAGCTGATTGGACTTTGCGTCGCATGTTGAGGGTCTCAAAGCTTACAAACACTTCTGCTTTTAGCTGTGTCTTGTCTTAATTGAAACCCACCATCGTCCAATGCGGTCTGCTGCATTCTCACAACGTCTCGAGTGCTGGTTTACAACAGGTGTTTGTAAAGCTAGAATGAGTCTAATTGTTATGTGCCTCTATTTGGCAAGTGCAATGATTTAGGGTGTTAAAAAGCAAAAAAAGAGCCTTTGGACTTAAAGTTCAAACTGGTGTTGTTGTATCACTACGAATCTTCTGTTCGCTTAGATGTCAGTAAAATAACGTCTTTGCGCGCACAGGCTTGTTTTTGGCACTCCTGACAGTTTTGTTTGTGCTTTTTGACAATTTTTATAAGCCTGACTTGTCACAATGCGGAAATTAACCACTTCAGGATCATCACAAGGAAAGGGAGAGTTAGAAACAACAAAGAAAACTCATATTTGCATCAGAGGACAGAATGTGAGGCCGCGACATGTTGCGACTTGTAAGGCAACTTAAGCTTTTGTCTCGCGTGCCCCCGACCGTGGGAAGTATTTCATTTCAGAGGTGTTTTAGCTCAAAAGCAAAGAACCTGGAGGCTGATGTTATCTTAGACTACAAAAGTCTGTCGGAGCTCTTTGGAAATGCGTCTTATGGCTCCACATCCGAACAACAGGTAAGAACAAACTAGAGGCGACTTCTCTTGTAAGACCGACTGGCAGTTACCATTAATCATATTGTTGATTCTTCTGGCTTGTTTTGCATGTGCTGACATAAGAGCTTGCCATTATATTTCTTATCACTATCACCAAGTTATGACGCATTCACGTTTTGCTTGGAGCAAAGATTAACGCGGATTAAGAACAATGTTGTCAGTACCGTCCTTTTGTGTGTGTGTGTTTTTTTTTTTTTCTCTTTCCTTTTTAAAATCTGATATTCTTTATGGAAACCTGTTTTTGAGTAAAGAAATCTTGGTAACTCTTTAATTTAAGGACCAATTCTCACTATTAACCAGTTGCTTATTAGCATGCCTTTTAATTGCATGTTGACTGTTTATTAGTACTTATAAAGCACATATTAATGCCTTATTCTTTAGATCCCTTAATCCTACCTTATATCAAAACTTAACAACTAACATACTAACTATTAATAAGCAGCAAATTAGAAGTTTATTGAGGTTAAAAAAGTTCAAATAAAGTCTGACTAAAATCTTATTTACAATAAGATAGTCACAATTATGAGATATAAAGTTGCAACTGTGAGAAATAAAATTCAGCAATTATGAGAAATTGTTACCTTTTCTTTTACTTTGCTCTGTAGTTCAAATGAGAGATTTTCATGTAGTTACATTTAGGCTTTACAAAAGACCACAGAATTTTCGGCTTTGCTGGTTTAGGATTTACCCATCCAACTGTTGCTTTTTTTTTTTTTACGACGCAACATTCTTTAACACTTGTGCACGATGAGTGTGGAGAAGCTTCGCTCTAACATTAATCTTCACAAGTCCGTTTAGAGCTTGAGGCTGTGCCATTTTTTGACAGTCAAATCCCTCCAAGCAAATTGCCGGAATATCTCTAGAACTACAAGTGCACTTGGAAGGAGGTGACAAATTCACACTTCCTGCACCTGGTTTGTGGATCAGCGCTCCTCAACTGGGGGAATATGAATAATTTTAGCCTCTTCACAATAGGAACTTAATAGCGCAAGACTCCTCGCAAGTGTTTATTTATAATGCACCAATGGTGGCAGGATCTTTCTTGAGTGCACTCGGTTCCCAGGGAAAGGAGGGGGTCTTGTCCTTGGTATCTAAATCTGATTTGGAAAGACCGTATCAAGTTTGCAGTTCACACTGACTGATTTGTAGTGAAAGAGTGACCTGAAACGAGTTTGACGACTGCCAGTGAATATCCAAAGTTTTAGTTTGTGGCACCTCCTCACAACCCAATGCAATTCCTGTATTTTTACAGACAAAACTTTGTTTGCTTGTAGGTCAGGCAAGTACATCGGAACAGAAAACTACGTCCTTTTACCCACACCACCTTCCAGATTGGCAAATCACTACTTCAAAAGAACAGATTGGTCTATTGAATTATTTTCTTCAAACAATTCAACCAAGTTGCTCAGCTTAACAGAAAACATTTGAGCTAAGTGTTCAACCTTATTCTTGTGCACAGTAAACGCACAGGCTGCTTTTGTGTTTTCCGAGTGGATGAAAAAGTACAGGAGGAACTGGAAACGGCCCAGTGAGTGTTCTGCTTTTCTTTTTTTTCTCTGCCACGGTCCATCGGCACATTCCGTTTGTATTGTTACCCCGCTGTGTTTCCTGCAGCCTATTGCTTTTGTCCATGTCATGCCCATTGTTTAAACTTCCTTTGTTCTTTCTCTGTAACAATGGGCATTATATATATATACATATATACATACATACATACAGAGAACTAGAGAGTGAAACAGAAAGGGAGAGATGCATTTTTCCTCGTGTTTGTTTTCTTTGGGTTGTCTTGTGTTTCTTTTGTCATGCACAGCGAAGGAGGAGAGGTGTTTATAGACCTCGGCTAATTTTGAAATCGCCTTCTCTTTCTTTCCTTCACTCCGTCCGTCTCTCTCTCCTCCTCTTGTCCTTCATTGCAGAAGGGTTTGCTGTGCTACTTGAGACGGCCAGATACTTGATGGGCACACTAGAGTCTTGCATTTGTTTTCTGACAGTGTGTTGACAGACTTGAGCAACTTGGGATATGCACACGCAACACAAACATGCACAAATATCCTCTCCCGACACTGAGCGGCTCCTGAACCCCGGTATATACATATATACATACATATATACAGAGAGCTAGAGAGTGAAACAGAAAGGGAGAGATGCATTTTCCCTCGTGTTTGTTTTCTTTGGGTTGTCTTGTGTTTCTTTTGTCATGCAGAGCGAAGGAGGAGAGGTGTTTATAGACCTCAGCTAATTTTAAAATATAGCCTTATCTTTCTTTCCTTCACTCCATCTGTCTCTCTCCTCCTCTTGTCCTTCATTGCAGAAGGGTTTGCCGTGCTACTTGAGACGGCCAGATACTTGATGGGCACACTAGAGTCTTGCATCTGATTTCTGACAGTGTGTTGACAGACTCGAACAACTTAGGATGCACACACACAACACAAACTTGCACAAATATCCTCTCCCAACACCGAGCGGCTCCTGAGCCCCAGAGACCCTGAAAAAGTGGCTTTGGTGAAAGAGTTTGAATGGGGCGGCCTGTGTCTGGGCTCTACAAAAACCCTTCTGTTCCTTATGCAAAGCAGTCAGCTGCTGTTGTTGTTGTTGTTGTTTTTTCCTGTGGTCTTTCTGTGCTGTGACAGTAGCTCTACAAAACCGGAATACCCTTGTTAGTAATGCAGTCTTATGTGGTCTCTTCTTGCTGAAATGCTAATTCATCATGAAATTTTGTACGCAGTGCATTTTGCTTCTGTAATGTGACGTATTTCTGGGTGAAACAGAATATTTAATGAGAGAATGTGTAGGATGGGAATCTGGAATTGATCGGATGCTCCAGAGCAGCTCTATATGACAGGTGGTTGGATGGGAGGGGATAAAAATTAAGAGGCCTTGATGATATCGCCTGAAAATTAAACTTGTTTCAGAGGCAGAGCAAATTATTTTTGGATTAACATGGACTGATTAATTCCATTTAAAATTTTCTGAATGGTTTGGTTTTGTAGAATGTGTGAGCCCAGTCCACCTGCTCTACATCCCCACGCCAAGGGCAATGTGACCATGGTGGGTGTTGGTATCAAGCTTGAAGACGACGAATCGGGAGGTAGAGTCGTCCAGCGGGAATCCCAGCAGTCCTCTCCAGTCAGTGATTGGTCAGTTCGGCAGCTGTCGGACAGAGACGACTCTGAGAAGTCAGCGCCCCCTAATGCACAATCTCCTTTGGTATGAAGTGTTTATGAATTTCAGTCTTGTTTTATAAATTAAAATCATAGTCCCCCCCCCCCCCCCCCCTTTTTTAGGCGAGTTCTCCCAGCAAAGACCCAGCACGAGCATACACACCTGCCAGTCAAGATGGAGGCAGTAGAGCTCATGATAAGACTGACAGCAAGCCTAATGTCAGTGAGGGTAAGTGCAATGGTTCCTTTACAAAAATAAGGTCTTCATGGAGTGCTAATTAGCATATTCGCACTTGGTCCATGGCATTCTTTGTGTTCCAATGTTTCAAGGCTGTTGTTTGAGAGTAAAAGAGGTTTTTGAAAGTTTTAATTTTGATGGAAACCCGTGCAAGTGGTTTGTCCATGTGTGTGTGTCATTAGAATACGATTGCTTTTAATGCACTCTACATTGAGATGATCCGAGTTCCTACTTTGCTTCAAGTTCTATGAAGCCTTTCAGCGGTTTCATTTGTATGATACATTTCACAGCTCTTTGGTTATTAAAGAGTCCTCGAGTGTTTTCTCAAAAGGCTTTCCTTTTGTTTTCACACATTCTATGAAATTGTTTCAGTTTTCAGTTTTTCTTTTGGTATAACTGGGGGTTTTAAGCTCAAGGATTTTCAGTAGTGTCTCTCTCATCGAGATGAAAAAAAGCTTTTCTTTATTTGCTTCTCTATTATGTCACTCTTTGTCTGTGTCTCCTTAACTACATAAAGGCGCTTCATTATATTAAGTATAAATATATATTGTATAAATTATATATTGTTAAATATATGAAA
>NW_015505182.1:8664406-8693271 GCF_001515645.1 Sinocyclocheilus grahami
CTATATATATATATATATATATATATATATATATATATATATATATATATATATATATATATATATATACACATACACACAGAGTATATTTATATAATTTAATTACATTTTATTAAATTACTTTTACTTACTTAATTTAATATAGCTTATTGTTATTTTTTTTTATCTCTCTGTTCCTCTTTCTTTTTTTTTTTTAGTGATGCCTACTATTGAAAAACTTCTGAATACAGACTGGAAAGAAAAGTTCCTTGGGAAGGGTCTTCATGGCAGTGTCAACCTAAAAGGTGAATTTATGTTTATATTGCACATACATGCACTTTGTCATGCAAATCACCAAATACGGCAACCATATAGTGTTGTTTCTATGTGTTCCATTGTGGATCATCTCACATTTGTGTTTCACTGACACCTTCTGCCTGACCACCAGCATGTGCGTATGTGTTTACAGGAACCCCAGAGAGTCTGGCAGAGAAGGAGCTTCAGTTGTTGTTGATGATAAACCAGCTCTCTGGTCTGCGAGAGCAGCTGCTAGGAGCTCATTCTGAGCAGAGGAACATGGCCGCTCTGCTGCTGGAGAAACAGCAGCAACAGATGGAACTGGCAAGGCAGCAGCAAGAACAGGTGTGGAGATGCTTTTAGTTGAAAAAGAAAAGGGAAACAATTCATTTGTTTTGAATTCATTTGAAATCCGCAACAGCAATATGTGAGTTAGTTTGGTTTCTAAATTCCGATTTTTTTTGTTTAGATTGCCAAACAGCAGCAGCAGTTGATACAGCAGCAACATAAAATCAACTTACTGCAGCAGCAAATTCAGGTGAGGATGAATGTCATGATTCATAATCTTGCAGTTTATTTCAATGTATGAACTGGGGACCATCTTAAGATCATAAAAGGAATAGTTCACCTAAAATGATTAAATCATCTTTTCTTTGGGTGAACTGTTCCTTTGAGACTATTTGGACAGTGTGGAAATACAATATAAGGTGACTTAAGGTGTTCTCTGTGACCTTTGACCCAGCAGGTAAACATGCCGTATGTTATGATCCCTGCCTTTCATCCCAATGCCCAACCGTTGCCAGTCACCTCTGAAGCCCAGATGGGTTTGCCTCTGCAGCCCATTCCCTGCAAACCAGGTGAGCTTCACCAAACCCTCGGTAATGTCCTCCACTCCCCTCCCTTCGCCCGATGGAGTGAATTGTTTGCACATCCTGATATAGGCATGAAAGATCTACCTATTGGCATATTGGGCAACCGTTAGCTTCAGATGGATCAAAGCATCTGTCAGAAAAAATATTATCCTTTGTCGGTTATTTAAAAAACGTGTTTGCTCTTGCGCTTTTCAGCATACGCTTATCAGAAAGTTGTTTGTATTTTTAGGTAATAAGTAGACTGGAGCAAAGCTGAACTGAAAGAGTTAATACTTGCTATTCTAGAAATGTATTAACTGCAAAATAACTTTTTCCTTCTCTTAATGCATGTTCGTCTGAAGGTCTGTTCTGTAATGTAAGTTATTGCATGAATTGATGTCTTTGGTCCACTTAGAAAGAGCTTCAGAAAGAAAGACTAATTGAAAGGACTGCCTGAGTGAATTTCTTGCATATGCACTGAAGAACAGCTCAGGGTTGGCCATTGATTTAGAGTGTATATTGGTCTGGTAAAATACAGAGCGGGTTCTTTGCATTGACGTCTGTAATGTGTGGCTCTGTGTCCTCACTCGGTTAAAAGACTCTTGTGAATGCACAACTTTGATGCCTGTATGCATGTACTCTATTCGCTTAGAAGATGAAGGGTAGAAGGAAAGAACAGGGAACAATAGAACAAGTGTATGAGCTAGTCAGCTAACAGCGTGCTTGACACAGTTGAGCCGCCTTTGTAATGAAACCTTGAGTAGAGGACCAAGGACGCCAGTGAATCTGAGCTCAAATACTTTTTTCAGCTAAATTAGAGATGTTCTCATGCGATAAACACTTTGAGAAGTTCTTACCTTGAAGTTAGACATGGAAATATTGACCTGAACCTAGCCTAAAACCTGATAGTTGGCCAAGTCCCATTGGGCTTGGGTTGGGTAGTAGATCTCTAGCATGTTCACTGACCATTTATGTTTGTAAATCCTTCAAGTTTCAGTCTTCTGAATTAACTTTCTTTGTTTTTAGTGGAGTATCCCATGACGTTGCTGCCCAATCCACACTCCACCCCAGTCAAAAGGTCCAGTGGTACAGTCTTTCGCCAGGTACCCTTCCTTACGTTGTTCTGCAGGTCATCTCACTTTGTTGTAACCATTAGTGAATCTCATAGTGACTTTGTTCTCCAGGATACCTGTCAACCTCTCAACCTCACGGCTAAACCCAAGACCCCAAGTCCACAGGCACTGGAAATGGCCCACTTGCAGACAGGGTACCGGCCCAGAGATCTGCCTCATAGCCCTTCTCGATCTGCCCTCAGCCTGAGTATGTGATACTACACCTCACTGACACATCCAGTCTCTAACATAATTTGCTTGGAAGGTCGAAGCTATGCTTTGTGTTTTGAGCTAATTTGACAAGTCGAAAGATTTTGTTACAACTGATCTTGCAACAACCGCAGAACTGTTTAGTAGATTTAGACCGAGACTGTAAATTTATTTATTACAGTTCCATAACAAGTTCCACAACTTTGTTGTGCTGTCAGGTGTGTCAGAAAATATCTCTACCTCTTTATGAGTCAGACACATCCACTGTGGTTTTCCTGCCATGGCATTGTTTGAGAGGGAAGTCCTTGAGGTTCACATTCAGAAAAAATGACCCTGTTAGAAAAGGACCCTTCTTAGGGTTCCCACTGCCAATACGCTTCTATCCCAAGTATTAACGGCAGTTGTCGGCAGTTCAGAAAACCTGCTCCCCCTTCGAACCAGCCCCTGAGAATGTGTCAGCACCAGACGTGACTGTTTGTCTTAAGCCTTTGGACTCAAGACTAGGGGGCTCATCCGGGACGGGATCATATACTTGAGATCGAGCCAAGTGCTTTATTTGTGCATCACAAGACGGAGTGGGATAAATGTATCTCTCTTGACCTTGTCTAAAGTTTCCTTTCTCTCTCACCCTTTCACTCTTCAGGCTTCTTGGGAGAGGGTGATGTTGTGACACAAGCCATTCATGATGCCCAGCAGCTGTTGCGTGGAGGACAAGGCCCGACAGGCCGAGAGAGGAACCGTGAGAGGGACAACAACACAAGGCTGGTGAGTCGATGTCTTAGCGCACACACAAACACGCTCTCAGATACTCCACACCCCAGTTCTCCAAGGTTCCTCACGGCACCTGGGGCCCGCTGTTTGTCACCATTGGTCATGCTTCAAGGCTGAAGCATCGGGGCAAGTGTCCATTAATGGCCCACACTTGAAGTGCCTCTCTTTCAGAACACCCACTGTGTTACAAGAGAAGAGGGGCGGTCAGGGTCAGCGATGGATATTGGTTTACAGAGGTTCATGATATCGGTTAAACAAGGGGTACATTCCCCTTTCAGCCAAGAACAGCTGTTATTAGAGTCCCACTGCAACTTGTGTGTTCACTTGTTTGTATATGTGGCAATTGCGGAACAGCCTCAAGTCTCCATAGACACCTGTTTCGACAACCACTTTGTTGCTCCTTTTGAGTTCAGTTTAACCGCAGGGAGATATGACAGTGATTTCGCCTTTGTTGTCAACAGGGTTTTGAAGCATTCCACTTAAACCTGTTTTTACAGCTTGACACTGTAGAACTGTTTTACGCACTCTTGAAAATGCAGGTAGACGTAGGCAACAAATCTGAGCCATTTGAAAGGGAGATGAATATAGCTCATTAATGTTTGAATTTCAGAATTATATTTGACAACCACAAATGTCCCTGGAGCTCTTTGTGTTGTTGCTTTGGTAATGTTGTCCAGCTTCTGTAGCAACGGTGCTAACATAAAATCAATTCCTGTTCCAGCTGGATGCAATGATCACTGATGATTTTTTTAAAATATGTTTTAACATAAGCTGTCTTTCCATCTGTCTGTCTGTTGATTTATTATAAGGAGGCGTCTCGAGACCGGATGGATAATGGACAGTCCCTGCGGATGAATGAGGACCACCTCAGCAGTGACTCTGAGGGTATGTATGGGTCAACTATTTTTTTTTCCACTTTTTCAGTTTAATTTTGGCAATACATTAATAAGCATATTCCCAGGATGTTGTGCTTTAGCTGTTCACACGGGAGAGTCTTTAAATTAGTTTTTGCACTGCTTCTTGCGGTGATGCTGTGCCAACTTAAAAATAGATTGCATTGTGTTCTATTCTTTTGCAAACCATTTCGGTCTTATGTAAACGCCCCCTATGAAACCTGGCCGATCATCTCATCCCAATCTAATTATATATGGTTACCAGTTTAGCTGACTAGTCGTTCAAATTGTTCATTTTGACATGTGATGTTTTATTAACAAATTTTGGGAGGAGCACGCGCAGATAATTAACACAGCCAGTCCATCATCAGTAATTACACCATCTATCCAACCAGCACAAGAGAAAACCCCTATAAATAACCAAAGCAGCCTTACCTTCATTATCTCTAGTCTTTCAGCATCCCTCCACCACCCCGACTCCTCACCTTCAGCCCGTTCCTACCCCAGCACGGGGAGGAGCGCTCTGGGTCCGGGCTAAAAGCCGAGCTCGGACCCCTCTCCCCGGACAGGGGGAGTACCCCAGGCTCGAGAGTAATTACCGAGCTCGGAGCCCTCTCGCCGGACAGCACGCCAAATACGCATAACCTTTACTTTGTTTATTATTTGTAAGTGTGAACTCGTGAAATGTAGTTTTGCATGTCACTAGTATGTGTGCAAATTCTTTAGCCAAGAAATTTCACTTGATTTCAAATTTTAGCTTTGTGTGCTTACGAATGCATATGAATTTATGACTGTTTCTAATACAATAAAAAAAAACCTCTTTGGCATGCAGCAAACACAGATGCCACCTGCCTATGTAATTGCATTTGGCTGCAGGGCGTGTAGTCAAACAAAAGGAAGTTGTGTGTGTCTAGACTGATTGTTTTGTTTTTAATCTTGTTCCCAACAGGGCAGATGGCAATCTCTGGTGTGGGAAACTTTGGTGAATCCCGGACTCCCTCCTCTGGCCACATCAAACGTCCCATGAACGCCTTCATGGTGTGGGCCAAAGACGAAAGACGACGTATCCTGCAGGCGTTCCCTGACATGCACAACTCCAGTATCAGCAAGATCCTCGGTAAGAGAGAATGGAGCCGCTGCTTTAAAAAACATTAGATTTTAGCGATGGTCTATTGATAGTTAAGATAGTTGGTAACACTTTTGATGAGGGAACACTATTCACTATCAACTAGTTGAATGCATATTACTAGCATAGTGGCTTTTTATTAGCACATATTAATGCATGACCATATTCTACATTCCTTAACCCTAAAGATAACTACTGCAACAACTACCTTACTTACTATCAATAAGCAGCAAATAATGAGTTTATTGAGGGAAAACCCTTATAGTGAATGTGTATTCCTTAATCTGAAGTGTTAGCAGTTTAGAGGTAATAATATTAAAAGATTGTTATATTTTAAAATTATTAACATTGCATGCACATAAATGATACAAGTCTGACACATAACTCTAATTTGCACATTTTAATTGTTGTACTTAGTCTTTCACTCTGCCCATAGATTTTTAAGATAAGCACATTATGTTAGCTTTGTCCATCAAAGTGTTTTTATAATTGTCTTCTTGTCAAAGAAAAATGTTGCTGTCAAATATTTTTCACCATACTTTCCATCAACGCATGCTCTTCTGACTAGTGTCTCTAATCCTTCCTCTTTGTGGATTCCGAAGCACCTGTTCTGACAACATTGTCCTCATTGTTGTATTATTATTTCATCTCCTCTACCCCTTTATCTTTCTCTTCAGATCAGTTGTTTATTGTTGGGATGGGCTGAGGGGTTATGGGAAAGTTGAGGTTGTTATGCTCACAGCTAATCCTACAGTCACAAGTGTAGGTGTTACTCTGTAAAACACATCTATATTTTCAAACATGCAACTTGCTATTGCCCCCTGGAATGGAGAGGAGGACACAAGGTCTTAGGGGGTTAAAAAAGGGGTCACACCAGGGCACGAACAGCCACCTGGCTCCTGGGGTGACAGGAAAACAACACCCAAAACTTCAACCCCCTCATCCCTTGCTGCACCTCTGCCTTCCTCAGTTCTTTCCTTTCACAAAACACTCACATTCCATTCCATTGTGCTGACACTGACACCCTCCTGATTCAGGCTTTCTTCTCCTCCTGAACATGGCCCGCAGCTCCTTTTAGTACACACCTACGTTTCTGTCAGTTTCCTACCTTTTTAGCCCGGAGCACACTTTAAGAGGAAGCGCCATTGCACGTATGAAGTCAGTAAATCAAATTCTTACAATGTCAAATATTTGCAACATGTAGAGAATTAGGTCAATGAATTCTTCGGGTCAGTGATTGTTTTTCTTCTTCTTTGTACTTTCACTCTAATTTATCTCTCACTTCCCGATCGATGTGGAATTTCAACTCTCACCGACTCTCAAAATCTAAAAACAAACAAAAAAAAAACCCCACTGAAAACCCTGCTCCAAATGCACTATGTGGTCAAAAGTATGTGGATACTTTCTTCTAATATACTGGTTTAGTAGCTTTAATCATTACTGACAGGTGCATATCATATACAGCCATGAAATTTAATTTTTTTACTGCAATAGCGCATATATTTATTTTCCAGTATCATCTAGTGAAAAACATTTCCGTGTGTGTATGAACAAGCTCCCATAAATGTTCAAGCACATGGGTGTGTTATTTAGGTGTCCACATACTTTTGCTGCCCACATGTTGTTTTCCTTTGGTTATATGATATTGTACCTTACTTATTGTAATTCTTGCCATCCTTTAGGTTCCCGGTGGAAGACCATGTCCAATCAGGAGAAGCAGCCGTACTATGAAGAGCAGGCCAGACTGAGTCGGCAGCATCTGGAACGTTACCCAGACTACAAATACAAACCCCGGCCGAAGCGGACCTGTATTGTGGAGGGTAGACGACTGCGGGTTGGAGAGTACAAGGCCATGATGAAGAGTCGACGACAGGAGCAACGAGTTACTTACCCTCCAAGGTGATGCCTGCTGACACACTCAACAGATCTGAATTTTTCAGAGGTGCCTTTTGTTGGAGAATGCAGTAGGGATGTTCATCTCCATAACTAAAGGTCGATGCGATGCGTGTCTCGATGCATAGCCAACGATACAATAGATTAAAGATACATTTGAAGCAGCGATGCAATGCGATTCACCCCTATTACGATGCAGTGCAATCTGATTTAACACAATGCGATTCAATGCAATACGATGGAAAAAATTTGATGCTATGATTGCATATAATTGATTGCTATCAATATGGTACAGATAGTTAGCTTTTATTTCTTTGGTTCAGACAGATAGCTATGTTAATCTATATTCTATATGACTGTCAGGACATGCTAGTTTAGAGAGGAGAAATCAATCTACATCAGCGGTCACACTAAGTGAAAATTTTCCGTCATTTACGGAATTTTTTTACAAACATATTTTGTTGTTTTTAGTGGCATCCACTGTCACTGCGGTGTGGTGTTGAACGTGAAAAGTGACGAACAGACTCTATTCATCTGTTCTCTTCATAAATAAAAACAAATGCATAAGCCTATATGCTCATCCTGTAGGTTCATGATTAAAAATGTAAATGTGAACAAAAATACAAGCAATTAAATGTGTTATTATAATTAAAATTAAAGTGACCGGTAATAATAGATTATGACAGAATTTTTACGACCCTGTTTATCAAAATAATGGACACTATTAAAGTCTAGCGCAAGCTCTGATCTACATATAACATTTTTGGTCACTTTCTAAATAATAAAAGTATAGTGCATCTACTAATAATTATATATAAATAAATCGTTTTTTACCGATGCAAATATGTTAGAAATGATGCATCGCAATACAAATGCCAACTTGCATCAATTTAAAAAGTGCGCATCGGATACATTGCCTCGTTAACTTTTATGCTAATGCACCGATGCAAATCGGTGAATCTTACCATTCCAAGAATGCAGTCATCTCATCAGTAATGTAAAATACCTGATGTTTGGTTTGACGTTTATTCCCACAGTCAGTTAGAGCAGCAGCTACCGTACCCCTCCAGTGAAGGACAGTACCCGACCACGCCGGTGTCAATGGCCCCATTGCCCTTGCACCCTGCCCTCCTGGAGCACTACCTTCCTCGGGGTCTGGAGCCCCCAAAAGGCCAAGGGAGCGAGATGCGGGAGGCCGTGAGGCCCAGACAGCCCTACAGCGAAGGGGAGGAGAGTGACGCAGGTGAACGCAGTGAGGGAGAGCTGGTTGTCCTCACTGACTGAGACAGAACAAGGAACAATCGGAGGACAGAGAGGGTGGAAAATGTGATGAATGAGATGGAGAAAATAATTGGGAGTTTTTGCAATCCCTACCTACAACATGATGGTGTCCAATAAATGGTATAGGTCAGTGTTTTCCAGTCCAGTTGTGAGGATGTCCTGGTTTCAAACCCGCCAGATCGGTCACATGGTTCTCTAGAGTTGGTTAGGAAGGCAGCAAACATGATAAACAAAGAACAGATCTTCATTTTTCAGATTTTTTCCCAGTTCTTTAGGCCAGACATCCAGGATAGGTCTTACATACTGACCACAGCTTGGAAAAAGCGAGACTTTTTCACTCTACCATATTCATTATGAGACCGCACATCTCGAGTCTTTTGAAGGCATTGTGAAGCTGGTGTTCAAAAATTGTTTTACAAATCATCAAATGTCACTGCATTTATTATGAAGTAAATGTCATCTGCGAAGTGCATAAGCAATTGCATGAGAACCAGCTTTTCTATAAGGGGTACAGATAAGTATATTCACTGTTGGCTTATCTGAAAAAGTTCCACATTTGACACCATGTCAAATGATTGGCAATAATAGCATGAAACGGTTCACACGAAATGAAAAGAGATTGAAAATGAAAAATTTTTGGATGAACTATTTCTTTAAATAGACAAAACGTGAAGAGCTATGAATCATTTTGCCATAGAAATAAAACAAAACTAAACCCTCTCTGTGTTATAATGCTTCTTGATGTCACCAGGGTTTTCCTGCAAAAGTTCCTGTTAAGACTGTGCCAAGGTACTTTCCAGAGCTCAAGGGCTGAGCAAAAAAAGAAAACAAGTGGACTTGGAAAAAGGAAGGAACATTCCTGAACTCCTTGTTCAGTTTATTATACTAGATAATGACGATTAGAGGCTGTTCTGCTACAGAGATTTAAGCAGCCTGCCCCTTTAAGACTCGCTAAGTGCAGCGAAGGTTGGTGGCGTCCTCTGCTGTTTGGATCTGGGTACTGCACATAAAATATTTCCCCGGGTCAAAATCATATTTTCGTTTCTTTTGATTTAGTGCAGAATAATCACTTGAAATGCACTTTCCCCATCTAATATATATTTTTCAGATCCTCATGATTCATAATAGAACTTTTTTTTCAGAGTAGAATTTTGCACTTGATGTACATATGCAAATCATTTCTACTATTCATTTTGTCAAAGGAGATGTGAATAATGCCCTTCCCTCAGATTACTCCCATTTTTTTTTAAATTTTGGTTTACTTTTCTATTTTAGTGTGTGTGTGTGTGTGTGTGTATATATATATATATATATAGCGTGATTTTGTGCTGAAGAAAATAACTGAGTTATCATTCCAGCAGTTCTTAAGACCGGGTCCATATTATTGGGCTGCTAGTCAATTTACAGTTGAGCTGAAATGTAAACATTTTGTTAAAAATTATAAGCATTTATATTTTAAAGAGGAGATTTTAGAAGATATCTGCCAGTGGACTGTTAGGATAAATCTATACATGTTAAAGGAAATGATGGCTGCGTTACAGTAGCGCCGCCTGCTGGTCTCCAGCAAACACACACTTGGGGCCCATGCCAACCTAACAATCCAATACACTCCCAGTTCAGTTAAATATACAAAACAAGTAGAAATACTAAAGATGTAAGTATAAATGAAACATAATCTGTACATTTCTTCAGTACATTCACAAAAGATGTACATTCAAATAAAGCGCACACTGTGAAGCAGACTTGTTTGGTATGTTTTCAATATAGCAAATGAAACAAAAATCCCAACACAGATGCTTCCTGTAAACATCCCTTTTAAGAGCAGAGGTTTAAAAAGGGATATTTACAAGGTCATTTCAAATAATAGAGATAATAACTAATATTATATACAGGGGTGGTGCTATGAAATGTCTAGGATGTTAAAATCTACTTTGTTCCACATTAAGAAGTTGATGGGATAATCTCAGTTATATACAAAATAAACTTTCCAGGAAACGGGAATGGTGTTTGTAAACATTTCCCCCTTCACATTAGAAATGGCCTTCATATCATAAAAGAAAACTGATAAGTAACTAATATTTTACAGAAGTAGTTTTCTTCTGGTGGACACATTCACATATGTACATCTACACACATATCTTGCAATTGCACTCCTGTTATATGAACATTGTTCAAATTTATAACATTCTTCATGCATGCAAGGAATATGCAACCTATATAGCAATTGCACTCCTGTTATATGAACATATTGTTCAAATTTATAACATTCTTCATGCATGCAAGGAATATGCAACCTATATAAATATTTTTCACTTTTTTTAGTCATCATGGAACACAAAGTGACAAAGATGTAAAAATACATCAGCTGGCCTTAAAAGTAGAATCTTGTGGAAGCCATCAAGAGCATAAAACTGTAATTACTGTAATTCTAATAACGGTTGCATTTTCATTACTGTAATGCACATAAAACTAATTAAATTACATAGCACATTTGTGCAATCGATTTACAGTATTTTTTATTTAATTTACACTGAGTTGAACTAAAAAAAGAATGTTTTTTTTACAGAAATTGGAATGTTTTTGCATTTTCTGTATGCAAAGTATTATTTCTTACTTTTACTTTAATTTGTATGGTGAAATTGGACCTGGAAATGTTTTCTCAAGATTCACCTTAAAACTGCAACTCAAATTTTAGATTTAAGCAGTAAAAAGTGAACACAACCAGAACACAGTACATTAGCACAGAGCTATCAGGCAGTTCCAACTCATTAGAGAAACACTGGCTACAAAATTATTCATGATTTTGTTGAAGGGCCTCTTGCTTTCAGTCGTCGCCTGCGTCTCAAAGCATTTCATTATTAACCTGCTCCTGACACAGAGCCAGAGACACCTCAGA
The DNA here is from genome assembly GCF_001515645.1 of Sinocyclocheilus grahami. Classification (NCBI taxonomy): domain Eukaryota; kingdom Metazoa; phylum Chordata; class Actinopteri; order Cypriniformes; family Cyprinidae; genus Sinocyclocheilus; species Sinocyclocheilus grahami. The sequence goes on from NW_015505182.1 coordinate 8,675,716, forward strand.
GATTTGACCGTGACCCCACTGCTCAAACGCAACATCTAGCTTCAGTTTCAAGATGGTCTGAAAAGGACTGCTGTACTAATTGACCAGGGACTGATCTGGTCGGTCAATAAAAGGACACTTGGGTTCAACAAGCTGCCAGACAGATTCCAGTGATACTTAAAATGGATGAATCTCACAAAAACATATTCAGGTCACATTTTATGACAAAAGTGATGAGGAAAATTAAGAAATTACATTTTGCGTTAAAAGATAACAGAATGACATTTCCATAATTTAGCTAATTTCACTCCCCAAGTTCTTTTAATGCCTCCACATTCTTCTTAAGAATTTTCAATAATTCAAATTTTTCCTCTTAAATTGTCATGAAATTAATGTTTAAATGCAATAAATCGTAACATTTGTAAAAAAAGAAGAAAAAAAAGGCTTACTTTCTTTTTGAAAAATACCTTTTTTTTCTTTTCTTTTGGGTATATGGCCTGATATGTTCTTGACAGATTCCCACAAATATCTCTCGATCTCTAATTTACAGTACAATATTACAGCTGGAGTGGTGCAATTCTTGGCATTTTCCATATGCATGACAAAATAAACTTATGATTTTGTGCTTTGTGAGGCTTTAGCAAGTTTCTACTGAAATGTTTTACTCAGACAAAAACGGACATCATTTTACAGTGAAAGCATAATATATGCGACAAAGAAATTAAATAAAGCAAAAGACTGGGAAATATGAAATTATGTTCTTGTAGGTGAGAGAATTTTAGATTAACAGCACTGAAACGAAATGTAATTCAAAATGTTTTGAAAAGACTTTGAAAACCACATACAACCAGACAGTCCAGGTATTTAAGGACTGAAATGGCAATTACAGTACATCCCTAAATCTGCAATTAATATTCTAAACTTAAATAATCTCGTCCTTGTTGCTCCAGGACATTGAGTCCTCACAGATGGTGACCTGAAACAAACTACAAAACACAGTTACATTAAATATTGCCCCCTTTTCCAGTTTTAGAAAACTATTAGATTGATGTTTGGTGGGGTTACATTAGGAATGAGCTTAGTGATTATTGAGCAGATAATGACTTTCAAATCTCAGTTTGAGCTCTGCCAGGTGATGCAAACGTATTTACTGTAGGACAGAGAGCAAGAGAAGGAGGGGGAAGTGGGAGGCAGGTGGTAATATACCACAGTCTGTGATGAGTGGAAAATTCAACAGAACTCCTCACAACCATAAAAGCTAAATAGGTGGAAATGTGGCTGAGATGCTGAGGGGTCTCGTAGACCTGACTTCTTGGGAATGTCTGGAGTGAGGTCACATTGACTTCAATGGTTACTTGGTTACTTGCCTTTTAACTGGCGTCATTCATTCAAAGTGACTTATAGGGGACAAATTGCAGGGTTTAAGTCATTTGCTCAAGTGCGTAATAGTGCAGAACAGGGCAGGATTTTGACCTTGGTAACTATTTAGTTCCTGAGTCAACCCCTTTGGCTCTTAAACAGAAACTTTTGTATTATCAGCCCAGATTTTTACACATAACCCCATTACTGCACAGTAAGATAAAGCTGAAAGTACTTTTATTTTATTTTTTTGGACTTCGAGCATTTGTCAATGCAAAAGAAACAACGGTGGGCCACGTCCATTTGACAGAAGCATTATGAAGCCACAGGCTGAATGTTTCGTGTTAGTCAATGCCCATAGTATCAACATATCCCCTTGCTCAACATCACTGCAGGCCTCCTCCACAGCAAATTCTGCACAAGTTTGCTATGGCTCTCACACCGCAAAACCCATTACAAGAAGTCCCAAAGCAAAGTCGGCTCCAAGAGCATAAGGACTACTTTGGTGCAAAACAAGTGCCCAATGATAATTAATAAATAAGCTGTATTTAAAACATAAATAACACACTCATTTCAAGGGAAACTTGATCAACTAAAAGTTGAGTCCCAAAAAGAAACATGGTGTTTGAAAAAGGAATCAAGAATTTGTGGAACTACGACTTGGCAGACAAGTTGTCAACCAATCATAAGAGGTCCCAGTGCTTACCCCTGCTGCACCCCATACCCTTCCCTGACTAAAAAGGCCTCTGATTCCATAGTCAAACGGTCAACGATGAGGTCAACAGATACCAGCACTGTCCTCTCAAAACTTAACGTCTCATTTGGGGATCTCCAGGGCCATTACAGCAGGTTTGGTCTTGAAGTACTGATTGAAACGTAGCACGGCATACCTAGGAAAAGAGTATGACAGAATCTGAGCTTAAAGTCAAAATTAGGAATAAGACACAATAAGTAATATTGTCAGAAATTAACTTTTTTCAAATCAGAAATTAATTTTATTCCCCAATAATGTTTTTCTTTTACCTTTAAAATGAGATATGTTTTTATAAACAAATAAAAACAAAAACATGTCACTTTTTTAAAATTTTATTTTAGAAATTGACAAATTTTGGCTGTTATATCTATACAATTATCATCAGTTTTTAATGTATTTATAGATTTTGTTTGTGTTATGCTATATATATTAAATTAGTAGCACTATACTGTAAGTATAACAAATTAATTACAAATAAATGTATTATTATTAAATACAAAACAGCATAATAAATGGACTTATAACCCGAAGGTCGTGGGTTCGAGTCTCAGGTCTGGCAGGAATTGTCGGTGGGGGGAGTGAAAAACCAGCGCTCTCTCCAACTTCAATACCACGACTGAGGTGAGACCCTTGAGCAAGGCACCGAACCTCAACTGCTCCCCGGGCGCCCTGCTCCAGGTGTGTGTGCACTTGAATGGGTTAAATGCAGAGTACAAATTCCGAGTATGGGTCACCATACTTGGCCACACGTCACTTTACATAATTAAATATATATTGAATCAATTTAAAAACGCCTTGATGGGCATTTTGCCTTAAGACCTGGTTATTTGTTGACCTTTTTTTTTTTTGTTAAATTTGTTGTTTAACCTTTTCCTACATGCAACAATGCTGATTTTTTTTAAACAGGCTGTAGGATCCCTCCTGATCTCATCTGTGCAGGCACTGATTTGTTGTTAAAAGGTGCAGCTTGAGTAGAACAAGACCTGTTGCTTGGAAACTGGTGACGTAGGAAGTTTACAGAATATATTACTTGAGCCAATTTAATAAAAGTGAGCCACAATTCCTACAAAAATATCCTCAGCCTACGGATGACATAACTCACCCCCTCCATATAACCAAGACTAGAGTAACTTAATTAAAGTTTCATAGTGCTACAGATACACAACCCTGAAGATTTCAAGTGCGGTTTAGGTCGAGTGCCAAAGTCACAGAGGGCAGCAGGCTGTAACTCACTTGTTGCAGTCAAATCTACTTTTCACCTCTGGAAAACAAACACCATTGACTGGTTTCTATAGGCAATAGAAATAACAATCCGCACCCATTCATTTTGCAGTATGCGGGAGAGCTTCATATTAGACGTTCCCCTCCAACTGAGGCTTTCATTCACAGATTTCTCAGATCTAATGTATTTTTAAAGTGCAAAGACAATGGACAAGGTATTGGGACATTGTTTTAGCCATGAACCCAAGAGATCTCAGCTTCATGTGATTCTATATATAAATGTTATTTATTTATTTATTATTTTGTTGTTTTACTTTTGATATTAAAAAGTGACAAATAACCTGGAGACCCATATAGTATAATTATATTTTCAGGGTATTAATATGATTTATATTATGATATTCATAGTATGTATGTCATACATACTACGTCACATACTACTTATATTAGCATTTTTTTAAATTAAATTTCTAAATTTGGTCCAATGTGTCCAATATTGAAATACCAGGACTTATTCCCAGTATACAATTTTATATTAGCTTACAAAAGTATCTTCTGGAACTAAAACTTGCTTGTTTATTAGCTGCACGAGTTGCCACCACTTACTGTCACTTACATATCACTTACTGTACATTCTTTATCTGCCAGTAACACCCATTTCTCTTAACACAGTCTTAACATGCCTGTAAATAAATCCTCCCCCATCACAGAGATGAAAGGTTTGCTGAGCTGGGTATGCTGCTTACCCAAGGAAGTCAAACTCAATTGTGGAGTACTTGGCTTGGATCAGGGCCCAGAAACCCCAGAAGAAATGTGAAGCCTGCCAAAGCAGAAGAACAAGAACTTTAGGGCAAAGCCTCCCAGCTCAGTCCATACACAGACGTATCGCTGACACCAATCAACATGCAAAAAGCTTGTAATCCATATCCTAGGAATAAACTTCATAAATGCAGCATTATGAAAACACTTCCTCCTCTATGATCCTCTGGACACTCACCAGAGCAAATTTGTTGACCTGTACATAGAGTGTCTCCAGTTCACGCTGGCTCACCTCTTCACCTTTCTTGGTAAAGAGCTTGTAGGCCTGCAAATAAGTGTGCAACCAGTCCAACTGCATTTCTTGACTGGGATAAAGGTTATAGTCGGGTTCACTCATGCCTGATAAACAAACAAATACACGTATAATGAGGTTAATGCAAAACAAATCCCAGAGGATTACTTTTATGAATGATATTTTAATGCCGCTCACCTGCAAATTCATTAAAATGGTTTCCAATGTCAAATGCTTGGTAGTTGTAACTTGAGTATTCATAATCGATAAACCGAACATGACCTGAAAAAAGCAAGAGGGGTTGATTTGTAGTAAGAAAAACTAAATATTAGACTTGAATGCCTTTTAATACAAAATCACAAAATGTAATGCCTTAGGTGAAAAGTGTCAACACTTTGGCTCTATGGTGTTGTCAATATTTCTTTGTTTGAGCAGCCCAACATGTCAACTTCTGGCTCAACCAAATGAAGGATTTCATGTTTGCCTAAATAATAAAACACGGGAGGCAGCATGGAAACAGCGGCAGTAGTGTTTGTGAAACGTGGAAGCAGTCAGTATATTTGCTATTATGTTGCACAATATTAGATATACATTTTAAAACAACAGAAAAACATATACATATACACATACCGTTCATACATTTATGAACGGTTTGTAAGGTGCTTTTTTTTTGGAAAGAAATTAACACTTCTACTTAGCAAGGACACACTAGATTGATTGATTAAAAGCCACAGTAAAGATATTTATAATATCCGTTTCAAATAATTCTATTCTTTTGAACTTTTTATTTATCAAAGAATTGAAAAATTCAGTTTTGCCATTACAGAAATAAGTTACATTTTAAAATATCTTAATTAATATTATTTCACAATTTTACAAAATAATATTATATTTTATCAAATGCAACCTTAGTGAGCATAAAAGACTTATTTCAAAACATAAAAAAAAAAAGAAGGAACTTACGGGTTTGGAACAACATGAAAGAGTAATTAATGACAGAATTTTCATTTTTGGGTGAACTATCCCTTTAATAAGTTCATGTTAGCTCATGTTAGCTGAAGTCTGTTAAATAACATTATCAAACACACTTTGGATTTTAATAATGTTTTATTATATGCTGAAATGAACATTAAGATTAATAAAAGTAATTTTCATTGCCAGTTCATGTACTTAGAGTTAACAAATGGAATCCTATTGAATCAACTAAATGCTTCATCAGGCTTTTAACGGATGGATTAACAAAAGAGAAATTAAGACAGTGATAAAGTCGTCCAGTTAAACCAATGAGAAAGTCTGTCCGAGTGACCACTCTCCCTTCATAATGGGCTTAAGGAGCTATTTCTAGAATCTTCTTTTGCCCTGCGGCGGCTCACTCAAAACCTAGGAGCACTGATCTGATTTGTTGCTTTTTTGCTTAAGTTGATGACTTGTATAAAGTCAAACTACTGTGTGAAATCGGCCAATTTGACTTTGGGCAGTAGTATAATCTCCACCAGAGAATCTCTTATGAAACTAATGCTCTAATGACTGATGACGGAAATGACTTCTCATGTGCATTATCTCTGACTCCCAATAAACGTCAGGATGCAAAAAGAGAGAGCATGTTTGTAAGGAAGACAGTGGAGATAATTATGTGACATAACAGCTCTGCGCATGAGATTAGACGGACGGATGCAATCTGTATACTGTGTAACACCTGTCTGAGCAAAATCTAAACGTACAGTGGTTTCGAATGGCTTTAATAGGTCTCATCCAATCAGATTCTGAGTTGTGAACTATTTGTGTTATAACCTGAATTTTAGATCATTGAAGATTTAAAACCCACTCTCTGAGGGTTACCTGACATTAGATGCTTGGTCTGTGAACTCAGTGGCCACCAGCGAGAAGTACTTGCGCATTTTGATCCACAGGTTGGGTTTGGGGATGCAGCCGTTGTGTGCGTGGATGGCGTGAATGCGGGCCATTTCACGCGCGATCAGTCTGCCAATAATAACAAAGGAAGAAGTTGGTCAAAATGGCAGCGTTTCATTTCAGGTTAAATACAATGCCTGGAAAAAGCTGTTTGAGTGGAAAAATGGATATTAGCCCTGGGTCACTGGTGTAGATTTTGATACGGTTCACTGTGTGCCTGGAAGGAGATTACGTGACCCTCATGACAGGAATGAACACTTCTGTCTGAGTGCACATGAACTTCACTCCAAATTTGCAGTTAGCTTAGACTATATAAAGAATGTTTGCACAAAACATTCTTCAATATTTAAAGACATTTTTTCAAAGGGTGCCTACTATGTCAGCTTTGTTCTTATTTCTTTTTCAACAAATTATGTTTCTATTTAATTATTTCAAATAGTGATACTCCAACTAGTTAACATTTATTCTTTGGCATAAATCTATCACTTACCAATAGTGATTAGTATTCTACCTATTACATATATATATATATAAAATTAATAATAATAATAATAATAATATTACAAAAATAGTAAGCATCACAACTATTTTCAACATTGATAATGAAAAGAAATGTTGAGCCGCAAATCAGCATATTAGAATGATTTCTGAAGGATCATGTGACACTACAGACTGGAGTAATGATGCTGAAAATTCAGCTTTGCATCAGAAATAAATTACATTTTAAAATACATTTAAATAGAAAACACTTATTTTAATCTGCAATATTATTTCATAGTATTACTGCTTCTGCTGTATTTTTATCAAATAATCAGTGAGCATAAGAGACTTCTTTCAAAAACATTTTACAAATATTAACAATCACACTTTTGAATGGTAGTGTAAACTGATTAATTTTCAGTATTGATTTTTGATTAATTAAATTTTACCTCATTGTAATGCATTCTGGGATTCTCTTATCAAAGGATAATATTTTAAAATTTGAACAAATTAGGTATAATTATGTAATTAGTACAATTATAAATATGTAAGAAGTATACGTTTTTGGAACAGAGCTAAGATTAGTTTTAAAGCCTTCCTTATTATAGTCACAAAGGCCAAAATAGGCAATGTACATCAAAGTAAAATCAAAGTGAAGTACTCCATGTTCTAACCAAAATGCCCAAGTCAATAGACCAAATAAATGTGTTATTTTTAGAATGAACACCCATTTGGATCCTTCCATTTTGTGCCTTGTGCTGAACGGACCCACCTGAGTAACACAGGGTCCCTGACGTCTTGAGTATCCAGAGCACGTCCTTGTATGAACTCGTAGCAGATGCCATTCTGGAAGGAGCAGTAAAGTCGGGGCGCGCAACCGTTGGCGTGCAGAACCTGGAAGCTCTTCAGTTCATTGTCTCGGTCTACGATCAGCTCGGTCTTGTTGCCGTACACCCTTACCAGCACCACATCCTCGAGGCAGTCCTCCACATAACACCCCACCAGTTTGTTAGTTGTGCCATCGGTGAAAAGCTAAAGGTACAAAGCAAACATAAGGAAGGATTGCAATCACAGCTATTTTTGGTTGCAAGATATTTAAACTTTACAGTTGACTTGAAACGGCATTCAAAACCAGTTTTACTTCTGTAATTTGAAGTATATCATGCAACAAGAACTGAATGTTGAAACTGTTTTATGTTTACTTAAAGGGTTTGTTCAGCCACAAATTAAAATGTACTCGCCTTCAGGCCATCCAAGATGTAGATGAGTTTGTTTGTTCATCAGAAAAAATCTTTGGAGAAATTTAGCATTACTTCACTTGCTCAAGTAATTTTCATTGCCAGTTCATGTACTTAGAGTTAACAAATGGAATCCTATTGAATCAACTAAATGCTTCATCAGGCTTTTAACGGATGGATTAACAAAAGAGAAATTAAGACAGTGATAAAGTCGTCCAGTTAAACCAATGAGAAAGTCTGTCCGAGTGACCACTCTCCCTTCATAATGGGCTTAAGGAGCTATTTCTAGAATCTTCTTTTGCCCTGCGGCGGCTCACTCAAAACCTAGGAGCACTGATCTGATTTGTTGCTTTTTTGCTTAAGTTGATGACTTGTATAAAGTCAAACTACTGTGTGAAATCGGCCAATTTGGACTTGTATAAAGTCAAACTACTGCGTGAAATCGGCCAATTTGACTTTGGGCAGTAGTATAATCTCCACCAGAGAATCTCTTATGAAACTAATGCTCTAATGACTGATGACGGAAATGACTTCACATGTGCATTATCTCTGACTCCCAATAAACGTCAGGATGCAAAAAGAGAGAGCATGTTTGTAAGGAAGACAGTGGAGATAATTATGTGACATAACAGCTCTGTGCATGAGATTAGACGGACGGATGCAATCTGTATACTGTGTAACACCTGTCTGAGCAAAATCTAAACGTACAGTGGTTTCGAATGGCTTTAATAGGTCTCATCCAATCAGATTCTGAGTTGTGAACTATTTGTGTTATAACCTGAATTTTAGATCATTGAAGATTTAAAACCCACTCTCTGAGGGTTACCTGACATTAGATGCTTGGTCTGTGAACTCAGTGGCCACCAGCGAGAAGTACTTGCGCATTTTGATCCACAGGTTGGGTTTGGGGATGCAGCCGTTGTGTGCGTGGATGGCGTGAATGCGGGCCATTTCTCGTGCGATCAGTCTGCATTTAAATAGAAAACACTTATTTTAATCTGCAATATTATTTCATAGTATTACTGCTTCTGCTGTATTTTTATCAAATAATCAGTGAGCATAAGAGACTTCTTTCAAAAACATTTTACAAATATTAACAATCACACTTTTGAATGGTAGTGTAAACTGATTAATTTTCAGTATTGATTTTTGATTAATTAAATTTTACCTCATTGTAATGCATTCTGGGATTCTCTTATCAAAGGATAATATTTTAAAATTTGAACAAATTAGGTATAATTATGTAATTAGTACAATTATAAATATGTAAGAAGTATACGTTTTTGGAACAGAGCTAAGATTAGTTTTAAAGCCTTCCTTATTATAGTCACAAAGGCCAAAATAGGCAATGTACATCAAAGTAAAATCAAAGTGAAGTACTCCATGTTCTAACCAAAATGCCCAAGTCAATAGACCAAATAAATGTGTTATTTTTAGAATGAACACCCATTTGGATCCTTCCATTTTGTGCCTTGTGCTGAACGGACCCACCTGAGTAACACAGGGTCCCTGACGTCTTGAGTATCCAGAGCACGTCCTTGTATGAACTCGTAGCAGATGCCATTCTGGAAGGAGCAGTAAAGTCGGGGCGCGCAACCGTTGGCGTGCAGAACCTGGAAGCTCTTCAGTTCATTGTCTCGGTCTACGATCAGCTCGGTCTTGTTGCCGTACACCCTTACCAGCACCACATCCTCGAGGCAGTCCTCCACATAACACCCCACCAGTTTGTTAGTTGTGCCATCGGTGAAAAGCTAAAGGTACAAAGCAAACATAAGGAAGGATTGCAATCACAGCTATTTTTGGTTGCAAGATATTTAAACTTTACAGTTGACTTGAAACGGCATTCAAAACCAGTTTTACTTCTGTAATTTGAAGTATATCATGCAACAAGAACTGAATGTTGAAACTGTTTTATGTTTACTTAAAGGGTTTGTTCAGCCACAAATTAAAATGTACTCGCCTTCAGGCCATCCAAGATGTAGATGAGTTTGTTTGTTCATCAGAAAAAATCTTTGGAGAAATTTAGCATTACTTCACTTGCTCACCAAAGGATCCTCTGCAGTGAATGTGTGCCGTCAGTCCAAACGGCTGATAAAAACATCGCAACAGTCCACAAGTAATCCACACCACTCCAGTCCATCAATTAAAGTCTTGTGCAAAAGCTGCATGTTTGTAAGAAACAAATCCATCAAGATGTTTTTAATTTCAAACTGTAGCTTCCAGCTAAAATACGAATCCTCTATCCATATTATTGCTTTCTCGAAATAAAAAGTTGTCTTGTCTGAATCAGGAGAGAAATAAGTGAAAACAGTTTGCATGTTGGTGGATTTTGAAGTACGTGGACAACAGGGATGGACTTTTTTACTAAAGGAAGCGTTATTGTGGACTATGGACTTGTATGTTGGTCAGAACAATGGTTTAAAGTTAAAATGCCTTGATGGATTTGTTTCTTAAAACAAGCAGCTTTTTACCTCACAAGGTGTTAAAATTTGAACAAATTAGTTATAATTATGTAATTAGTACAATTATAAATATGTAAGAAGTATACGTTTTTGGAACAGAGCTAAGATTAGTTTTAAAGCCTTCCTTATTATAGTCACAAAGGCCAAAATAGGCAATGTACATCAAAGTAAAATCAAAGTGAAGTACTCCATGTTCTAACCAAAATGCCCAAGTCAATAGACCAAATAAATGTGTTATTTTTAGAATGAACACCCATTTGGATCCTTCCATTTTGTGCCTTGTGCTGAACGGACCCACCTGAGTAACACAGGGTCCCTGACGTCTTGAGTATCCAGAGCACGTCCTTGTATGAACTCGTAGCAGATGCCATTCTGGAAGGAGCAGTAAAGTCGGGGCGCGCAACCGTTGGCGTGCAGAACCTGGAAGCTCTTCAGTTCATTGTCTCGGTCTACGATCAGCTCGGTCTTGTTGCCGTACACCCTTACCAGCACCACATCCTCGAGGCAGTCCTCCACATAACACCCCACCAGTTTGTTAGTTGTGCCATCGGTGAAAAGCTAAAGGTACAAAGCAAACATAAGGAAGGATTGCAATCACAGCTATTTTTGGTTGCAAGATATTTAAACTTTACAGTTGACTTGAAACGGCATTCAAAACCAGTTTTACTTCTGTAATTTGAAGTATATCATGCAACAAGAACTGAATGTTGAAACTGTTTTATGTTTACTTAAAGGGTTTGTTCAGCCACAAATTAAAATGTACTCGCCTTCAGGCCATCCAAGATGTAGATGAGTTTGTTTGTTCATCAGAAAAAATCTTTGGAGAAATTTAGCATTACTTCACTTGCTCACCAAAGGATCCTCTGCAGTGAATGTGTGCCGTCAGTCCAAACGGCTGATAAAAACATCGCAACAGTCCACAAGTAATCCACACCACTCCAGTCCATCAATTAAAGTCTTGTGCAAAAGCTGCATGTTTGTAAGAAACAAATCCATCAAGATGTTTTTAATTTCAAACTGTAGCTTCCAGCTAAAATACGAATCCTCTATCCATATTATTGCTTTCTCGAAATAAAAAGTTGTCTTGTCTGAATCAGGAGAGAAATAAGTGAAAACAGTTTGCATGTTGGTGGATTTTGAAGTACGTGGACAACAGGGATGGACTTTTTTACTAAAGGAAGCGTTATTGTGGACTATGGACTTGTATGTTGGTCAGAACAATGGTTTAAAGTTAAAATGTCTTGATGGATTTGTTTCTTAAAACAAGCAGCTTTTTACCTCACAAGGTGTTAAATGATGGACTGGAGTCGTGTGGATTAATTTGATGTTTTTATCAGCTGTTTGAATGATAAAGAAACAACCTCATCAACATCTTTGTTGGCCTGAGGGCTATAATTTTTTTTTTGGGTGAACTATTCCTTTAAAGACACAAAAAAGCTATGTCAATCACAATGGAGCATATGATAAACTGGCAAGACTTAAAATGCTTTGTACTTGTAATATTATATCCCACAATTCACTGCAGCGGCCTTGCCACCCACCGATGCATTTCTGAGATTCCTGAAATGACCAATGTACAAACAGCACGAGTGGTCAACATACAGTACAGAGGATGAATTCAACTCTGAGCAGGTGCCGTTTTGACTGTTCGACAGATTTGTCAACAGGTTGCACACTTCTATCTTGTAATGCGTTTCAATAGCAAATGGGTTTAAGATATATTGCTGACAGCAAATATGATTAAATATCATAACTATATGAACAATGCAGGATAGTTGAACTGACTGAATGGTCAGTGTTTACAGTTGAGCCTAGGTCAGGTGGTTATCATCAACAACCACAACACAACGTCTAACTCTTTCGGCTATGTCACACGACCATGCGATAAACTATGCTGGCTATCTGTAAACAGTGGCGTGCTACCCACATGGAGGTCGAACGGGATTAGGTTCATTCATCCTGGCTTCAAAGCAGCGCAAACACAACTCATGTTTGTCCAACAGTATGGGGGTGAATCTCTAAAAAAACATGTTCGAGTCATAGGTCATCCCAAAATCTTCAGAATAAAATATCAAAATGAAGTCTATTTTTAGGACCAGGACCAAGGATGGGCCAGTGGAAAATATTTGGGCCATGTGTTTTTGTCTCATGCAAATTTAGATAAATTGAATATCTCTGTTGTGTATTCTGCAGATTTGAATGTTCCCAAGGTTACATTATCTCGCTGGCTGACTTAGTTGAGGTTTTGTTGAATTCACAACAAGGACTTCTGAAAGGAATGGGCTGAACATTATAAATTAATCAGAAGGTTTGCCATAATTTTCCTGAAAAAGTGTTGTGTGGATCTATAGCTGATGTGTACATAATTGCATACATCATTTTTTTTTTTTTGAACAAATCATGTTAAAATGCTAAAAAAAAAAAAACATCAACTTTTTGGTTATATGAATATCTGCAACTGTTTGGGCCCCTAAAACAAGGGGTCTTTTTTCCTCCTTGTGTATGAGTTCCATATTCTCAATATATCACACCATAAAAGCCTGATGTATCAAATATGACGCTCAACACATATTCAAACTCCTTTTTTTTTTTTTTTTACATTTTTACACAAGGTTTCAATGAACTGTTCCATTTCAAAATATTTTATTTTTCTGACTTTAATTTCATATTGCATGCTTTACAGCAGTGGCCAGCAACCTTTTTAGGCCCAAGATCCCTGACCTCTGCCTTTATGAAAGACAAGATCTACCTATTGAAGAATCGATTGAAAAAGACATCCCAGATTGTACTTCAAATTTGAGGCCTTTTACCACTGCATTTTAATCATGATCTGCACGGGCAGTTGTTTTTTTCAGGATTTAAAACAAAAACAGAAGGGTCTGACTTTAGGTGTTTTTTATTTATTTTCTACATAAAACATATGCACGAAACAAAAACGGGAGGTCTGAATGAGACGCACTCTCTGACAGCAGGTGGCGCCTATGAACAGGGTTGCCAGGTTTTCGCAATGAAACTAGTCCAATCACGTTTGGAGGAGGGTTCCCCAGTAAAAATCGCATTCTGGGGGTAAAATACACGTTTTTCGGTGGGGATCTTCCAGTAAAATTCACATTCCAGGGACCAAATATCACGTTATTGGGGTCGCTTCAACCCGCGGCAATACATTAATAATTTGAAGTATATCATGCAACAAGAACTGAATGTTGAAACTGGTTTATGTTTACTTAAAGGGTTTGTTCAGCCACAAATTAAAAATGTACTCGCCTTCAGGCCATCCAAGATGTAGATGAGTTTGTTTGTTCATCAGAAAAAATCTTTGGAGAAATTTAGCATTACTTCACTTGCTCACCAAAGGATCCTCTGCAGTGAATGTGTGCCGTCAGTCCAAACGGCTGATAAAAACATCGCAACAGTCCACAAGTAATCCACACCACTCCAGTCCATCAATTAAAGTCTTGTGCAAAAGCTGCATGTTTGTAAGAAACAAATCCATCAAGATGTTTTTAATTTCAAACTGTAGCTTCCAGCTAAAATACGAATCCTCTATCCATATTATTGCTTTCTCGAAATAAAAAGTTGTCTTGTCTGAATCAGGAGAGAAATAAGTGAAAACAGTTTGCATGTTGGTGGATTTTGAAGTACGTGGACAACAGGGATGGACTTTTTTACTAAAGGAAGCGTTATTGTGGACTATGGACTTGTATGTTGGTCAGAACAATGGTTTAAAGTTAAAATGTCTTGATGGATTTGTTTCTTAAAACAAGCAGCTTTTTACCTCACAAGGTGTTAAATGATGGACTGGAGTCGTGTGGATTAATTTGATGTTTTTATCAGCTGTTTGAATGATAAAGAAACAACCTCATCAACATCTTTGTTGGCCTGAGGGCTATAATTTTTTTTTTGGGTGAACTATTCCTTTAAAGACACAAAAAAGCTATGTCAATCACAATGGAGCATATGATAAACTGGCAAGACTTAAAATGCTTTGTACTTGTAATATTATATCCCACAATTCACTGCAGCGGCCTTGCCACCCACCGATGCATTTCTGAGATTCCTGAAATGACCAATGTACAAACAGCACGAGTGGTCAACATACAGTACAGAGGATGAATTCAACTCTGAGCAGGTGCCGTTTTGACTGTTCGACAGATTTGTCAACAGGTTGCACACTTCTATCTTGTAATGCGTTTCAATAGCAAATGGGTTTAAGATATATTGCTGACAGCAAATATGATTAAATATCATAACTATATGAACAATGCAGGATAGTTGAACTGACTGAATGGTCAGTGTTTACAGTTGAGCCTAGGTCAGGTGGTTATCATCAACAACCACAACACAACGTCTAACTCTTTCGGCTATGTCACACGACCATGCGATAAACTATGCTGGCTATCTGTAAACAGTGGCGTGCTACCCACATGGAGGTCGAACGGGATTAGGTTCATTCATCCTGGCTTCAAAGCAGCGCAAACACAACTCATGTTTGTCCAACAGTATGGGGGTGAATCTCTAAAAAAACATGTTCGAGTCATAGGTCATCCCAAAATCTTCAGAATAAAATATCAAAATGAAGTCTATTTTTAGGACCAGGACCAAGGATGGGCCAGTGGAAAATATTTGGGCCATGTGTTTTTGTCTCATGCAAATTTAGATAAATTGAATATCTCTGTTGTGTATTCTGCAGATTTGAATGTTCCCAAGGTTACATTATCTCGCTGGCTGACTTAGTTGAGGTTTTGTTGAATTCACAACAAGGACTTCTGAAAGGAATGGGCTGAACATTATAAATTAATCAGAAGGTTTGCCATAATTTTCCTGAAAAAGTGTTGTGTGGATCTATAGCTGATGTGTACATAATTGCATACATCATTTTTTTTTTTTTGAACAAATCATGTTAAAATGCTAAAAAAAAAAAAACATCAACTTTTTGGTTATATGAATATCTGCAACTGTTTGGGCCCCTAAAACAAGGGGTCTTTTTTCCTCCTTGTGTATGAGTTCCATATTCTCAATATATCACACCATAAAAGCCTGATGTATCAAATATGACGCTCAACACATATTCAAACTCCTTTTTTTTTTTTTTTTACATTTTTACACAAGGTTTCAATGAACTGTTCCATTTCAAAATATTTTATTTTTCTGACTTTAATTTCATATTGCATGCTTTACAGCAGTGGCCAGCAACCTTTTTAGGCCCAAGATCCCTGACCTCTGCCTTTATGAAAGACAAGATCTACCTATTGAAGAATCGATTGAAAAAGACATCCCAGATTGTACTTCAAATTTGAGGCCTTTTACCACTGCATTTTAATCATGATCTGCACGGGCAGTTGTTTTTGATTTGATTTAGATTAATTTCAGGATTTAAAACAAAAACAGAAGGGTCTGACTTTAGGTGTTTTTTATTTATTTTCTACATAAAACATATGCACGAAACAAAAACGGGAGGTCTGAATGAGACGCACTCTCTGACAGCAGGTGGCGCCTATGAACAGGGTTGCCAGGTTTTCGCAATGAAACTAGTCCAATCACGTTTGGAGGAGGGTTCCCCAGTAAAAATCGCATTCTGGGGGTAAAATACACGTTTTTCGGTGGGGATCTTCCAGTAAAATTCACATTCCAGGGACCAAATATCACGTTATTGGGGTCGCTTCAACCCGCGGCAATACATTAATATAACCCCATAAATGTAATGCATTTTTGTACTTATTTTATTTTATTTTTCGGGATCTACTGGGACAGTGATAAAGATCTACCAATCGCGATCGACGGGTTGGTGACCACTGCTTTACAGGGTCAATATAGCGGTATCATTTCTGGCATATTAAATCTATTAATGCTAGTAAACGTATTACATTTATTTATTGGCAAAACATACAAATTTCAGGAAAAAAATTATTTAAAAAAAATTGTGATAAGTATAAAATACAACCACCCTGGGTTTTTTTGTATTACATTGAGAATTAGAGAGAAAAATGTGCTTAATATCACAAAAAAAGGCTTAATTTCTTTAAGCACAAGATATGAATTATTATGTAATTTCTTGCTTTTACGATGAAATATGGCTGGGGCACGTCATCATGAGATTCATTAGTGACGTGGACTGGGACACGCTGCCTCTGCGTAAAGACACACAAACAATAATAACACTGTTCATTAGTAACCTTCACTTCCCATCACATAATGATAGCACTCAAACAGATACGACAGATAAGGCTGATAATTGGTGCAATAATGCATGTTTATAGTTGTGTTAAGTGTGTAGCCTATGTGGCGTTGGGTGGAGACCAAAGGCCAGACAGTCAGTGTGACTCAGGTTATTTAAACAACTGCATTAGGACAAATTACCTCATGGGAGGCTTGCTTTATTACTATTACTATTCAAATATCTGTTATTAACTGTGTGAAGATTGTGATCCTCCTAAACGAAAATAAACATTTTCCAATGAAGTCGTGAGACATTGATCTGATTACGCAAATGCAACAGGCTGATCACTTTTGAATCAAATGTGGTTTTGGGTCGAGTCAATCTAATCAGATCAAGTAGTTTCAAACCAGAACGCCAGGTGGGAGCTGCTCTATCTGAGAGATAACCTCTTATTCAGAGGTGATAAGCAACAGCTGACCTGCGTCAAGAACAAAAGAAGCAAAATATGTAACTGGTGCACCAGCGTAGTCCAGATTGACCATTATGTAAAACGTGTGTGTGTGTGTACAGACAGAACCTTCAACAACATGACCTGCAACAAAATGCATTGACACTACCTGTGAGCAAAAAGACCGTGGGGTTTATTTAAATCAGATTTATGTATTGTATTCTATGCAAATGCAGCACAAGTACATTTTCATTATGGCAATACACCTTACCAAGCAAACTCATTTCACTGTACTTAAAGATTTATTGAGGTGTTAGCATGTAGTTGAACTGGGATATGCAAACATGAACTATGTTGACACAATAATGAAAGTACAGATGAACATCTTTTTAAACACCCTATTATTTTTTAATTATTTATAAAATGTATTTATTATTAAAGGGTTAGTTCACCCCCAAAATGAAAATTCTGTCATTAATTACTCACCCTCATGTCG